>NC_089249.1:266247303-266565176 GCF_963930625.1 Muntiacus reevesi | reverse complement strand
TCTTTGCATCAGGTGGCCAAAGCACTGAGTACTGGAACTTCAGCTTCAGCATCAGTCCTTCTAATGAATATTCAGAGTTGATCTCCTTTAGGATTGACTAGTTTGATCTCCATGCAGTCCACGGGACTCTCAAGAGTCTTCCCCAACACCACAATAAAAAAGTATCAATTCCTCAGCGCTTAGCCTTCTTTATGGTCCAACTCTCACATCCACATATGACCACTGGAAAAACTATAGCTTTGAATATATAATTGAAGTGCCTTTTGATTTTTCTTGTGGTATATGCAAAGAGAAATTTTGTTTAAACTTTATGTGGTCAAGTTTATCAATCATTTCCTTTATGACTTCTGCATTTTTATATTTAGAAGGAAATTCCCCAATATAAATTTTTATATTAAAAGTGATTCATCCATGTTTTCTGCTACTACTTTTCTGGTTTCAGCTTTACAGTTAGACCTCTGACCAGTCTGGGATTTATTTTGGAGTGGGTTTAACATGGAGATAAAGCTAATATTTTACTTTCAAAAGGTTCAATCAGATGTATCAACACCATTTACAGAATAATAACTACTGCCTCTTGAGAAATCTGCATGCAGGTCAAGAGGCAACAGTTAGAAATGGACATGGAACAACAGACTGGTTCCAAAAAGGGAAAGCAGTATGTCAAGGCTGTATATTGTCACCCTGCTTATTCAACTTATATGCAGAGTACATCATGAGAAATGCCAGGCTGCATGAAGCACAAAGTGGAATCAAGATTGCCAGGAGAAATATCAAAAACCTCAGATACGCAGATGACACCACCCTTATGGCAGAAACTGAAGAAGAACTAAAGAGCTTCTTGATTAAAGTGAAAGAGGAGAGTGAAAAAGCTGGCTTAAAGCTCAATATTCAGAAAACTTAAGATCATGGCATCCGGTCCCACCACTTCGTGGCAAATAGATGCGGAAGCAATGGAAACAGTGACTGACTTTATTTTTTGGGCTCCAAAATCACTGCAGATGGTGACTGCAGCCATGAAATTAAAAGATGCTTGCTTTCTGGAAGAAAAGCTATGACCAACCTAGATAGCATATTAAAAAGCAGAGACATTACTTTGCCAACAAAGGTTTGTCTAATCAAAGCTATGGTTTTTCCAACGGTCATGTATGGATGTGAGAGTTGGATTACAAGAAAAGCTGAGTGCTGAAAAATTGATGCTTCTGCATTATGGTGTTGGAGAAGACTCTTGAGAGTCCCTTGGACTGCAAGGAGATCCAACCAGTCCATCCTAAAGGAAATCAGTCCTGAATATTCACTGGAAGGACTGATGTTGAAGCTGAAACTCCAATACTTTGGCCACCTGATGCAAAGAACTGACTCATTAGAAAAGACCCTGATGCTGGGAAAGATAGAAAGTGGGAGGAGAAGGGGATGACAGAGGATAAGATGGTTGGATGGCATCACTAACGTGATGGACATGAGTTTGGGTAAACTCTGGGAGCTGGTGATGGACAGGGAAGCCTGGTGTGCTGCAGTCCACAGGATCGCAAAGAGTTGGACACAACTGAGTGACTGAACTGAACTGACACACTGATCTGAAACGTCACTTTTATCGTATATGATACTGTCATATGCAATTGGATTATATTTTCACTTTCTGTTTTATTCTACTAATCTGAATATCTGTGACAGCACCAGTTCATCCTGTTTTAATCACTATAACTTCTTATTTTCATATGGAGAATAAGGTCCCTATAATTTTTCATCTTTTTCATAAAATTTCTGATGTATGTTCTCCCAGGTGAACTCATCCAAAAGAGTTTACTGATATTTTGATAGTACTAATACCCTAAGAACAGCAATCCCAAAGAATGCTCAAATTAACGCACAATTGCACTCATCTCACACACTAGTAAAGTAATGCTCAAAATTCTCCAAGCCAGGTTTCAGCAATATGTGAACCATGAACTTCCAGATGTTCAAGCTGGTTTTAGAAAAGGCAGAGGAACCAGAGATCAAATTGTCAACATCCACTGGATCATCGAAAAAGCGAGAGTTCCAGAAAAACATCTATTTCTGCTTTATTGACTACGCCAAAGCCTTTGACTGTGTGGATCACAATAAACTGTGGAAAATTCTGAAGGAGATGGGAATACCAGACCACCTGACCTGCCTCTTGAGAAACCTGTATGCAGGTCAGGAAGCAACAGTCAGAACTGGACATGGAACAACAGACTGGTTCCAAACAGGAAAAGGAGTACATCAAGGATGTATATTGTCACCCTGCTTATCTAACTTATATGCAGAGTACATCATAAGAAACGCTGGGCTGGAAGAAGCACAAGCTGGAATCAAGATAGCCAGGGGAAATATCAATAACCTCAGATATACAGATGACACTACCCTTATGGCAGAAAGTGAAGAGGAACTGAAAAGCCTCTTGATGAAAGTGAAAGAAGAGAGTGAAAAAGTTGGCTTAAAGCTTAACATTCAGAAAACTAACATCATGGCATCTGGTCCCATCACCTCATGGGAAATAGATAGGGAGACAGTGGAAACAGTGTCAGATTTTATTTTTTTGGGCTCCAAAATCACTGCAGATGGTGACTGCAGCCATGAAATTAAAAGACGCTTACTCCTTGGAAGGAAAGTTATGAGCAACCTAGAGAGCATATTAAAAAGCAGAGACATTACTTTGCCAACAAGGGTCCATCTGGTCAAGGCTACGGTTTTTCCAGTGGTCATGTATGGATGTGAGAGTTGGACTGTGAAGAAAGCTGAGCACCGAAAAATTGACGCTTTTGAACTGTGGTGTTGGAGAAGACTCTTGAGAGCCCCTTGGACTGCAAGGAGATCCAACCAGTCCATCCTAAAGGAGATCAGTCCTGGGTGTTCACTGGAAGGACTGATGCTAAAGCTGAAATTCCAATACTTTGGCCACCTCAAGGGAAGAGTTGACTCATTGGAAAAGACCCTGATGTTGGGAGGGATTGGGGGCAGGAGGAGAAGGGGATGACAGAGGATGAGATGGCTGGACGGCATCACTGACTCAATGGGCATGAGTTTGAGTAAACTCCAGGAATTTGTGATGGATTGGGAGGCCTGGCGTGCTACAATTCACGGGGTCGCAGAGAGTCGGACACGACTGAACGACTGAACTGAACTGAACTGAATACTCCACTTATAGGTTAATTTACAGAAAACTGTTGTCTCTTGTTATTGAGCCTTCCCACTGCTGAACAAGTTAGAGATATCTATTTTTTCAAGGCTTCTCTGTTAGTAGAAATTCTCAGTTTTCTTGATATAACATATATTTTAATGTATAATATTATTGAATGATGTCAGTTACTTGAATCATCATATTTCAGTACTGACATATAAACAGCTTCAAGAAAACAATATGCCATAACATAGAAAAAATTTAGTAACAATAACATGATTTGAAAATCATCAGAGCAAAGGCAACTTCAGTGGAAATAAAATCATTTTCTTTTTAAGAATACAAATAATGTTTTCTACTTGATCTTATAATATTTTAGAACACTTCAAATATATTTCATGCCTCTAATAATTGCCAAGTTATCTATTCCACATAAATGGTTTTAATATGTGAGATGAACTTATACTGTTTATTAATGGTTACTCAAAAAAAAGTTAATTACATTTTTTCCAGAGGATCTTCTTTCATAATTCAGTTTCATTATTCATGACAGATCAAAAAAAAAGAAAAAAAAAGAATCAAGATGTACTACCTGACAGCTCTACTTAAATAAGTGTTGATTCTCAACCATTAATATGTAGCCTTCTTAATGTATCTTTTCTAAAATACAATTACTGTGCATTCTTTCCATCTTCATAGCCTAAATCAAATTGCAATTGTACTATACTATTTCATCATTAGAAAATTTAAGTAACATCATTTCCTACAGTAAATTCTTTCCACTAGCCAGGAGGAGCAGGGAACAAGCAAAGGGCAACAGCTTCATAGCACTTCAACCAGAAGAGCCATATAATCTAGTCTTAGTCCTCATTTATGGACTTAGAAAAACTGCACACAAATCAGAAGATGTCCATGCAGTTTCCAGAAGTAGCAGAAAGAGCCTGGAGCTTCTGACCTCCGAAGCCTCTTCTCAGACACCAGTCTGTCCTTATTGCTGCAGCAGAGAAGTCATCCTTCTCTGAACTTCCAAACCAGTACCAGTCACATCCAAGCAAAAGCACAGGGTCCGATATGGTGAACTGCACTCTGAGATTCAGAAATTCGACTCTACCATATAAGTGCATTAGAACTGACACGATAACCGCATGTGGCTTTGGTCTTAAAAAAAGTATGAAACTGCTAACACTCGCAAGGGCTTCTTACCTTGTCTATCAAATACAGCGCGGCGCTGAGCTGCTCGTCCGTGTTCTCCGTGGCCACTTTCACGCTGATGCTGTGGAGCACCCTGTTGAGAATGCCGCCGTCCAGGGGCTGCTGCAGCTGGTCCGCGAGCCCCCAAAAGGCCTGAGAGTCCGCGTCGGAGACGAGGGTGATGTTCGCGGTCCCGTACACTTTATCGACTCCAGCACCCCCTTTCGCGTCAAAAAGCATGATCTGGAAGCGTTTAGGAAATGGATTTAAAGACCCTATCTCTGGCGTGAGGATGACGTCCAGGACAGTGGTTCTCTGGCCAGGCTCAAAGATCAGGATGCCTTCGGTTCTCACAAAGTCCTTCCCAGAAATAGCTGGAGATATGAGAGTACGACCGATGGTCTCAGCACTCCTCAACTCCTGGAAATTAGACAACAGCACTTAAGTGAAACTGTAAACCTCTGATCCCGTCTGGAACCAATTTTCTCTTAAACGATCTGATGGGCCACAACACTGGTATTAAGACAGGTGTTGCTTTAAATTTATAGTTTGAGTCCACATTAGATTTTCTCCTACTAGGGGAGTGTTCTGGCCTGGAGAATTCCATGGACGGTATAGTCAGTCCATGGGGTCGCAAAGAGTCGAACGCAACTGAGTGACGTTCACTTCCACTTTTCACTGTGAACCCTCGTCAATCTTGTCCTCCAGTGTCCATGTGGCTATATTTCCTCAAACTACACAAATGTCAGATTTTCAATCTTTGGTAATTATGATATTACAAAGAAGTTGCCTTTTTTTCCTTTTATTGTTCAGCTCAGTCACCTTCACATACGCTTTAATCCTTACTAGTCACTTGTGTTATTTCCTTTTCTTCTTTCTTTTTCCATTTCCCTTGATAAGTCAAAGTCTTTTCTACTGGTGTCTAAGAACTCATTTATGACTAAGAATGTTAACCATTTGTCACGCAATGCAAAGGAAACATCATATTTTATTTTTTGGCTGCTCCAGGTCTTAGTTGCAGTACGCAGGATCTCCATCTCCATGGTGGTACGCAAGACCCTCAGTTGCAACATGCACTCTCAGTCGTGGCATGCAGGATCTAGTTTCCTGACCAGGAATTGAACCCAGGCCCTCTGCATTGGGAGCTCAAAGTCTTAGCCACTGGTCCACCAAGGAAGTCCGGAAACATTGTATTTTATTGTCATCAATTTACTATGGTGTTTGTCTTTCGGTTTTGTATTAAAATATAACCATGTTGTATTTTTTTTAATTTTTAAAAAAATAAAACATGGAGTTTTTAAATTTTTCTAATCTCCCAAGACAAATTAGAGATAAATACACATCATTCAGTGAAGAGGTTAGGAAAGCTAGATGCCTTAGAATAGATCAAGAAAGAGAATTAGAGAAGAAATGCCATAACTGCCTCACAGAACTTCTCCAGTTGTGAGCTGACTAACAATTTGAAGATGTATGTGTCAGATCACATACGTCCCTGATACAAAGTGTGGTAGGAAGTCACTGGAGGACTCCAGCAGGAGAGTGACATACTTTATTTCATATATTTGGGAGCAATCTGGCTCTTGTGGACAGTTAGGCTGAAACAGGGGGAGAGGATGGAAGCAGAGAGAAAAGATAGGAGATTTTTACATTAGTTCCTGCAGAAAAGGAAGTAATGGTAGCTTTGGTTGTAGGAGTAGACAGGGTGAGAAGAGCTCAGACTGGGAATATATTTAGAATGTAGAGTCAGCAGGACTTTCTGATTAATTCAGTGGTGTATGCAAAAGAAGAAGAGAATGAGGATAACTCCAAGCTATTTGCCTGGATGAATGGCAGTAAGCTAGGGGAAATATCACCAAGGGCGAAATAGGAGGTATCCATCATATATATGTTATATATATTAAGCTTGAAATGCTTTTTAGACAATTCAAATGAAGATGCCAAGTAACAGCAATCAGATAAATGAGTCTGGATCTGGGGTGGTGAAGACGTTAGTGATAAAAATTCAGGAGTTCTCATTTTACACATGGTGGGAATGGTCTAGCCTACAGAGTAAGTATAGGTGGACCCCAAAATTTATTGGTCAGAAAGACTAACACAAGCAACAGGAAGGGGTTCTCAAAGAGAAAAGAGTTAACAGTGGGAAAGCGTGGTGCTCCAGATGCCCAAAGGAGAAGAGCTGGCTTCCAGGGGAGGAAGTGCCCAAGGGTGGCAAAAAGTGAAAAATCAACGAACATACAGGGTTTTCAAGAGTCTCTGCAGCATAATGGTGGGAGGCTGGAGGAAAGAGTAAAGGAGGCAACACAAAAGTCTACTGGCTTCAGGACGGAGAAATTAAACTATTCATTGAGATAACCATATAGGAGTCAAAATGAAAGAACTACATACATCAACACAGGCGTTTCTCAAAAACATACTGCTGAACAAAGAAAGAAAGCACATCGTGAGACAATACTAGAAGAATCTCATCTCCATAATTACCAAGCAGGTAAACCTAAACGGCATGTGGTATGTGGTAAAGCTATAAATAAAAGCAAGGTAGTAATTCATCGTGTAATTCAGGATAGAGGTTATCTGCAAGATGCCAAGAGGTTATCCTCCCCTCTCAGGATGGCAGAAAAGGTTCATGGCAGCTAGTGTTAAGCATCTGATAAAGCTGAATTTTCTAAGCTACGTGGTGGTGATTTTATTACTGTAAATTGCACATACACATTATGTTCACTGTTTTTTGGTAGAATTTATAGAATTTCACAATATAGATGCTTAAAGGAACTAGAACAATCAACATGTTCTCATGTTTGTAAAATACATGTAACAAACACAAAGAAGAAGCACTATGCAATTTAAAAGCAACAGTGAAAATCAACAGCTTTTGGTGGAATAACCAATGTAAGAATAAGAAGGAAAGACATATTCTTTCTTGTACACACATACACTAATGAAATATCTGGAATTGGTTTTCAAACTTGGCTTAGCTACAGGCCTATTTAATTTAAAGATAACTGGAATGAGTGACATTTTCATTATCTCAAGTTCTTATATCCTTCACCTTTAGATCAGAAATATGGAGATATATAGGAATTTATAGTATGTACATACTGGGAATGCGGACCTACTGAAGATAGGTATACTGTATGTATACTACAGCTATTAACTACATTATTAAAGCTGTTTAAAGCAAAATCAAGAATAGTATTACTGTTAACAGAATAGCAACTTGGTCCATAATTATTTTCTCATACTTGCTAGCTACTGGAAAATTGAATTATATGACTTTCTCTTCTAACAATATGCCCAGCATTCGAAGACAGAAAATTCAAGAGTGATGAAGCAACAGGAAAATAAATAAATGGCTGATTCATGTCAATGTATGACAAAAACCATTACAATATTATAAAGTAATTAGCCTCCAACTAATAAAAATAAATGAAAAAAAAAATCAGAACAGAGAGGTAAATTTTTTCTTTCTAATTTTTAAAATTATACCTTGTATTTTGACATAATTACAGACTCACATGCACTTCTAAGAAATATAAAAGAGTGGTCTCCTCTACCCTTTCCTAACATCCTTCATAGATATTAATAACATCTTGCATAATTGTATCACAACCAGGATATGAATGTTGATATAGTCAAGATACATTTTCATCACCACAGGGCTCCTCTATGTTGATTTTTATAGTGCTATTAAAATGCTATGAGTTACATGCTAGTGACAGCATGTGTTTTACAAGGGATCATTTGTGAATAATCTAGAAAGAACATAAATGAGTATGATAGAGATATTGGCATTCAGATTCTTCTTTTGGCATTTTCAACTCCCCTTTCAACTGAGTGTATGAACTAGTTTAAAATAAGTCTCAAATTTTTTTTTTTTATCACTTCTTCCACTCTTCTGTCCTACAAAGTAGAGAGCATATGATGATATATATTTCATGGGAGAAGAAAGAACACATATTTTTTCTCATTTCTCTTACCATCTTAAATGCTTAAAAGGAAAAATGCTAAAATCTCCCAATGAATCAAAATACTTCTTTTCATGCTCATACCACTGCGGGCTATTTAGAATGGAGTTTATTTCGAGAGTCTCATATGATAGAGTTGCATCTTCTGGCTTGCCAAGCTGTAGACTCTGTTATAAAGACAACTTTTCTTCCTGGCAAGCTTCCAGGACAGCTCACTACCCACAGCTACCGTCCTCACCTCCAATCCCTGACTCACAGAATTGCTACGGCAAACTGGTGGCACATATGCTGGATCTCACGCACAGAATGTTCTGCGCATGAGAGCCACCCCACAGTAACACAACCAGCACCCACTGAACAGCATGCGGCACAAAAGCACAGCCTAGAAACCTTGAGGCCTGAAGTGTCACCAGGCTTGGGATCTTGAAACAAAAGAAATGGCAGCGCTGTCCAGAATGGCAGCTTTCAAGCTGTGGGGTTTGGGAGTTATACAAGTCCAGGGGAGGGAAATACAGACGGCTACGGTGGGCAAGCTCCGATCTCCACAATCACGCTCCAAAGGGAGCAGACACACAGCTTTGTCTTAATACATCAGAGTTTTACTCCTAAAATAAAGTTTAAAACATAATGCTTCCTCCCTTTCACTTCAAGTCACCTAATAGAGTGGATGTTAAAAGTAGCTGTGAGACAGTCTCCTGAACCCATGGATTTAAAGAAACATAAAGGTCACAGGAAACACACAGTTAGTATTGGAAGTCCTACAGAAGATTTTCAACTAGTTCAGGTAAAAATCAGAACACAGACCCATTCTTTTTGTTTCTTGTCTTACACAGTTACATCCTAAAGAAACGTTAAATCTCCACAGATTTTATAGAACAGATGTATGTAAGACATTTTGCATTGTATAATCAACTTTTCCAAAAGAAACAAAAAGACAAAAGACTATCATTTTAAAACATGATCTAAGTGAAAAAAATTGAACTGTGTCATTCATGTCATAAACATAATGTGAGTTATGATTGTATCATGAGAAAATAATATATCAAATCTTCTCTGTTTCATGACACATGCCATAGTTAAGGAAGAAAAGCTTCCTGTGTGTGAATACCTGCTGCCTGCTTACCTGGGTACTGAAGTTAACAGACATCGTCAGTCCGGCCCCGTGGTCTCTGGCCACCTGCAGACTAACGAGAGTGGCCTTCTTATGAGCCACTGGCAGTCGAGAACCCACAGAGAAGTACACGAGACTTGGAGGTTTATCAGGCTGGAATAATTTAACCTGTGCAAATCTGGCACTATTGTTTAGGGCTGCTCCAGCTGTTACTTCGTACAGTTCCACAAAAAAATGTATTTCACTTTGAGGTATCTGCCAATGAGAAAAAAAGAGGAGAGGGGAATGATAACTACTAATATATTTCTATTTTAAAATAATTCTGACATTAAGAAATAACATCATTCATACACACTACTACAGAAATAAGTATACATTTAGAGATACAGTCTGTATAATTACAGAATTAAATTCTTATGTTAGATTGCCACGAGATTTATTTTTTTGGTCTTTCTTCAACACCTTTATTCTCTCTAGGAGAGCATCTTACTAGAAAATCAATGTCAGGAGATAATCTACGCATACACTTCAATAAACAAAAGGATACATAAAGTATATTCACACAATGAAAATGTTATCCAGTAGTTAAGAACAATGAACTGTTTCAATATTTTCCAATGTGAATGGATCCAAAAACATGACAAAGAGTAAAAAATCAAGTTCGATAAAGACATGCATGCCATGCTACAACAAATGTAAAATTTTTAATTACATAAAGCTTACTACATTTTGTTACCAGATACGTGTATTTCGTGAAAGGGTAAAAAAGGAAACAAAACACCACGACAGTGGGGATCTCAGGTGGAGGGGCTGCGCTGAGGGTAGGGCAGGGTGTGCAGCTGAAAAACAGGACGGAGAGAACGGAGCTTCCACTTTGTAATGTTTTATCTTTAAAGGTTTTACATAAATTGGCCAAATATTGATGGGTTAACTTAGTGACCTTACGTATCATTCAAAATTTCCCTGAATTCAGTATCAAGAAATCTAAATTTAGTCTGTTGGTTATAGTTTGGTCATGTTTTCCCTCGGTTCTGTGTCAACAATCTCAAATAATTTATTTTCTAAAGCCTGCATTCAATTCTGTAAGGTACTGTTAATCACCTGCTTTTACTTATTTTCTCTTACATAATAATCAAGAAATCTTAGCATCATTTTTAGCTTCCTAGCATAATTCCAAGAAGCTAAGCTGATGCATTTTCAATTGCATGTCTCACTGTCTAACTTGATATAATGCATTCTTTTTTTCTATTAGCAAGGATCTTAGTCATCATTTGTTTTGTGATCATTTTAATGAGAATTATTATGTCATGAAACAATACAACAAATTCTTCAGTATTATTCAAAATGATTTATATCTTAGTAGCACAGTAAATGAACTGAATCTCTTTTTCTTGTCTGAAGAAACATATTTAGTTTTCATGTGATATAGATTTTATTTATTTTCCTGATTAACTCTCAGTAAATGTTGAAATGAAGGTATATATGTTTTTCCCACTTTTGACAAACTAAATTGGTAAATACAATAAACTGAAGCACTTGAAAAGTATGGGTAACTATATTCAACAACTATTATTCCCTAATGGCCAATGAGCTTGAGTTCACAAAAATTTCATTTAACTAGGAATTTCAGAATATTACATTTCAACAAATTCTTGTCTTTTCTTCAGTATAGTATTTCTTCTCATTGTGATGATGATTAAAACATTACTTATAACTACTCTGAGTCAAAAAATATGTTGTTATCTAAGTAGGGAACCATGCAAATTGAACAAATGTGCAGACGGGTGCCAACACATAATTAGAAGAGACAAAAGGAATCTTTCAGTCTAACAACAAAATACTCTGTTCAAAGAATATGCCTGAAGTACACTGGGAAAGCAAAACCCACAGATCCTCTCTGGACCTAAATATGACTAGAGACCTCACAGGAACTCAAGTTCTTTTCCTAGTTAGGTCAGCAGCATTCCAAGATGATCTTTTGCCCAACTAGTATAAAATAATTTTTCGTGGGCCCAGACCTGCTCAGAAGCAAGCCAAGTAATAAATAAGCAAGATCTTACTTAAATAGTTCTTAAAGAAATATGTCCAACAAATGTTTCAACAATCTGTTTAGTTTAAACAAACTTGGTGGGTTAAGAAACGCATCCTAAGTTAAATAACGATGACCTTCATACATTTTGCTAATACAGACCATATGATAGAACCATAGAACCATGAGATACCCAGCAGAGAAAGGGTACATGAACTGGAATTCAAAAGATGAATTCTAATCTTCACCGAGTAATCAATCTGGGGAAAGTTACTTAAGTTCTTTATAACTTGAAAATAAAAAAACTGAATGACTATAGGGATGATAATTAGAGATACGGCCAGAGTAGAAAAACGTTGAGTTGAGCGACAGGAGACAGACTGAACTTTGGAAAAACCACCATCAATCAGTGGTGTAACTCTACAGATGAAAGCAGCGTTGTGTTCACTGTACTGTAAACTACAATTAGTTTACTGTCATAAACTACTACTAGTGTTGGTGTGGCTGCTACTCAGCTCCACTCCCATCCATTCTGAATAACAGTAATACCAAGCCACCCTATGAAGAGCCAACTCCTTGCCGAGAACCATGTGAAATACCTCTCATTCATTATCTCATTTAATATAACAGCCCTGTTATGAACTCCACCAAGTCTGGGAAGTTCAGGAAACCTTAGCAACTTGTCTGTTATCACAAGCTATTTAGTGGAAGAGGCAAAATTTGAACCCAGCTCTTCTATCATCTTACGTATGGACCTAATAGAAGCAGAAGATATTAAGAAGAAGTAGCAAGAATGCACAGAAAAACTATACAAAAAAGATTTTAATGACCAAGATAACCACAATGGTGTGATCACCCACCTAGAGCCAGACATCCTGGAATGTGAAGTCAAGTGGGCCTTAGGAAGCATTACTATGAATAAAGTTATTTGGAGGTGAAGGAATTCCAGTTGAGCTATTTCAAATCCTAAAAGATGATGCTGTGAAAGTGCTGCACTCAGCATGCCCACAAATTTGAAAACTCAGCAGTGGCCACAGGACTGGAAAAGGTCAGTTTTCATTCCAATCCCAAAGAAGGGCAATGCCAAGGAATGTTCAAACTACTGTACAATTGCACTCAATTCACATGCTAGCAAGGTAATGTTCAGAAGTCTCTCAAGCTAGGCTTCAACAGTAGGTGAACCAAGAACTTCCAGATATACAAGCTGGACTTAGAAAAGGCAGAGGAACCAGATTCAAACTGACAATATTTGCTGGATCATGGAGACAGCAAAAATTCCAGAAAAACATCTACTTCTGCTTCATTGACTACACTAAAGCCTTTGACTGTGTGGATCATAACAAACTGCGGAAAATTCTTCAAGTGATGGGAATACCAGACCACCTTATCTGTCTCCTGAGAAATCTGTATTCAAATCAAGAAGCAACAGTTAGAACCGGACACGGAACAACGGACTGGTTACAAATTGGGAAAGGAGTATGTCAAGGCTGTATATTATCATCCTGCTTATTTAACTTTTATGCAGAGTACATCATGCAAAATGCCAGGCTGGATAAAGCACAAGCTGAAATCAAGATTGCCAAGAGAAATATCAATAACATCAGATATTCAGATGGCACCACTCTCATGACAGAAAGCAAAGAGGAACTAAAGAGCCTCTTGATGATGGTAAAGGAGGAGAGTGAAAAGGCTGGCCTAAAACTCAACATTCAAAAAACTAAGATCATGGCATCTGGTTCCATCACTTCATGGCAAATAGATGGGGGAAAAAATGGAAAGAGTGACAGACTTTATTTTCTTGGGTTCCAAAATCATTACAGACAGTGACTGCAGTCATGAAATTAAAAGACACTTGCTCCTTGGAAGAAAAACTATGACAAACCTAGACAGCATACTAAAAAACAGAGACATTACATTACTTTGCTGACAAAGGTCCGTCTAGTCAAAGCTATGGTTTTTCCAGTAGTCATGTATGGAAGTGAGAGTTGAACCATACAGAAGGCCGAGTCCCAAAGAATTGATGCTTTCAAACTGTGATGTTGGAGAAGATGCTTGAGGGTCTCCTGGGCTGCACAGAGATCAAACCAGTCAATCTTAAAGAAAATAAATCCTGAATGTTCATTGGAAGGACTGATGCTGAAGCTGAAACTCCAATATTTTGGCCACCTGACACGAAGAACTGACTCATTGGAAAAGACCCTAAAGCTCGGAAAGATTGAAGGCAGGAGAAGAAGGGGACGACAAAGGAAGAGAGAGTTGTATGGCATCACCAACTAAATGGACATGAGTTTGAGCAAATTGCAGGAGATGGTGAAGGACAGGGAAGCCTGGCATGCTGCAGTCCATGGGGTCTCAAAGAGTCAGACACGACTGAGCAACAGAACGACAACAAAACTGAAGATGTGGGCAACATTACTGGAGGAAGTGATATTTTTATTAGTCTTTAAAAGAGAGTTAGGAAATGTTGGGTTGTGGGGGTTGAGGAAGCATAAGACTATTTAGAGAAATGCAGAGAGGAGGACTTAAACATTATCAAGTAGAATAACATGACCAAAAGTTTTGAATGTTGAAATTTCAGTTCCTTTTCTTCAGGGCAATAGAAAGCATAGTAACTGATAAAACTCCCACTCAAGAAAAGTAAACTACAATAATATTTGTATAAATTAGGAACTTGGGATTAGTACATATGCACTACTATACAGAAAACAGGTAAACAGGACCTACTGTATGGCACAGAGAATTATACTTGTTACCTTGCAATACCTACAATGGAAAAGAATATGAAGACAAATGCATACACACACACACACACACATACACATATATGTTATTGTTTAGTTGCTTATTCATGTCCAACACTTTGTGACCCCATGGACAGTAGCCCACCTGGCGGCTCTGTCTGGGGAATTCTCCAGGCAAGAATACTGAAGTGGGTGGCCATTCTCTTCTCTAGGGAATCTTTCCGACCCAGGGATAGAACCCAGTTCTCTAGCAATGAATGCAGATTCTTTACCACCTGAGCCATCAAGGAAGCCCAAATGTACATATAAACTAACAAATCACTGTACATTAAGTATACTTCAATCTCAAAAATTTTTTAAATGAAATTCTTGGATAAAAAACCAGTGGGAACTCAATATTTTAAATCTGTTTTCTAGCTCCATCACTACCAAGATGGTTCACAGAAGCAGCTGTGTCAACCATCAACTCTCATGCCTATCTCCAGAACAAAAACTCAGATCTCTGAAACTCTGATGAAAGAAATCAAATCCTTGGATGTCTTAGAGCAGGAAAAATCAAGATGGCTCTAAAACACAGATTATTGCTATAAGGCCAATAAGTATCCAGAGATGTTAAAGCAATATGAAAAGACACAAGAGTAACTTAGTAGATCTTTCAGTGTCTATGATATGACTATTGAAGAAGAAGTGGGCATCAAAGGATGAGATGTCTGGAAGCCATCACCAATGCAACGAACATGGACTTGGGCAAACTCTGGAAGATGGTGAGGGACAGGGAGGTCTGGTGTGCTGTAGTCTGTGGCATTGCAAAGAGTCACACAACAGGTCAACTGAACAATAACAAGAGCAAAAATAAAAGTATTTAGTAAGCAATTAAAATTAGGTGAATTTGAATCTATAACATAATGGTACTCAAAGGAGAAAAATTATGGTAATGTATTTTTTTAAATGGTTAAAATGAAAAATGTGAGTATAACAGTGTATAATTAATATTTTATTAGCTTTAATGTATAGGATAATGTTCAGTTCAGTTCAGTCGCTCAGTCATGTCCGACTCTTTGCGACCCCATGAATCGCAGCACGCCAGGCCTCCCTGTCCATCACCAACTCCCGGAGTTTACTCAAACTCATGCCCAACGAGTCGGTGATGCCATCCAGCCATCTCATCCTCTGTCATCCCCTTCTCCTCCTGCCCCCAATCCTTCCCAGCATCAGGGTCTTTGCCAGTGAGTCAGCTCTTTGCATGAGGTGGCCAAAGTATTGGAGTTTCAGCTTCAGCATCAGTCCGTCCAATGAACACCCAGGACTGACCTCCTTTAGGATGGACTGGTTGGATCTCCTTGCAGTCCAAGAGACTCTCAAGTGTCTTCTCCAACACCACAGTTCAAAAGCATCAATTTTTCGGTGCTCAGCTTTCTTCACAGTCCAACTCTCACATCCATACATGACCACTGAAAAAACCATAGCCTTGACCAGATGAACCTTTGTTGGCAAAGTAATGTCTCTGCTTCTTAATATGCTGTCTAGGTTGGTCATAACTTTCCTTCAAAGGAGTAAGCATCTTTTAATTTCATGGCTGCAGTCACCATCTGCAGTGGTTTTGGAGCCCCCCAAAATAGACACTGTTTCTACTGTCTTCCCATCTATTTCCCATGAGGTGATGGAACCAGATGCTATGATCTTAGTTTTCTGAATGTCAAGCTTTAAGCCAACTTTTTCACTCTCCTCTTTCACTTTCATCAAGAGGCTTTTCAGTTCCTCTTCACTTTCTGCCATAAGGGTGGTGTCATCTGCATATCTGAGGTTATTGATATTTCTCCCGGCAATCTTGATTCCAGCTTGTGCTTCTTCCAGCCCAGTGTTTCTCATGATGTACTCTGCGTATAAGTTAGATAAGCAGGGTGACAATATACAGCCTTGACATACTCCTTTTCCTATTTGGAACCAGTCTGTTGTTCCATGTCCAGTTCTGACTGTTGCTTCCTGACCTGCATACAGGTTTCTCAACAGGCAGGTCTATGTTAGTATATCAATAAAGTTATGCTTTTAATTAAGTATATATTGATTTATTAGTGAATGGTAAACATCCTTCTCTTTGTATGTACGTAGGAAGGAGTTCATAAAAAAAGTTAGTAAGACAATTATTTCTAGAAAAAATACAAATTGTACCAAAAATAGGAATAAATTTTTAGGACTGGTGAAATGCATACAAATGAAAGCATGTCAGAAGTTAAAGAGTACTTCATACAGAAGGTGAAAGATGATGCAATTTTATGTTCATTCAAATATGATAGAACAGATGAACTGCAAAGATGCACTTAGATCACAAACTTGTTATCTCATTTCTTTTCAATTTGTGCCACATTCCTTAGCATGTCAGACCTTACGGGGATCGAACCCATGGCCCCTGCCCTGGAAGGCGGAGTCTTAACCACCAGACTGCTGATGAAGTCCCTGCTATCTCATTTCTTATGAAGTGGAGCCTCCAGGTTGCCCTCACAAATATAACAAGATATTGACAAGGCAGGTCTATCTTTACAATGCCCCTGTAGACCAGCTCAATGTTTGACAGTGACAGGGCAATGGTTAGGGTTAAGGCGGCACTGCAAGGTTTAAAGAGCAAATCATTCTGTGGAAAACACATGGTGCTGAAAAAATTAACTTGTAAAGCATGAACTTAAAAAACATGTTGATCTCACAAGTCAGGTCATAAAATGGATCTCAATCCACTGTCCAGCAATTCTCATTTGAAACAGCTTCAGACGTGCATTAGGATCTGTGGTCCAAACAAAGAACAAAGTGGTGATAACCAAGTAGCCTGAAGTGATCTGAGATGAGTCGTCTTTCTCTTCTGGAACCATCAAAATTGCTACAATTCTTCAAGGTATGAAAATATGTATTACTATAACCTTAGAGAACATCAATATAACTGTTTCAGGAATCCTCAGAAAGTCAAAAACCAAGTGGACAAAAAAATGAATGAATAGTTAAATCTACAAGATTATTATTTAGAATGGGTTTAAATACAGCTACCCATTTGGAATTTTATTTGTGCAATGCTTTTTCTGCTGTTTAAAGTTTTTGGCATGTACAAAAAAAATCATGATGCTTTTGAACATTCAAAATATTGTGGCTAGTTTTTGCATTAAATATTTTAATTTAATAAATTAAGTGGTAAGCAAGGAACAAATGCAACTAAGTGATCCTTGGACATTAAAGTATCATAGAATAGTCATTTTTTTAAAAGCGATACCTGATTACTAAGTGACTAAAACTCTTTTACAGCCTCAGCAGCCAATACCATTTGATTAATGCAGATTCCATTAAAATGAGGAGAGGAACGCTTGGCTCCTGGGTGCCATGTACAACATGAACCAAGAGAAATTGATCCAAAGGCTCCCTGAGCACAGCCTCTGTGCCTCTTTGGTAGATCAGAACTGACCTCTCTAACTAAAAGGATAGCGAAAGAGAACTTTCATTTTAACGATGAAATCTATGGATATAAAACAATGTAATCAAATCTATAGACATGATAAAGGGAAACGAACTAAACATTCAGAGTAATCAGAAATAAAACTAATCGGGCTGAAAATGACTCAAGGAACCATTCACCCCATGATCAGTTGGGCCAGGAAGAATCTTGGAAATGACAAGAAACAGAACATAAAAAACTGATGAGCTTTGTTATTACTGAGATACAAGTGACTTACAACATACATAAGTCTCAGGTGTACAACTGATGCGCTTATTTACAAAAACTCAAAGAGACTCAGACATCGCAGCTAGGCGAGACACAAAGAATTTCCACCTAATGTATACATGTATACATTTCAACAAAGTAGCTTGAAAATGACTAATTCTAAAGAAATACCATCAGAATTCTACAACACTGGGCCTCACTGTTTCTTACCTTTCCAGGTTTGAGCTCAATGGTGATAAAGCACTTTGTTTGACCTGCCATACAGACAGTGGTCCCTGATACAGACAGAAGCTCATCCGCCAGGTTCACACCATCTTTCTGGAGCACAGCAGCTGTTCTGTTAAATGTGACTCGCCAAGAGACCTTGACATCTTCGAAGGCTCTAGGAACAAAGCAAAGCTTATGCCAATGCAGTCAGAGAGTGCATTATTCCTGTGGCTAATGTAGAATATATTACCATTGCGCCGGAATGCACCTCCTCATCCAATACAAGCATTATCTCTCCCACTGATAATGCTGAAAATAACCAATTCTGCCCACTACAGTTAAGAAATTAAGGCCAGAGTTTATGTGGCATTCTTTGATCACACTCCATTCAGTAATGATTAAGTATTTATTGAAATATAATTCTGGATGCTATGTACCAGAAATATGAAAATAAAAATTATAGAGAACCATTGCCTTGAAGTAAATGTTCCTCATTTGTCTTTTAACAAGAATCTTTCTAAAGGAAAAACACTACTGCTAAAATTGGTCGTTCCTATAAAGGACAAGAGATGATCTATCCTTTCTGAGAATATTTAAACCCAAAATGGAAAAGGTAACACTGACACATGTACCCGTGTGCATACCGAGCGCATGTACATCATGAGCACTCCGATGTGTGCTATACTGCATTAAGTTGTAAGCAAAATACTGGCAATCCAAATCTTCCTAAATAGTAAATGGTTGTATATGCAGAGTGATAGAGAATAGTAAACACGATGAAGTGGTGACTTACATAATCTGACATCTGTATGGTACTTCATAAAGTACTAAATGTTCCAAGCAGCCCTAGTCAGGGCTCAATCACGTCTGATTCTGCAATCCCGTGAACCGTACCCTGCCAGGCTCTTCTGTCCATGGGATTTTCCAGTCAAGAATACTGGAGTGGGTTGCCATTTCCTGCTCCAGAGAAACTAGAGTATCTGAACACTGACATCAAATTCCGCATCACTTTCTTCTACCAACATTTCATCTGCTTCTACCACTTTATAAATTCAAATTAAACACTATGTAGACGCACAGGATGTTATGCCTTCTACACAGATATAAACAAACCTGTTTGACTGCCTTGTAACAGTGAGATGCAGGCTGCTCATCTCAGGTCCTTCACCTAGCTCCAGTCTACTCTGGGACTCCTCACTGAACCCTATGATGCCATTGTGAAGATCATTCCCTGAAAAGAAAAATAGAAGATTATAGTATACCAAAGACTTTAAAAGATCTCCAATGTTCCCCACATCTGTTCAGTTCAGATGGTATAAAGGTGAGAAATTCACAAGTGAATGGGGCAGGCAGGAGCTACAACTTTTAAAAGATCTTTACCCAAAACAGATTAGAATCAAAATGAACATGTCAAGGCAGTTGACACTGTGAGAACAAAAAAACAAAGAAAAGATCAAATCCTGCTCCCCACACTGATACACATGCTCATCTCTCTCTGATGAGGCTTTTTTACTTCAGTCCTTGATACTGCTGTTTAAAGTTAGCACATGCTGATAGAATATAAGTTCTACTGAGTAGCAATTGTTTTATTTAGTGCTGTATCCCTAGTACCAAGAACAGTGTTTAATAAATATTTAGTGAATCCATGACCTTCATCTGATTGGTTTACTCCCCTATAAGACAGCTGACCAAAAGGCCACTGAAGTTGAACATCTGATTATTTTCCCCAGAGAAAAACAGAACTATTACTGAACTCTTGGGAATCTTGGAGTAAAAGAAAACTCCTCCGAGCAACTCTTGAGGTTGGAGGCACCATCATACTACACAACTGTGTCGAAAACTGGAACAAAGCCACAGCCCACACCACTGGGCTGAAGCAGCCACTCCAAACTCTGGCCAGCACACAAGCTAGCTTCTCAGACAAGAGACATTATCAGTAAACAGCTTCTGCTGCTTTCTATTTCTCAAGAACCCAGTTTTGCAAAGTGATCCTGAAAGCAATGACCCAGCGGAATTAGCCTCAAAAACCACTTGTACCCATCACCCTGAAACCTGAGGTTCCCAGGAGACAGAACTTCTGCAAGGAAACAGAAAACTACTGATCTGTCTCGAAAGTGTGAGTAAACGTGGAGCCTGCGGCTTAGGGACGTGCAGGTGACTGGACCACTCTTGTCCTGGTGCCTCAGAGGCGTTTTGTCTCAGCCATTGCCCATCCTCGTCCTCACCAATTAATCACTACGACTGCATCTTAGTCCTGCTTTGGAACCTGACCTTAACTCTTTTTCTTCAGCAGCAATTCTTCTCTTGTCACTTTGAGTAGGAATTTGGTCTCTCAATTAATAATAAATAGATTATAAGATTCTCAAAGCAGAACCTGCATTTTATTTTTCAATGTGATAGTGACTAGCATGGTCCTAAGGAGTATAATACTTTCCTTGCAGCATCTACCATGATAAACTTGATGTACAGTTTCTAGAATCAAGACTTCCAGAGTGCCAATGATCAGAAACAAAACTAAATAAACAATTTTCCCCTGATTTATCTTGAGCGTTTGTTCCAAAATCTAAATGTGAAATGATTATGAAGGTTAAAGACAAGAGGAATCAGCAAAATCAACGCTATAGTTAAAAGGGAAATACTAAAATTTAAAATAAAAAGCCAGGCAAGGAGGAGAAGACAGGAAGATTCACAGACAGAGTAAGGGAAATCCGAGTATTTGGCATGCAGAAGTGCTGGTGAATTACGCCACGTGATTCTAAGAGGAGTCAATCATTTGCCACGTGTGTAAGATGCTTGGTGGTAGGTAGAGAAGAAAAACCTCAGAGAATTCACTGAAGCTCAGCTGACTGACTGCTAAGTTAGGTTGGGAGCGGGCTGCCGGGAACCGCCTGGGGAGTTAGACTCAGGGCCGACGTGTGGCTGAGCACTGGTAGGCCACACGGACCTAGTACCAGTGCGGCGTGTTGGTACGCGATGGTTTGCCAAACTGACTGAGGAGCACGTCCATTCCAGTTGGAACACAGCTGCTGTCCCGAGTCCCTAAAGGACCCTAACCACGACCCTAACCAGTGCAACGCCTCCCCGTGATCCAGTAACTAGTGGAGTATCGCTCGGGAGAGCAAAAAGCCTCCATCAACTATTGTGCCTGGTCTGTACCTCTGTCAAACTAAATGCTAAACATTTTGACTGTCAACTCTGATCTTATTCAAATAAACATAAAAAAATATCTATGTCATGGAATGGGGGAAGAGACTGTTTATTTAATTTTAAAAGAAATATATAGGTGGCATTAAGCTAATGTGAATCAAACTCAGTAAAGAACTTGAAGAATAGAAGCTGCATTTACAATATCCAATAAACTGGATGATTAGGAATAAATGATAATTCTAACTGGTATAAATTTGCAGGGTAACATAAATGGGATGATGTTGGGTATAAGAGGAAATTACACAATTGCAAAATTACGACTGAATTATAACTGAACGGCTAAAACAGAATTTTAGGAAACACCAAATCCTAAAAGTGGGACATAAACATGTTTATTCTAAAAATTTCCTTAAAAAAAAAACATAAAGCATAGACACTAAATGATTTGATCAGGGCCTCTGAATTAATGATTGAGCTAAGTCAAAATTACATACTTCATGATTTTTAATTTTCTTTCCACTATACTGCTTTATTATAGTGTTATCTGAAACTCTAAAACACTGTGTAAAACTCATCACTGTTTATATAAAAGGGTAGACCAGGTACGAATCATGAGATAGCCTTGTCCATACTCTAATTAGCGCAAGGTATTGACAAGTTGAGCTAATCCACTTGAAGAAATACAGTATGATTTCAGAGGAAAATTGCAAATTATCACTAAAAAATTTTCAAACATGCACATACACACACACACACACACACACATTCCCAATAGTACAAACGTTATATAAACTACATTGGTTCAAAAACAGAGCAAAAGGGCAAGGAGCCAAGATGGCGAAGGAGTAGGACGGAGAGACCACTTTCTCTCCTAGAAATTCATCAAAAAAAAATAACTGAACGCAGAGCAAACTTCACAAAACAACTTCTGATCGCTAGCTGAGGTCATCAGGCGCCCAGAAAGGCAGCCCATTGTCTTCGAAAGGAGGTAGGACAAAATATAAAAGATAAAAAGCGAGACAAAAGAGCTAAGGACGGAGATCCGTCAGGGGAAGGGTCTTAATAGAGGACGGTAGACACCGGGAAACCCTCGCACTGGCGGGCCTGGGCGAAGTGTTTGAATCTCGGAGTTTGAATCTGGCTGGGAGGGATAGAATAAATAAAACCCACAGATTAGGAGCCTAAAAGCAACTCCCAGCAGAAAAGTACCCCAGACGCCCGCATCCGCCACCAGCAAGTGGGGGCGGAATGGAGAGGAGCGGGCGGCATTACTTGGGGCAGGGTCCGGGCCTGAGCGCCCTGAGGACAATCGGAGGGAGCTTGTGTGAGTTCCCAGCTTGAACTGTGGGAGAGCAAAGAGAGAGAGAAAACTAACCGGCCCGAACACACTGCCGGCCGTTCGCAGAACAAAGGGACCGAGATTCTGGGCGACCTAAGTCCGCCGGGAGGGTCGCGGCAAGACGGAGGGCGCAGGCGCCCGACTGGCGCGGGCGGGAACTGGGGCTGGGGACGCGGAGGGCAGAGGGCGCGCACGCCCGACTGGCGCCGGCGGGGACTGAGGCTGGGACCGCGCAGGGCAGAAGACGCGCCGCACCCGGGGAGAGAGCGCCCGTCAGGCGCCTGGCTGCCTGGGCCGCTCGGGCGGCGTGGGGACGGAGCGCGGGCCCAGCTTTGTGAGCCGCGCTTTTGTGAATCGCCCGAGGGCTGGAGCCGCGCGCAGCGTGGCGCACGCTTCAGACAGAGCAGCCCGGAGCCTGAGCAGCCCAGACCGAGAAAAGAGCGCAAGCCTCTCCCTGGAGCGCCGGCCCCTCCCCGCACAGCCCCTTGCCGCGGCGCGACGGAACTAGCTACCTGAATAAGAATCCACCTCCGCCCCCTGGGTCAGGGCGGAAATTAGGCGCGGAAGAGACCGGCAACAGAACCCAAATAAACAAAGGGAACCGCTTCAGAAGGGACCGGTGCAACAGATTAAAACCCCTGAAGAAACCACCGACTGACTACACCGGAAGGGCCTGTAGATATCGAGAAGTGTAAGCTGGAACGAGGAGCTATCTGAAGCTGAGCCGAACCCACACTGACCGCAACAGCTCCAGAGAAATTCCTAGATATATTTTTTCTTTTTCTTTTCTTTTTTTTTTTCTTTTTTTTTAAGTAAGGAAAAAAAAATTTTTTTTTCTTTTTTCTTGGTTCTCTTTTATTTTCCTTTAAAAATTCCCTATTACTCCCCCATTACTCCTTAACTTTCATTTTCATAGATTTTTACGATTTTTTTTAATTAGGCAAACAATCTTTTTTCTCTTTCTTTTTTCTTTTTCTTCTTTTTTTTTTCTTCTTCTCTTCTATTTTCTCTTTTTCTTTTTCTCTTATTTCTTTTAAAGCCCGCTAGCACTCCTTTTACTACGCCTTAATTTTCATTTTCAATACACTATAACCTTGCAGAAGAAAGAGAAAAAAAAAAAAAGAGAGAAGAGAAGCCCTATTTTTATACCAAACTTCATATATATTTCTAAAATTTCTTGTGTGTTTTGGTTTTTGTTTTTAATATAGTATTTTTAAGAGTCTAACCTCTACTCTAGATTTTTAATTTTTATTTTTCAGTATATGATATAAATTGTGAACATTTAAGAATCCAATATTCAGCTCCCATTTTTATTCAGGAGTGTGTTGATTATTCTCTCCCAATCTTGACTCTGTTTTCTACCTCAGAACACCTCTATTTCCTCCTTTCCCCTTCTCTTCCCAATCCAATTCTGTGAATCTTTGTGGGTGTCTGGGCTACGGAGAACACTCTGGGATCAGACAACTTCATAGATCTGTCTCTCTCCTCTTGAGTCCCCCTCTGTCTCCTCCTGCCCATCTCTATCTCCCTCCTCCCTCTCCTCTTCTCCATGTAACTCGGTGAACCTCTCTGGGTATCCCTAACGGGGGAGAAACTTTCCACCATTAACCTAGAAGTTTTATTATCAGTGCTATATAGTTGGAGAAGTCCTGAGACTACAGGAAGAATAAAACTGAAATCCAGAAGCAGGAGACTTAAGCCCAAAACCTGAGAACACCAGAAAACTCCTGACTACATGGATCTTTAAGTAATAAGTGACCGTACAAAAGCCTCCATACCTGCACTGAAACCAACCACCACCCAAGAACCAATAAGTTTTAGAGCACGACATACCACGCAAATTCTCCAGCAACGCAGGAACATTGCCCTGAACGTCAACATACAGACTGCCCAAGGTCACACCTAACACATAGACCCATCTCAAAACTCACTACTGGGCACTCCATTGCTATCCAAAGAGAAGAAATCAAGATCCGCACACCAGAACACTGACGCAAGCTTCGCTAATCAGGAAACCTTGACAAGCCAATCGTCTAACCCCACCCACTGGGTAAAACCTCCACAATAAAAAGGAACCACAGACCTGCAGGATACAGAAAGCCCACTCCAGACACAGCAATCTAAACAAGATGAAAAGGCAGAGAAATACCCAACAGGTAAAGGAACATGAAAAAAGCCCACCAAGTCAAACAAAAGAGGAGGAGATAGGGAATCTACCTGAAAAAGAATTTAGAATAATGATAATAAAAATGATCCAAAATCTTGAAAGCAAAATGGAGGTACAGATAAATAGCCTGGAGACAAAGATTGAAAAGATGCAAGAAATGTTTAATAAAGATCTAGAAGAAATAAAAAAGAGTCAATTAAAAATGAATAATGCAATGAATGAGATCAAAAACACTCTGGAGGGAACCAAGAGTAGAATAACGGAGACAGAAGATAGGATAAGGGAGGTAGAAGATAAAATGGTGGAAATAAATGAAGCAGAGAGGAAAAAAGAAAAAAGGATCAAAAGAAATGAGGACAACCTCAGGGACCTCTGGGACAATGTGAAACGCCCCAACATTCGAATCATAGGAGTCCCAGAAGAAGAAGACAAAAAGAAAGGCCATGAGAAAATACTCGAGGAGATAATAGCTGAAAACTTCCCTAAAATGGGGAAGGAAATAGCCACCCAAGTCCAAGAAACCCAGAGAGTCCCAAACAGGATAAACCCAAGACGAAACACCCCAAGACACATATTAATCAAATTAACAAAGATCAAACACAAAGAACAAATACTAAAAGCAGCAAGGGAGAAACAACAAATAACACACAAAGGGATTCCTATAAGGATAACAGCTGATCTATCAATAGAAACCCTCCAGGCCAGAAAGGAATGGCAGGACATACTGAAAGTAATGAAAGAGAATAACCTACAACCTAGATTACTGTACCCAGCAAGGATCTCATTCAGATATGAAGGAGAACTCAAAAGCTTTACAGACAAGCAAAAGCTGAGAGAATTCAGCACCACCAAACCAGCTCTTCAACAAATGCTAAAGGATCTTCTCTAGACAGGAAATGCAGAAAGGTTGTATAAACGTGAACCCAAAACAACAAAGTAAATGACAACGGGACCACACCTATCAATAATTACCTTAAATGTAAATGGGTTGAATGCCCCAACCAAAAGACAAAGATTGGCTGAATGGATACAAAAACAAGACTCCTATATATGCTGTCTACAAGAGACCCACCTCAAAACAAGGGACACATACAGACTGAAAGTGAAGGGCTGGAAAAAAATATTTCACGCAAACGGAGACCAAAAGAAAGCAGGAGTCGCAATACTCATATCAGATAAAATAGACTTTCAAATAAAGGATGTGGAAAGAGACAAAGAAGGACACTACATAATGATCAAAGGATCAATCCAAGAAGAAGATATAACAATTATATATGCACCCAACATAGGAGCACCGCAATATGTACGGAAAACACTAACGAGTATGAAAGAGGAAATTAATAGTAACACAATAATAGTGGGAGACTTTAATACCCCACTCACAACTATGGATAGATCAACTAAACAGAAAATCAACAAGGAAACACAAACCTTAAATGATACAATGGACCAGCTAGACCTAGTTGATATCTATAGGACATTTCACCCCAAAACAATCAACTTCACCTTTTTCTCAAGTGCACACGGAACCTTCTCCAGAATAGATCACATCCTGGGCCATAAATCTGGTCTTGGAAAATTCAAAAAAAATGATATCATTCCAGTCATCTTTTCTGACCACAGTGCAGTAAGATTAGATCTCAATTACAGGAAAAAAATTGTTAAAAATTCCAACATATGGAGGCTAAATAACACGCTTCTGAATAACCAACAAATCATAGAAGAAATCAAAAACGAAATCAAAGTATGTATAGAAATAAATGAAAATGAAAACACAACAACCCAAAACCTATGGGACACTGTAAAAGCAGTGCTAAGGGGAAGGTTCATAGCATTACAGGCGCACACCAAGAAACAAGAAAAAAGCCAAATAAATAACCTAACTCTACACCTAAAGCAATTAGAGAAGGAAGAAATGAAGAAACCCAGGGTTAGCAGAAGGAAAGAAATCTTAAAAATTAGGGCAGAAATAAATGCAAAAGAAACTAAAGAGACCATAGCAAAAATCAACAAAGCTAAAAGCTGGTTTTTTGAAAAAATAAACAAAATTGACAAACCATTAGCAAGACTCATTAAGAAACAAAGAGAGAAGAACCACATTAACAATATAAGAAATGAAAAGGGTGAGATCACAACAGACAACACTGAAATCCAAAGGATCATAAGAGACTACTACCAGCAGCTCTATGCCAATAAAATGGACAACTTGGATGAAATGGACAAATTCTTAGAAAAGTATAACTTTCCAAAACCGAACCAGGAAGAAATAGAAGATCTTAACAGAGCCATCACAAGCAAGGAAATCAAAACTGTAATCAGAAATCTTCCAGCAAACAAAAGCCCAGGACCAGATGGTTTCACAGCTGAATTCTACCAAAAATTTAGAGAAGAGCTAACACCTATCTTACTCAAACTCTTCCAGAAAATTGCAGAAGAAGGTAAACTTCCAAACTCATTCTATGAGGCCACCATCACCCTAATTCCAAAACCAGACAAAGATGCCACAAAAAAAGAAAACTACAGGCCAATATCACTGATGAACATAGATGCAAAAATCCTTAACAAAATTCTAGCAAACAGAATCCAACAACATATTAAAAAAATCATACACCATGACCAAGTGGGCTTTATCCCAGGAATCCAAGGATTCTTTAATATCCGCAAATCAATCAACGTAATACACCACATTAACAAATTGAAAGATAAAAACCATATGATTATCTCAATAGATGCAGAGAAAGCCTTTGACAAAATTCAACACTCATTTATGATTAAAACTCTCCAGAAAGCAGGAATAGAAGGAACATACCTCAACATAATAAAAGCTATATATGACAAACCCACAGCAAGCATCACCCTCAATGGTGAAAAATTGAAAGCATTTCCTCTGAAATCAGGAACAAGACAAGGATGCCCACTCGCACCACTACTATTCAACATAGTGTTGGAAGTTTTGGCCACAGCAATCAGAGCAGAAAAAGACATAAAAGGAATCCAGATAGGAAAAGAAGAAGTGAAACTCTCGCTGTTTGCAGATGACATGATCCTCTACATAGAAAACCCTAAAGACTCTTCCAGAAAATTACTAGAGCTAATCAATGAATATAGTAAAGTTGCAGGATATAAAATTAACACACAGAAATCCCTTGCATTCCTATACACTAACAATGAAAAAACAGAAAGAGAAATTAAGGAAACAATACCATTCACCATTGCAACAAAAAGAATAAAATACTTAGGAGTATATCTACCTAAAGAAACAAAAGACCTATACATAGAAAACTATAAAACACTGATGAAAGAAATCAAAGAGGACACAAACAGTTGGAGAAACATACCGTGTTCATGGATTGGAAGAATCAATATTGTCAAAATGGCTATTCTACCCAAAGCAATCTATAGATTCAATGCAATCCCTATCAAGCTACCAACGGTATTTTTCACAGAACTAGAACAAATAATTTCACAATTTGTATGGAAATACAAAAAATCTCGAATAGCCAAAGTAATCTTGAGAAAGAAGAATGGAACTGGAGGAATCAACCTGCCTGACTTCAGACTCTACTACAAAGCCATAGTCATCAAGACAGTATGGTACTGGCACAAAGACAGAAATATAGATCAATGGAACAGAATAGAAAGCCCAGAGATAAATCCACGAACCTATGGACACCTCATCTTTGACAAAGGAGGCAAGGATATACAATGGAAAAAAGACAACCTCTTTAACAAGTGGTGCTGGGAAAACTGGTCAACCACTTGTAAAAGAATGAAACTAGAACACTTCCTAACACCATACACAAAAATAAACTCAAAATGGATTAAAGATCTAAATGTAAGACCAGAAACTATAAAACTCCTAGAGGAGAACATAGGCAAAACACTCTCCGACATAAATCACAGCAAGATCTTCTATGACCCACCTCCCAGAATATTGGAAATAAAAGCAAAAATAAACAAATGGGACCTAATTAAAATTAAAAGCTTTTGCACAACAAAGGAAACTATAAGTAAGGTGAAAAGACAGCCCTCAGATTGGGAGAAAATAATAACAAATGAGGAAACAGACAAAGGATTAATCTCAAAAATATACAAGCAACTCCTGAAGCTCAATTCCAGAAAAATAAACGACCCAATCAAAAAATGGGGCAAAGAACTAAACAGACATTTCTCCAAAGAAGACATACAGATGGCTAACAAACACATGAAAAGATGCTCAACATCACTCATCATCAGAGCAATGCAAATCAAAACCACAATGAGGTACCATTACACGCCAGTCAGGATGGCTGCTATCCAAAAGTCTACAAGCAATAAATGCTGGAGAGGGTGTGGAGAAAAGGGAACCCTCTTACACTGTTGGTGGGAATGCAAACTAGTACAGCCACTATGGAAAACAGTGTGGAGATTTCTTAAAAAACTGGAAATAGAACTGCCATATGACCCAGCAATCCCACTTCTGGGCATACACACTGAGGAATCCAGATCTGAAAGAGACACGTGCACCCCAATGTTCATCGCAGCACTGTTTATAATAGCCAGGACATGGAAGCAACCTAGATGCCCATCAGCAGATGAATGGATAAGGAAGCTGTGGTACATATACACCATGGAATATTACTCAGCTGTTAAAAAGAATTCATTTGAATCAGTTCTAATGAGATGGATGAAACTGGAGCCCATTATACAGAGTGAAGTAAGCCAGAAAGATAAAGAACATTACAGTGTACTAACACATATATACGGAATTTAGATAGATGGTAGCGATAACCCTATATGCAAAACAGAAAAAGAGACACAGAAGTACAGAACAGACTTTTGAACTTTGGGGGAGAACGTGAGGGTGAGATGTTTTGAAAGAACAGCATGTATATTATCTATGGTGAAACAGACCACCAGCCCAGGTGGGATGCACGAGTCAAGTGCTCGGGCCTGGTGCTCTGGGAGGACCCTGAGGAGTCGGGTGGAGAGGGAGGTGGGAGGGGGGATCGGGATGGGGAATACGTGTAACTATATGGCTGATTCATGTCAATGTATGACAAAACCCACTGAAATGTTGTGAAGTGATTGGCCTCCAACTACTAAAATAATATTAAAAAAAAAAAAAAAAAAAACAGAACAAAAGGGAATAGCTGTAATCTATTTCCCAACAGATATAAAGAATTTTCTGACAATGACATCTTAGACTTTGCAGTGGATTAACAAAGTGGTTGGGAAATTCAGAATGAGGTTTCAAAACAGGACAGGCAAATATGTTGGGGTGATTAAATTAGGTATTTTCCAGAAGATGTACATGAACTTAAGTATTTTTAAGGGTTTCTGTATATTGTGGAACTACAGATATATAGATTGTCTTAGTTAGCTCTGGGCTTCCCTTGTAGCTCAGTCGGTAAAGAATCTGCCTGCAGTGCAGGAGACCCGGGATCAATCCTGGGTTGGGAAGATCCCCTGGAGGAGGAAATGGTGACCCACTCCAGGATCCTTGCCTGGAAAATCTCATGGACAGAGGAGCCTGGTGGGCTATAGTCCATGGGGTCGCAAAGAGTCGGGCACTACTGAGCGACTAACACTTATTACTTACTAGTTAGCTCTAAGCTGAGTGACATTTACAGCCCACTAAACTCTACCCTGGTATCTCAGAACAACATGATGAGTTTCTGTTAGGGTTTCATGCCACTGGAAAACAAAGTTTAAGGATTCACTGTGAGTGATTCGAGTAATTCACCTTCTTAAATTAAATTTAAGTTAGAATAATCTTATTACAAATTCTGCACCACAGAGGCACATGTTTAACTCCATCACTCCAAATATATACCTGCAATAATGATCATGGCAAAAGCTGCAAAGCCAGCGTCATCCTCTCCCTTCACGATCTGTGCTCCCCCTTGTGGGTCTGTAAGAAACACGTAGAAGAATTCCTGTCCCTCAGGTTCACCATCATCCAGAACTGGAATTGACACTTTATGTTCTCTTTCTCCATCTACAAACGCAAGGATGAGAGTCTGAGCTCCAAAATCTTCTTCTTCAGTTGCCCATGTTAGGTTGGAAATCCCATGGCTGTCAGGAAAGAGCAATGCGTTTGGTTCCTTCTGAGCAGATCTTTCACCGAAAGTTCTAACTGTTACGCTGACGTTGCCAGTAGACCCACCAGTTCTCCGGACAAGGACCTCTGCAGTGTTCAACGTGCCATTCTCCATTTCCTCTTTGACGTAAATAACAGGGGGCCCAAGACTAAATGTTCCATGAACGGAGGTATCTGTAGTTACAGTGGCCACATTAGGCTTCTCAGACATGGCAGAGGTCCCAGCAAGGGTGACAAGGTTCTCAAGGATGGGAGATACGCCAGCCACCTCTGTAACCATGGTGACCACTTCAGTGGGCTGTGGAACGGCAGTAATCTCGGTTGTGTCAGGGTGTGTGGTGGCAGAGTTGGTTTCCAGAGGAAGGGTTGTGTCCACTGCTGTAGTCACAGTGGTCTCGGGGAAAGACGCATCCGTTCCTGCCAGGTCATCATTATCCAATATTGTGATCACCGCCACGCTGAAATCTCGATTCAGGCGTGGTCTCCAATTAGCATCAAATTTTGGGAACCCTTTAACTTCCACTGAAGTTAGATTAATGTAAAAAATTTCTTCTGTCTCAGGAAGTTCATCGTCAATAATAATGATTTCAAAATCAACCTCAGCTTGGAATCTTTGGAAAAGCAGCTCCCCGTTCTGAACAGGCTCAAAGTCTTCCCGGGGCTCTGCCCTCCCTGCAGTTGTCTGATAAGAAACTTTAATAAGCTCCCCGTGGAACCCAAACAGTCTTTGTACATGTAATCTGATCATCTGTGTATCCTCCGACACGATGATATTTCTTGAACTGGGGGAAAATTGAAAGACTCCCATTGGTTCAATTTCAGCAACAGTGAAACCTGACCTGGAAAAAAAAAATTAAACCATGAGAGAACTGATAAAAAAAAAAAAAAAAAAACAGGGTTACCACTTGCAGAGAGTCATCTTTCACACGTGGAAGATGCTGCTCATGAGGGCATCTTAAAAATGACATGCCCTTTCAAATTCCGTAAACCCCTACTTACTTATTGATGAACATACCAGAGAACAAGAAATGAACCAACAGGAGCTGCAATGGCAGGTGACAGGACCTAACAAGCGCTAGCAAGGTGAGGCGCTCAGAGGCCTTGTTCTGTTTCTGCAATCACCCTACAGCAGCTCTTTGAAGGATCTGAAACGGCAGGTTCTCTCAGCACACAGGGGACCAGAATCAAAGTCTCACAGTCTGGGTGTCAGTCAGGTTTCCGATCTACCAGGCAGAAACAGTTGCCCCTCCTAGATGTAAACATGCTTGCTGGTTTCAACTGGCCAGTAATGGGACTATTCTCTCACACAAATGTTGCTAAAATCTTATACGTGAATTGGAAGAGTCATCCATAATTGATACTGATCTGTTCCTAGCGCTTTCATGTGGAATTCTGTGGGCTTCCCTTGTGCCTCAGCTGGTAAAGAATCCACCTGCAATGTGGGAGACCTGGGTTTGATCCCTGGGCTGGGAAGATCCCCTGGAGAAGGGAAAGGCTACCCACTCCAGTTTTTCAGCCTAGAGAATTCCACAGACTGTATAGTCTATGGGGTCGTAAAGAGTCAGACACGACTGAGTGACTTTCACTTCACTTCATGGAATTCTGTTGTGATTTAATCAGTTATATCAGAAGTAACACCGGTAGCCCATCAGCCTAATCCAGACCACAGACATAATTTCTCTGGCTAACAGATTTTTTTTTTCCATCTAAATTTAGATGCATTCAGGGAGGACAACTGCGAGCCATCACTTTCTATTGTCAGTCATAGTTGTGAGTTCAGACAGAGACCAGACAGCCTAGGTTCAACTCATGGCCCAACACTTATTATCTGTGTGACACTGGGCCCATTATACAATCTATCTGTGACTCGTTTTCTTAATCTATAAAATGGGACTAACAATAGTATCTATGCCCTATGGTAATCACGAACAGTAAATGTAGGAGTAAACGAATATAAATACATATACATATAAAGGGACAATGCCTGGTCTAGGGTAAGCCCTATAAAACTGTTAGTCTGAATTACTTTGCTATGCTGCAGAAATTAACACAATATTGTAAGTCAATTATACTTCAATAAAATAAAAATAAAACTGCTAGCTATTACTGCTATCACTAAAGGCAACTGAATCTGTTAACCTAAAATACACTGTGTCCACTTTTTGATTGGCATATGTTAAATCAAAAGCCATACTGAATTACCCCAACCAATATCTCCCATACATAAACATGTACACAAATATACTCGAACACGTATTGGTTTTGCCCACACACTTTTCCCAGTTTCCAAATAAGTAAACTAAAGAGCAGGAAGATCATGTAACTTTCCCAAAGTCACACAGCAAGTAAGTGAAAGAGGTAGGATTAAACCCAGGAGTCTGGCTCTAAGATCTGTCCTCTGCTATTCTGATCAAGCCCATCCCATGTATGAGAAAAGTCAACTGCTTTTGGCCAGGACATATTTACCGGCAAATATACTGGTATAAATTTAACTCAGAAGTCACAGTATTATCCTACTATGATTTCTTATTCTTACTCTTTGTCTCTAAGGAAAATCAGATATTTTGGGCTAACTTTTCAGAAGACAGTTCCCTTTTAAAATAGATGGCTTTGCCATCATGGTTCTTACTGGAGATGGCACCCCAAGCCAACATTCTCAAGTTAGAGGTCATGATAAACTCTATTCATGCAAGCAGTGTGTGTTGGCATCTTTGGCACGAAGGCAACGTGTTGCTCTGAACTAAAACTGGTTTTGTCTCTGCTTCAAGGAGACAAATCCTTCTGCCTTTTTCATTTGAACCAGTAAATTCCAGCTTATCCCTCAGGGACTTTCTTGGCTGAAAATCAATCAAGGGGGTCTTACCGAAGCTGAGCCCCACTGGGGACACTGCTCTGCACTCCAGAGAGGTGAACGACAAAGGCCTCCAGCCGCCCGGGGCTTGGGTGTGTCCAAAGCAAGACTCTTTTACTTTCTTCTCCATGGGAAAAGGAAAGCCTCCCTGACAGGGAACATGAAAAAGCAGGGTTTCATTTCTTTGAGTTCTTAAATTGGGATTTAACTCTTAAAAATATAGTGAAATCTTTCCTTTTCCAAAATTCTATGACGGTCTACAAAAGGCAAAACATTTAAAAAGTCAGTGGTGGGGGTAGGGTGTAAATAAACTTAGAGGAAGCTCCGGAGACCATATAAACCTTGCCTTCAATCCTGTCTACTCTACAAGGTAGAGGTCAAACCATCCAACACTGGCATGTCACTGACTCTCACAGAACTAATGGTATAACTAAAAACTAAAGTAGATGAAGTAACAGCTGCTTTACTATTAGAAATATTCAGTTGAACACATACATGGATATAAGAGTGTGTCTTTTTGATTATTGTATTGGGACTTCCCTTAGCTCAGATTAAATTGAAGAAAGTAGGGAAAACCTCCAGACCATTCAGGTTATGACCTAAATCAAATCCCTAACGATTATACAGTGGAAGTGAGAAATAGATTTAAGGGACTAGATCTGATAGACAGAGTGCCTGATGAACTATGGACGGAGGCTCATGACATTGTACAGGAGATAGGAATCAAAACCATCCCCAAGAAGAAGAAATGGAAAAAAGCATAATGGCTGTCTGAGGAGGCCTTACAAATAGCTGGGGAAAGAAGGGAAGCGAAAAGCAAAGAAGAAAAGGAAAGATATACCCATTTGAATGCAGAGTTCCAAAGAATAACAAGGAGAGATAAGAAAGCCTTCCTCAGGGATCAGTGCAAGGAAATAGAGGAAAACAACAGAATGGAAAGACTAGAGATCTCTTCAAGAAAATAGAGATACCCAGGGAACATTTCATGCAAAGATGGGGCTAATAAAGGACAGAAATGGTATGGAACTAACAGAAGCAGAAGATGTTAAGAAGAGGTGGTAAGAATACACGGAAGAACTATACAAAAAAGATTCTCACGATCTGGGTAATCATGATGGTATGATCACTCACCTAGAGCCAGACACCCTGGAACGCAAGGTCAAGTGGGCCTTAGGTAGAATCACAACGAACATAGCTAGTGGAGGTGATGGAATTCCAGCTGAACTACTGCCAATCCTAAAAGATGATGCTGTGAAAGTGCTGCACTCAATATGCCAGCAAATTTGGAAAACTCAGCAGTGGCCACAGGAGTGGAAAAGGTCAGTTTTCATTCCAATCCCAAAGAAAGGCAATGCCAAAGAATGCTCAAACTACCACACAATTGCACTCATCTCACATGCTAGCAAAGTAATGCTCAAAACTCTCCAAGCCAGGCTTCAGCAATATGTGATCCGTGAACTTCCAGATGTTCAAGCTGATTTTAGAAAAGGCAGAGGAACCAGAGATCAAATTGCCAACATCCAATGGATCACTGAAAAAGCAAGAGAGTTCCAGAAAAACATCTATTTCTGTTTTATTGACTATGCCAAAGCCTTTGACTGTGTGGATCACAATAAACTGTAGAAAATTCTGAAAGAGATGGGAATAGCAGACCACCTGACCTGCCTCTTGAGAAACCTATATGCAGGTCAGGAAGCAACAGTTAGAACTAGACACAGAACAACAGACTGGTTCTAACAGAAAAAGGAGTATGTCAAGACTGTATACTGTCACCCTGCTTATTTAACTTATATGCAGAGTACATCATGTGAAATGCTGGGCTGGATGAAGCACAAGCTGGAATCAAGACAGCCGGGAGAAATATCAATAACCTCAGATATGCAGGTGACACCACCCTTATGGTAGAAAGTGAAGAGGAACTAAAGAGCCTCTTGATGAAAGTGAAAGAAGAGAGTGAAAAAGTTGGCTTAAAGCTCAACATTCAGAAAACTAAGATCACAGCATCTGGTCCCATCACTTCATGGGAAATAGATGGGAAACAGTGAAAACAGTGTCAGACTTTATTTTTGGGGGCTCCAAAATCACTGCAGATGGTGAGTGCAGCCATGAAATTAAAAGATGGTTACTCCCTGGAAGAAAAGTTAGGACCAACCCAGACAGAATATTAAAAAGCAGAGACATTACTGTGACAACAAAGGTCCATCTAGTCAAGGCTATGGTTTTTCCACTAGTCGTGTATAGATGTGAGAGTTGGACCATCAAGACGGCTGAGCATTGAAGAATTGATGCTTTTGAACTCTGGCATGGGAGAAGACTCTTGAGAGTCCCTTGGACTGCAAGGAGATCCAACCAGTCCATCTAAAGGAAATCAGTCCTGAATATTCATTGGAAGGATTGATGTTAAAGCTGAAATGCCATTACTTTGGCCACCTGATGCAAAGAGCTGACTCATTTGAAAAGACCCTGATGCTGGGAAAGATTGAAGGCAGGAGGAGAAGGGGACGACAGAGGATGAGATGGTTGGATGGTATCACCGACTCAATGGACATGCGTTTGGGTAAACTCCGGGAGTTGGTGATGGACAGGGAGGCCTGGTGTGCTGCAGTCCATGGGGTCACAAAGAGCTGGACACGAATGAGCGACTGAACTGAACTGAACTGATAGCTCAGATGGTAAAGAACCTGCCTGCAACGCAGGAGACCCAGGTTCGATCCCTGGGTCAGGAAGATCCCCTGGAGAAGAAAATTACAATGCATTCCAGTATTCTTGCCTGGAGAATCCCACGGACAGAGGGGCCTCACGGGCTACAGTCCAAGGGGTAGCAAAGAGTCGGATATGACTAAGCGACTGACACACACAACACACACATGGCTACTTTTAACGAACTCCTCATGTATAAACCTGGGGTTTCCCAGGAGACTCAGTGGTAAAGAATCTCCCTGCTGTGCAGGAGATGTGGGCTTATACGCTGGATCAAGAAGATTTTCTGGAGTAGGAAATAGCAACCCACTCCAGTATTCTTGCCTGGGAGATCCCACAAACAGAGGAGCCTGGCAAGCTACAGTCCATGGGGTCGCAAAGAGTCGGACCTGACAGCAACTAAACAACATGTTTAAACAGAGCAGACTACTTACGACCATTATTTTCAGGGGGGTATGATGTTTTTAATTTCAGTGCAATTCTGATCACTTAAATATGAGAAGACTGTATTAGAAGGCAAAGAGCTAGCTCATTCATCGTCCAGAGTAAGGAGAATCAAAGAAAATTAGTGGCCAATGATACATTTCCACGTTCTACAGATAAAATCCTAGAAAAGACACAACTCACCTACTTTGGGGGTCATGTTGCCAACAGTAGTGAATTCAGGGATTTCTGACCCAGGGACGTATCCAGCCGCCCAGGAAACCTTGAGAGACCCATACGTGCCTCTCCTAGAAATCACAGCTTGGCTTGTTCCAGCAGTGATGTCCGTGAGTGGAAAAGCAGTAGATTCAAACCCAACCTGAGAGAAAACATGCTTAGAATAATTTCCCTTTCTCTGAAAGTTCCTGTTTTCTTAGGAGTGGGTTAAAAGTCAATTTTCTCTTAGTTTACACAGTATATGTCTCTGCTCTAAAATACTTTTGATTAAAGAGTAGTATTTAAGAAATGGCATGTGAAATTTGAAAATGTATCCTATTTATAAATTTGATTATAGTTTATAGCTTTGTTTTTTTAAATCAAAATGTAAACCTCTGAATTAACACTATCTAAAAATACAAGTGTAACTATGGTTAAATGAAAAGATTAAAAATGGCATTTTAATGACTTGTTATGGGTCTTTATATGGGAGTATAAAGAAAACTGAGTGCCGAGGCTATGGCTTTTCCAGTAGTCATGTACGGATGTGAGAGTTGGACTATAAAGAAAGCTGAGCGCCAAAGAATTGATGCTTTTGAACTGTGGTGTTGGAGAAGACTCTTTTGAGAGTCCCCTGGACTGCAAGGAGATCCAACCAGTCCATCCTAAAGGAGATCAGTCCTGAATATTCATTGGAAGGACTGATGCTGAAGCTGAAACTCCAATATTTTGGCCACCTGATGCAAAGAACTGATTCACTGGAAAAGACACTGATGATGGGAAAGATTGAAGGATGGAGAAGGGGACGACAGAGAATGAGATGGCTGGATGGCATCGCTGACTCAATGGACATGAGTTTGAGTAAACTCCGGGAGTTGGTGATGGACAGGGAGGCCTGCGTCCATGGGGTCGCAAACAGTCAGACAAGACTGAGCGACTGACCTGATGGGTCTTTATGAAACTGTTTTGTATAAAACTAAACTTTGACTTCTTTCTGAGATACAACAATAAATTTATAAAGTGAGTACCATGAACTAGATTTTCTAGTAAGCATTTTTTCAGCCTTTGATTCAATTTAATATCTTTTTTTGAGGATCAGAAACCTTTAAGATTTTTTAAAATAATGATTTTTTTCACCCACATAAAGGAAGATCTGATTTTCAGGGTCAACCTTCCCAGAGTACCCTGGGATTTATACATTAAAATAAGTTCTGGTCAGAGAATAGAAATAAAACCAGATTTCTGGCTTCACACTGTTATTTGGACAACTTAGTTTACCTCTTTTGTTCCCAGTATCTATAAATTTGGGATACCATAGGCTCAACAGTTCTGTATTAAGACTCATCCTCCCCATTTTAAATTGGACTGGAGAGGAGCAGAAAAGTGTGAAACAGGGCCATAGGACAGCTTCAGCCACAGAAAGGAAAACCAACAACTTCGATCTGACACCAGCCTAGATCCCCTATTTCAGCAAGCCTTCTGCTTAGCAACCGCAAAATCTGTAGTGTATCTCAGCTCATGCTTGCTACATGGTTAAAGGCTGTTAGAGAGTATCCGAGCAATATCACAAGTGTGCACGCACACACACACATACACACACGCTCAAATACTGGTGAGGAGTACAGAAGGACACAGCAGGACAGAAGAACACTGTGAGTGGCCGTCAGCTGGTCCTTTGAGGTGACACGTTGTGACCACAAGCAGAGACAAGGAGTAGAAAACAGTTCACTACACCAAATGAATGGTTCAGGCCGAAAGGAATCTCTGTTATAACGGCCAACGAACAAAAGAAAATAAAACGTCAACGCATGATACTCTCTACGCTCAGTCTCTCTTGAACAGAGGAGATGCAGACTAAAACCACTCCTCTCAGGTATTTCTAACGCTGTGGGTTCCACTTTAGGGGCAAAGCAAATTCATCCCCTGGGAAGCGGCAGCCTGGGAGGTAGTAACTTGAAGACCATCCCCTTTACGGCCACAGACCCTGTCAGTAGGCTGTGGGCCTGACCTGGCCACGCCTGCCATGAGTGTCTATCTGGACAGACGCCACGTCCACTTCCTGGTCAAGCTGGAGGAACCCCCATCAGAGGGAACAGGACACAAGCTGGTATCTTCTCACGGTTTATAAAGTACAGACATTACCACAGCCAGAGGCAGCAGCCCTGTCTTGTTCCCACACTGACAGAATCGGCCTACACAGGAAGCCAAGTCCTCAAGGCATTCTCTGTTCTCATCTGAATTATGAAGTGATTGGGGAACAATCTTCCCTAACGTGAACTTAGGCAGGAGATTCAAACACCTGAGTGTGCCATTAGCATTCATCTACGTTAGCACAAGCTTGCCACAGTAAAAAGAGCCCCACAGATTAAATATTCACAAGGCTAGTAAATGAGAAAGTGAAATATTAACTGACGCTTCATTCTCATTTTAATTTTTTAGCATAAAATGTCTCAATATTAAATACTCATTATCAGGGGAAAAAACAAGTTTTGACTCTAAGTGACCATTATTTTAAAAATTCTATATTTTTACATTCTATATTCTTACATTCAAATAAAAATTCTATACCTTACATTCTACAAGATACAGACTTTTTTAAACTGAAAAAGGGAGATATGGTTTTCCACCTACTGACAAAAATTGCCAGATTATTTTCAGATAGTATATCCATAATGCTTAAACTTGATATTCCCAGGATTACACAGATTTAAGGAATCAAACTCACAGACTCTCAGTCCTTTCTGTAAGAGCCGCCCTCTAGTGGTTCTGGGAGAGTACCACACCCAGGGCCGAGTACCTGAGAACTGGCAGCTTTCTCTGGAACCGGAAGGATGGCGGATTTTGCTTCCTGGAGAATTTTGGGCACGCCATAGAAATTTCCACCAACAAGCATCACAGTCACCAGCTGTATGGTGAAATTCGAGCCCAGAGGTAGGAAGACCTATAAACAAACAGTGTAAGTGACTTTTTATTAGCAAAAAAATAATTTTCAAAGAAAAATACTGACATTTGAAGTGAGTTATTAGCACTCATTCTGTATCAATCTCATCAATATATGTCCTTTCCCCCACATTATAAAACAAAGGCCCACGATGAAGACTTTCAGGCTAAGAGTGAGAGTCATAAATTATTAAAAAATACCACAAATTTTCAAATTCACCGTGCATGCCTGGGTGTGCTATGCTTAGTCACTCAGCCGTGTCCAACTCTTTGCGACCCTCTGGACTGTAGCCCGCCAGGCTCCTAAGTCCATGGGGATTCTCCAGGCAAGAATACTGGAGTGGGTTGTCATGTCCTCCTCCAGGGGATCTTTCCAACTCAGGGATTGAACCCAGGTCTCCCACATTACAGGCAGAATCCATCCGAGCCACCAAGGAAGCCCAAGAATACTGGAATAGGTAGCCTGTACCTTCTCCAGGGGATCTTCCCAAACCAGGAATTGAACCCAGGAGACCTGGGTTTGTGGGCCTGTATTGTGAGACCTGTATTGTGGGCAGATGTTTTACCAACTGAGCCACCAAGGAAACCCAAGAATACTGCAGTGGTAGCCTATCCCTTCTTCAGGGGATCTTCTAGACCCAGGAACTGAACCGGGGTCTCCTGCACTGCAGGAGGATTCTTTACCAGCTGAGTTACTGGGAAGCCAGTAACTTGAAGAACGAGGAGTATCAGTGATAGAATCACATGTTCCAGGAATGGAGGGAGCACAGTGGTGCTCCTAAAGGAGCACCTAAAGTTTGCTCCTAAAAGGAGCAAAACTCACTTTCTCCTTCTTTACTGGGTTCAGTTCAGTTTAGTTGCTCAGTCGTGTCTGACTCTTTGCGACCCCATGAACCACAGCACACCAGGCTTCCTTGTCCATCACCAACTTCTGGAGTCCACTCAAACCCATGTTCATTGAGTCAATGATGCCATCCAACCATCTCATCCTCTGTCGTCCCCTTCTCCTCCTGCCCTCAATCTTCCCTAGCATCAGGTCTTTTCCAATGAGCCAGCTCTTCACATGAGGTGGCCAAAGTATTGGAGTTTTAGCTTGAGCATCAGTCCTTCCAATGAACACCCAGGACTGATCTCCTTTAGGATGGACTGGTTGGATCTCCTTGCAGTCCAAGGGACTCTCAAGAGTCTTCTCCAACATCACAGTTCAAAAGCATCCATTTTTCAGTGCTCAGCTATCTTTACAGTCCAACTCTCACATCCATACATGACCACTGGAAAAACCATAGCCTTGACTAGACGAACCTTTGTTGGCAAAGTAGTATCTCTGCTTTTAAATATGCTCTCTAGGTTGGTCATAACTTTCCTTCCAAGGAGTGTCTTTTAATTTCATGGCTGCAGTCACCATCTGCAGTGATTTTGGAGCCCCAAAAAATAAAGTCTGACACTGTTTCCACTGTCTCCCCATCTATTTGCCGTGAAGTGATGGGGTCGGATGCCATGATCTTAGTTTTCTGAATGTTAAGCTTTAAGCCAACTTTTTCACTCTCCTCTTTCACTTTCATCAAGAGGCTCTTTAGTTCCTCTTCACTTTCTGCCATACGGGTGGTGTCACCTGCATATCTGAGGTTATTGATATTTCTCCCAGCAGTCTTGATTCCAGCTTGTGCTTCTTCCAGCCCAGCGTTTCTCATGATGTACTCTGCATATAAGTTAAATAAGCAGGGTGACAATATACAGCCTTGACATACTCCTTTTCCTATTTGGAACCAGTTTGTTGTTCCACGTCCAGTTGTAATTGTTGCTTCCTGACCTGCATACAGGTTTCTCAAGAGGCAGGCCAGGTGGTCTGGTATTCCCCTCTCTTTCAGAATTTTCCATAGTTTATTGTGATCCACACAGTCAAAGACTTTGGCATAGTCAATAAAGCAGAAATAGATGTTTTTCTGGAACTCTCTGCTTTTCCAATGATCCAGCAGATGTTGGCAATTTGATCTCTGGTTCCTCTACCTTTCCTAAAATCAGCTTGAACATCTGGAAGTTCACGGTTCATGTATTGCTGAAGCCTGGTTTGGAGAATTTTAAGCATTACTTTACTAGCGTGTGAGATGAGTGCAATTGTGCAGCAGTTTGAGCATTCTTTGGCATTGCCTTTCTTTGGGTAGGAACTAATAACTTTAGTGACATTTATTCAAAACAGATATTGATTTAGGTGCACTGATTATCTGAATATTTTGGACAAGTAAAAACTCCTAACACCATATATTAGACACCAAGTTTCAAAGTTTTAGAATCCAACAAAATAGGGAAATCCTGAATTTAAAAACTTGTATTACTTTACAGTGGAGAAGGAGATGGCAACCCACTCAAGTATTCTTACCTGGAGAATCCCATGGATAGAGCAGCCTGGCAGGCTACGGTCCACAGGATCCCAAGAGTCGGACATGACTTAGCAACAAAACCACCACCACCAACACCATTACTTTACAGAGATTTTTTTTTTTAGCACTTACATTTGTCCATAGAAACCTTACTAATGATAATGGATAAGATGCCATAACTGGGAATATTACTAACAACTCTATACATCTTTACTGGATGTAAAAATAACCATTTCTGTGAAGTCTGTTCCTCTTTTTAAGTGTAATGTACTTAAACACATATCAAAGCACCCAAATGTGTAAAATATGTACTATGCTGGTTTCAAACGTACAACATGAGGGGAACAGATGTTTTACTCATTCGATCAATCTTCATTTTTTCAAAATGACATTCACTGAACATGAAGCACAGATCAAGGGCTGAGGGAACAAGACATAAATCAGTCTCCTGACTTCAATCATGGGCCTCCCTTATCTCCTTGAAGGAGTGCCCCCTCCCCATGCAGTTCACTGGCTGGGCAGCTATGCATTCTTTTGTCCCTATTTCCTAAAACATGCAGGGTCAGATGTCAGCTCAAAGCACCCAGGCATTCATGCCCTTCCACCCAGCTCCGCTCATGGCCCATCTGTGTCATGGCAGGACCCCAGGTTGCGGTAGTAATATTAAAGTTGAACAGGAGTTAACGGGGCATCTGGGAAAATGCTGGTTTGCCTACAGAAGAAAAGCAGGGTGACTAATCTGAAAAGGAGCTTGAAGGTTTTTAGGAGTCGAGCATGTTGTGCTATCCCCTCCATGTCCCTGGGCCCAGGACAGCATCACAGAACCATTCTACACATTGCCCATCATTCTGAGTGGCTTTTGGCACGAATAGAATTTACTCCCCCATAAAATCCTGTGTGCATCTTGAATGCTGCGTACTCACTCACTTTCAAAACCGGCTGTTAAAGGGTCTTCTCCCGCATAGACAGGGAGCAGTGTGATAACAGGGATTACACCCGATGATCAATGTGTCTGCGATGCTTCTCACAAACGCTGACCCATGGTTAAGTGCCCCGTAAATAATTGAATAAATGACAGCAATGAATATAATCTTATCTTGCATTCTAAGTTCTCTTCAACACAGGTTTCTTTAATGTACCAGTGATTCTTACCATCACTTCATCTAAGAAGCCTGTCATTTACCTTGTTAGCCAGATGGTGAACTATTCACTCTCTGATCATCATGTTAAACCAACATCAAGAGTCTTCTAGTTTTCAGAACCTAATGGAAACTCACTCTGTTCCAACACCCACTTAAAGGTCCTTCTCCGTGGCTAACCCAGCTGAAATCCTAACATGGATCAGGAGGGTGCAGCAGGGACAATTGTATGTAACTTGTAACTAACATCCCAAAGTTCAAGAGCACCCAGGGTGCGAGGCAAGAAAGGCACCGCTGGGAAAATCCTCCCCTCGCTTTAGCACGTGTCACACTTGGCCCCAAAGGGTCACCTTGGAGACTAATGCACACAGCAACACCTAGTCATCTATGAGGAGCCTATACCACACATCCTGGAATGTAAGAGAGAGAACCTGTGAAAATTTAATCATATTAATGAAAGATGTTAAAGCATGCCAATAAGAGGAAACTTTCATGTATGTGCAAGCTAGTAAACTTTTGCTACTCTTTACTGAAAATAGAAATCGTAAAAATAATTAATATAGGTTCAGAACAGATACAAAGATATCCATAGATACCTTAAACAGATATTAGGACAGTTAAGTATCTTTATAAACTGTACCATTAAGCATTCAAAGTGAAAGGAAAAGAGGATGACCATCCTTCAAAATGTCTCAGGTACCACAAGAGATAATCTAAAAGCTAGGCAGATCAAGGATCTTACTCCCTGTGAGAGATATATATATATCATATATATATTTCAGCTTTCTTATATATAGTCAGAGAGTAACTTGTATTATCCACATTGTAAAAGAATAGCATAATCTTCACCGTGGCATGCCTTACTGCCAAATGAAATGTGTATAAAAACACACAGTTATTCCAAGAAAAGTTAAAGGAAGACCTCCTAGGGCTCATTAACAGAGATTTAAATTTGAGTGTGTTTAGAAGCTGATGTTACGTGGATTGGTATGGGAAAATGTTTCAAGTACATAATTAAAGCACACTGTATTTTTTTAAACTCTTATAATTTGTAAATGAGACTAGATACAATAATATTCTGATTACCTTAATCCATCTCTCATTTCCCCAGCTTTGCACTGTTTATTCCAGTCTTGAGAACTTGGGGATATAGGAAATGAATTCAAAAATTGATACAACAAAGCCAAGTCATTGAGTCAATTTCTTAAACAACTTCAGGGATGTAGGAATAACCATGGATCCCAGGGCTCACTAAGGAGACTCCATTTTCCCAGCTGATTAAACAGCAAAAGTAAAAAACTCAAGTGCACAAAAGATCAAAAGGCTGTATAGTAGGTACCAATTAGTATAATATGTCAAAAGGTAGCCTATTTTCTATAGATCATAGGCTTAAATGAAACTAAGGTCATCCATTACTGAGTGGGCTGAACTTCAGTTCAGTTCAGTTCAGTCGCTCAGTCGTGTCTGACTCTTTAAGATCCCATGAATTGCAGCACGCCAGGCCTCCCTGTCCATCACCAACTCCTGGAGTTTACTCAAACTCATGTCCATTGAGTCAGTAATGCCATCCAACCATCTCATCCTCTGTCGTCCCCTTCTCCTCCTGCCCCCAATCCCTCCCAGCATCAGGGTCTTTTCCAATGAGTCAGCTCTTCTCATCAGGTGGCCAAAGTATTGGAGTTTCAGCTTCAGAATCAATCCTTCCAATGAACACCCAGAACTTATCTCTTTAAGTATGGACTGGTTGGATCTCCTTGCAGTCCAAGGGACTCTCAAGAGTCTTCTCCAACACCACAGTTCAAAAAGCATCAATTTTTCGGCGCTCAGCTTTCTTCACAGTCCAACTCTCACATTCATACATGACCACTGGAAAAACCATAGCCTTGACTAGACGGACCTTTGTTGGCAAAGTAATGTCTCTGCTTTTTAATATGCTCTCTAGGTTGGTCCTAACTTTCCTTCCAAGGAGTAAGTGTCTTTTAATTTCATGGCTGCAGTCACCATCTGCAGTGATTTTGGAGTCTAAAAAAATAAAGTCTGATACTTTCTACTGTCTCCCCATCTATTTCCCAAGAGGGCTGAACTTAGTGGACTATGAACAGGAAACTGTTTCATTTCTCTCCTCTTACTGCTTTGTAGCGTCGCTTTGCACTTCCGTTTGACAATGTTGTGTGTAGATCTCAAAGCTTCCTGTCATTTTTTATGAAGGTAAAGGCCAGATCCATACCAACAAAAACTTCAATCTCATACTCCGTTAAAGCTTCTCTATTTATCCCAGCTCTTGCTCAATCCACAGCTGAATATCTAAGGTGGGAATGGGATCATGGCGTGACTTTTCAGTACTCCTCCAGCCCTTCTTGGACCTTCCCATCAGTCTTCCGGCACCTCTGAGCAGATGGGGAGTTGCTTTGAGGAAGACTGACAAAGGTCTTGCCTCACTTCTGTGGTCCTTTCTTAAGTAACACTGGCAGGCACCCAAACGTTTGACCTTTCATGGAATCCATTCATATGTTCATCAAAGACTTCAGAATTCAGCTCATTGCCATTCCACCACAGGAATGTACATTCTTTCAAGGACCTTTTATTATTGTCTCCTAACTTCACAATCCACCTCATACCGCTCTCAAGATGACTCCAATCTGGCTACCCTCTGGCAGACTTTCACAGCCATGAAATAGCAATCCCCACTGCTGCAATGCATCCCATGTGTGAAGTAAATAAACTCCACTCCCACGCGTGTGGAACGACACGAGGTATCCTCTTGGAAGGATTCAGACAAACAGTCCCTCAAATCACTCTCTGCGGCTGAGAGAGAAAGACTGCCGGGTACCCACTGGGTTCCCGTCACTCTCACCTGATATGCTGGCAGAACATCTGCTGTCCTCTCTCCTCATCAACAAAAAAATCCATAGCTGGCTTCGTGGGTGGCAGATTTTCAAGCAGATACCCCACAGCCCCATCAAACCCCAGGAGACACATAGCCGTCCCTCACTGCACTGCCCTTCAGTAAGAGCACAAGTGTCAGGTGCTCAGTCGGATCCGACTCTTTGTGACCCCGTGGACTGTAGCCCACCAGGCTCCTCTGTCCATGGGATTCTCCAGGCAAGAACACTGGAGTGGGTTACCACTTCCTTCTCCAGGCAGGAGCGCAAGGAAGCCTACAAATATCTCCCCCTCAATGAGCATTCAGTGAGTACATGTGTGTGTAATGTGAGTGTGTAGAGCACTTGGGACAATTTCTGGAATTCTGAAGGACTAAATAACTGCCTTCTACTATCTAGACAAAAATATTTTATCTCCAGGATAAAATAACTTATTTACTTATAAGCTGCAAATACCTCAGTAAATGTATGATCCAAAAATTACGATGCATTTTCTAAGGCATCTTCCACGGTTCCATTTATACATCTAAATTAGATTTTAAACTGATCATGAGATTAACAAGGGTTTTCTTGAAGGAGTCTTCCGGAATGACCGGGAAATTGAAAAAGAGGCTACAAACCTGACTCTGGACTGGCACTGAGTCCACTTTATATCTGGTACCATCTCTGACCACCAGCTGCCTCTCTGCATTTTCTGTAACAACAGACTGCTCCTTAGAGTCAGATGAGATTCGATATCTGACAGCCACATCTCCGAATGTGCCTGCAAGTCGGGTTACATTAATTTGGATGAATCTACGAAGGTTCTGCCCAATAAGTATGGACTGGTGATCTGAATACAGGGCAAATACTCCATGTGGGTCGTCATTTGCAGAAACAGAGAACCGAATGACGCATTTTTCTGTATCCAGCTTTGCTCCTCCCTTCACTGAAACAAGCTGGAGCACACACACTTCCTCTATCTCAGGAGTATCATCTGGCAGCAAATGAACATCAAAGCTGGCCTCACTTTCTCCATCGGCAATGGTGAAAATTCCTTTTGTAGAAAGAAAGTCTCCAGTAATATCAAACTCACTACTTAATTCCCAGTAAACCTAAAACAAAAGGAAGAAAACCAACAAAGTTATATAACGTGGTGTATTTAATCAAAATCCTTTAAATTCATTTACTTCAATTATATATAAAAAGCGTGCATCAACAAGTGTGCATCAATATATTCACATTTAAATTTAAATAAATTCAAATTTAAATTAAGTGTGCATCAACATATTCAAATTTAAATTTTCCAAGTATCACTACTTAAGTAATCCAGAAACTGTCTTAACTCTTTGAGGCTATTGTATGCCATTTGCAGGACAAGATAACAAAATCTCATTTCACCTGCTTCTAAATTAGTATAAAATCTGACAAGATAAAGAGAAACAAATTAACTTTAAAATATACCAGTTCCACAAGTGCATTCAACAGTGAACCAAGACCATATTTGAGGGTAAAAAACAAGTAGATAATCTGATATTTACATTGGAATTTGTTTCTGTTTGTTTTTAATAAAAAGAGGATATCTAAGATTTTAAAAATTGAGAATTTCTCCAAAGGAAAAAATCTCTAAAAAATTTATTTTCCAAAAATTTTTTACCTCCATAAAGTTTCAACTGAAGAAAAGTAACAATTAATCTCCAATACAGGGGAAAAGCTAAGTTTATAGAGAGATTTCACAAAATAAATTTAACTAGCAAACAATTAACCTTGATCTGTTCAATGAACATCTAGATAATTTAAAAGGGCATCTCAATGATATCGAGAATAAAGAATATATTAAGCAATTTGTAAAAATCATGGATAGTCCTGTTAAGCAGAAAAAAGCTTCACATTATAGCAAACAAGAAATTACACATTATGGCAAACAAGAAAATAGTTCAGTCATATTCTTTGATTAAATATGAGAAAGACCTTTTTAAGCTAACTGTAACTGAATATTTAAAAAACAGCCAGAGGTTGGTGCTGACAGCCCAAAGGGGCCTCGGTGAACCTTCTCAGCATGTGTGAAAATTCATGTCACTTCAGTTTATCAAAAACTCTAATTCTCCAGAACACGGAGTTTCTCTGTTCTTCTCAACCACAACCATCAGGCAAATGATTACTCTGCTTAAAAATCCAAAGAAAAATGGTACCATAATCTCTCCTGAAACGCCCTTGATTCTTTTGACAAAGAAGGTAATGATCAGGGGCCCTTCCAGAGCTGACGGCTCCAAATAGGTCTCCTCAGACAAAGACTCGGGCGCAAACTGAATCACTCCATTAGGATCACCAAACTTCTCTATCTAGAAACAGAGCAAAGCGAAGACATATGTAACAACTGCGGATGAAATTACAGTCTGCAAAGTACCAGCACGCTGATATGTTGTGTATGTACAAGGTAAACCGAGGGAATGAAAGAAACACAATAACGACACCTGGGTATGATTCTATCTGGCTGTGCAACTTTTAAAAGCCTTCATTTCCCTGACTGCTATCTAAACAAGAAAGTTCTTATTCACCAGGGATAATGGGAATAAGTGTTTAAAAAATGACAATCTGTAGAACCTCAAAAGGATAGAACTTCAAAGCCTGAATTAGCTTTACTCACCTCATGTTTGCTTCATTTAACCAGCTAAGTTTACCCAACCTCTTTCTACTGGTTATGATGTATTTATATGGATAATATGGAGGGAGGTGATGGCCCTGTGAGGGTTAATTTTATGTGTCAGCCTGACTAGGCTAAAGTGCCCAACTGTTTGCTCAAATGCTATCCAGATGTTGCTATAATGACATTTTGTAGATGTGGTTAAAACTGACAACCAGCTGACGAAGTCAATAAAACTTTTCTTAATAATGTGAATGGACCTCATCCAATGAGATGAAAGCTTTAAAGAGCAAACACTGAGGCTTCCCAGAAAAAAAGGAATTCTGTCTCAAGACCGCAATTTAGGAATCCTGCTTGCATTTCCAGCCTGCTGGCCTGCGCCACGAAATTCAAACTCAAGAAGGCAACTTCAGTTCATTCCTGAGCTTCCTGCCTGCTTTATGGATTCTGCTTTATGGATTCCTTCCACCTGTTTTATGCATTCCAATTTGCCAGCCCCCATAGTCATGGGATATAATTCCTTACAAAATGTCTCTCTTTCTTCATATCTGTTTCCTAACATTAACAGTTCCAGTTCTCTGGGGACATCTGACTGATACAGACCTCATATAAAAGAGGCTTTTCCAAACTTAGAAAAAGGTGCATCTCTCTACCTTTTTTCGGTAACCTTGGTCTCCAGGGCTTTCTGCCCCAGTGGACTGGGTGATTCATACCAAATAAGTTGTATCTGGATCTGACTCACACCATCACTGCACCAACTGAAAAAGTACCATTCTTCCTTTCAACAGTCTGACTTGTGACTACCTGTGAACTCTGATGCCCTTTAATGGCAAAGATATCCAATGTTTATGATGCAACAAATGCCTCCTCTCGAAAAGTGCCAAATCTCCCCAAAGCATCGGATTTTCTCAAAAAGTGTAAAATAACTATTTCTCAGTATCTTAAAGAATTACCAATAATCAGGCTACATAATAAACTAACGTAACAACCACAACATCTGACCCACAGGAATTACTACGACTTCACTGGGTTTTATAACTTTTAATTCATCATAAGCCCGTACAGTTTCAACAAATGTAAGCACATTTTCTGAAAGATCCTTTAAAGCTGAAATTCTGTGGGAAAAATAAAGTCAGACTTACTGTTAATGTGACATCTTTAGCTGTGGAGTCTAATTGAGCTTCTCCTCTCACAAGCTTAAGTTTAATAATGAAAGTCTTTTCAATTTCAATGCCATCATGTGGATAGATTACCAGATTGATGCTTCTCACTCCACCTTCCCCATCTCCAAAAGAGAAGGACCCGCTCACTGGGTCTGCAATGTCTTGGTTCTGTGGTGGTAAAGCTTCCTGAGAATTGGGTCCTACTATCTCCCAGTTCACCTGCAGGGTGTTTGTTTTTTAAAGAAAACAATCAGCTTCAAACAAAGAATTTCTTCGCAGGATAGGCCGTATTGAAAATATACACATACATGTGAAAGTTATTCTAGAGTATCTCCCACAAAGTCCTATGTTATCAACTCATGTTGTTTAAAATAGTCTTTACAAACATAAACTATGTAATCTAGAGGATATCCATTTTCATGAACAACAATATCTAACATGTAACGAAAACTCTGAATACCCAGTCTTTTGGCATCATCACAGGATAACAAAAATACAAAAGTACATACTCTAAACAGAGTAATATAAACTTTTTGGGGCTTTCCAGGTGGCTCAGTAGTAAAGAATCTGCCTGCCAAAGCAGGAGATCCAGGTTCAATCCCTGGGTCGGGAGGACCCCTGGAGAAGGGAATGGCAACCCACTCCAGTATTCTTGCCTGGAGAATCCCGTGGACAGAGGAGACTCCTGGGCTATAGTCCATGGAGTCACAGAATCCGACATGACTGAGCAATTGAGCACACATGCAAACTTTGATAAATACAAGTACAAACTGTCTTGCTAGCGCACAGGTTCTGTTCATCAAAACCTATTTGAATCATGTGAAAAGTCTGTTGGGTATGCAGCAAGTACACTTAGATAAATTCCTAGTATAAGAGGAACAGAAAGAATGAAACTAGAACACTTTCTAACAGCATACACAAAAATAAACTCAAAGTGGATTAAAGATCTAAATGTAAGACCACAAACTATGAAACTCCTAGAAGAGAACATAGGCAAAACACTCTCCGACATGAATCACAGCAGGATCCTCTATGACCCACCTCCCAGAATACTGGAAATAAAAGCACAAATAAACAAATGGGACCTAATGAAACTTAAAAGCTTTTGCACTACAAAGGAAACTATAAGCAAGGTGAAAAGACAGCCCTCAGACTGGGAGAAAATAATAGCAAATGAAGAAACAGACAAAGGTTTAATCTCAAAAATATACAAGCAACTCCTGAAGCTCAATTCCAGAAATATAAATAACCCAATCAAAAAATGGGCCAAAGAACTAAACAGACATTTCTCCAAAGAAGACATACAGATGGCTAACAAACACATGAAAAGATGCTCAACATCACTCATTATCAGAGACATGCAAATCAAAACCTCAATGAGGTACCATTACACGCCAGTCAGGATGGCTGCTATCCAAAAGTCTACAAGCAATAAATGCTGGAGAGGGTGTGGAGAAAAGGGAACCCTCTTACACTGTTGGTGGGAATGCAGACTAGTACAGCCACTATGGAGAACAGTGTGGAGATTTCTTAAAAAACTGGAAATAGAACTGCCATTTGACCCAGCAACTCCACTTCTGGGCATACACACCGAGGAAACCAGATCTGAAAGAGACACGTGCACCCCAATGTTCATCACAGCACTGTTTATAATAGCCAGGACATGGAAGCAACCTAGATGCCCATCAGCAGATGAATGGATAAGGAAGCTGTGGTACATATACACCATGGAATATTACTCAGCTATTAAAAAGAATTCATTTGAATCAGTTCTAATGAGATGGATGAAACAGAAGCCCATTATACAGAGTGAAGTAAGCCAGAAAGATAAAGACCAATACAGTATACTAATGCATATATATGGAATTTAATAAGATGGTAATGATAACCCTATATGCAAGACAGAAAAAGAGACACAGATGTACAGAACAGACTTTTAGACTCTGTGGGAGAAGGCGAGGGTGGGATGTTCTGAGAGAACAGCATTGAAACAAGTATACTATCAAGGGTGAAACAGATCACCAGCCCAGGTTGGATGCATGAGACAAGAGCTCGGGGCTGGTGCACTGGGAAGACCCAGAGGGATCGGGTGGAGAGGGAGGCGGGAAGGGGGACCGGGATGGGGAACACATGGAAATCCATGGCTGATTCATGTCAATGTATGGCAAAAAACCACGACAATATTGTAAAGTAATTAGCCTCCAACTAATAAAAATAAATGGAAAAAAAAATTTAAAAAAAAAGAAGAACAGAAATGATCAGAGTTATAAGAAACAGAATTTTTATGTTGAAACAAGGGAATCATTTAAAGTTTCTGTAATTTAAAATTATATACTTCTCACATCCATAAAGAAAGAAAAGTGGGCACTTGTCTTTGCTTCTTTCATCTTTGATCGGCGTGAGACATAGCTGACCACTTCTTTCTCTGGAAACACTGCATCCCATCTTCCTTGGCTTAGGTGATACTTATATGGCACAAGTCATCCTAATTTTCCTTCTCTACACCTCAGTCTTCTTGGCTGGTTCTCCTTCCTCCAATCCATAAATGCTGGGAGCCCAGGACTTGGGTCTGTATCTTTTCCATCCCTGTCTACACTCCTCGGGCCTCAGAGTTTCAAATGCCTCCGTGTCACCACCTTTCAGATCGGTGTTTTGACCCTTGCACTGCGGTGTCCTGCCGCTATCCCAAATCAACAAAGCCAAAGCAGAACTCTTACTTTTCCCCAAGCTTCGACATCTTAATAAACAGCACTACGATGTAACCAGTTGCTCCTCTAAAATGTCTAGGTTAACCTTTATTCCTCTCTGTCCCTCAGGCTCCACCGGCCCTCGTGTATTTTTCCTCCAAAATAGACTCAATCTCTATTCACGCCTGGCCATCGGTACCTCTCTGCCTGTCTGAGCCATTGTTAGCTCTGCTGTGGGCTCTAGAGGGCGACGCCCTTCTAATTCCCCTCCCTGCTCCTGCTCCGGCTTTTGGACAACCCATTTCCTTCACAGCAGTTCTAAGTCAGCCGACGACCCGGTGACATTGATATCATTCCTTTGCTTAAAACTCTCTGATGGTGTCCTATTGGCACTTCGACTCATCTTCAATCTGATTTAGAAAGTTCTCTGTGGTCAAACACCTACAGGCCCCTATGATCTAACCTGAGCTGTTATCCCTTTATTTCCAAGCCCACCTCGTGCACCTCTTCACACCTCAAGCATTCCAGGTCTGTAGATCTGCACTATCTAATCCCTCTGCCCAAATGCTCAGCCCCCTAATGATTACATGAGCACCTCTTTCAGCTTAAATATCACACCCTCACCATCTAATCAAGGGTAGCCAGCAGGAAACAATATATTACTAGACAACCAATGGATCACTGAAGAAATCAAAGAGGAAATAAAAAAATACCGAGAAACAAACCACAGCAAAAACACAGTGATCCAAAATCTATGGGATGCAGCAAAAGCAGTTCTAAGATGGAAGTTTATAGCAATTTGTTTGCTTATTGTTTGAAAATTCTAAAAGAACAGGGACGAACTGTGTCCTCCTAACCTGTGCGTTCTCAGGGACTATGACAGGGTCTAGCACATGGAAAACACTCAACAAATATACTTGCTGACATAATGAGTTTTACCAGAATCCTTCATTTAATTGTTAACTTTCTCTCAAGAGTTCCCTGAAGGCAGCTGTATGCCTCATACGTTCTTATGTATTTCACAGGATTTGTAAACTGCTTTACATCTACTTGGTAATTAATAAATATTATTGACTGTGAATAAATGAACATATTTGAGAAATAAGAAAATCCAACACCATATCTATCAATCAAAATTATTTTAAAAAATCATGGGGAAAAAAATAACTCTACCTGAATCTCTCCCAAGAGTCCTCCAGTCCGCTCCAGCATCAAAGGTAAAATCATTGTGGAATTGGGATTAGGAACAGAAACTCTGCTTTGATTGAGAAATCTCACTACACCAAAAGGAGAGTCACTCTTGGCAATCGTGATTCTGCACACTAGATGGCGCCCAAGGACCGCTCCACCAGTAGCTCCAATGAGCATAATTTCAATCGGCTCCTCAAATTCACTGCATAGCAAGAAGGAGCAATTCTGTGAGTCTAAACATAATAAAATGCTTCTAAAACCCAAATAACTAGTCATTTGCCAAATTGGTCATACATATTCAAGGCGCAGTAGTCACACAGCAAGCGCTAAGGAGAGGGTGCTCAGCTAGAAGCGTGAAATGATCAACTTCGATATTACATAACCTGCAAGTTATTAGACTTTCTTCCCCTCTTTTTAATTGTTTAATGAATTAAAGAAGCGATTTGCAGGATGTTTCCACATTCTGCCTGTAGACTTTTCAATCTAGAAGGACAAAAATCAGTATTTCTTCTTCTATTTGAGAAAAAGTGACACATAATCACAATGGTCTCTCATTCCTTTTTTTCCCTACCCCTGCACCCCACCCCCTAGAGTTCTTCACTCATTTCTCCATGGGCACAACTATAATCGAAAATTCTATTTTCAGGGCAAAACACAGGTAAGGACTGGAACACAATACTCATGATTTACATATGTGCATGTTACATACGAAACAGTATTACCTTTCATCGTCATCAATGATGGAAACATTTATAAAACTTAAGTTCTGCCCATGCTGAAAGGTGACTGAACTACCATGCAGAACATAATCGACACCACCAGGAACCGCAGAGGAGCTCTGAGAGATGAAATCAGCGGTCACACGGCCGTAAGTGCCATGAAGCCTCTGCACGGGAATCATGACCGTCCCTGAGTCTTCCTCCACTGGAACAGGAAAGTGCGATGAATTGGCATGCCAACCGGAGAAACTGACTTTAATATGGCTCAGTTAAATCAAACATGACAATTAAATATAACAGGACGATGCAAGCACTCAATTTTTCTGCAGTTTGTTTCTCGCTTTAAAGAACCATTAGCGAACACGTCACAACTTAACTTTTTAGGAGAAATACAGCACGTCAAGAGTCAAAAGTTAGAGTGAGCAGTGTAAGCTAGAACTTAAATAACTGATTTAATCATCAGCGAAGGCATTCTGCCTCTGTGTGCCACATACAAGTAAATAACCCTTACTGGTAGATGAACTGGTAGATAATGGTAGATGAACACAAAAAACACTTAAAACATATGTACTGTACTCAAAGGAAACCATTCTGGATTGTTTATGCATATTTAGTTGAAACACTGGTAACATTAAAAAATAAGGTATATGTTATTTATATCATATGAGTGTTTTAAAAGTTCAAATATGATTCTATTATATTTTTCTGCTTCTATCTACTTGTAAATCTGAACATATATCCTCGATGTTTGATTTCAACTTAAGAATTCTATTCAAAAGTTTATTTCTTCTTCAGTTATACTAATATCAGTATATTAAAATATCACTTAATAGAGTTCACAATAGCCACGGCTAAGTAGTACTGAACTTACACTGTAATTATCACTATGCGTTGCGCAAATCTTCCCAAAGACAGTGAATCAAACAGAAATCAGAGAACAGAAAAAAGACCCCATTTTTTTCTTGGTATAAAAATGCAGCCTGACTTCTACTTGCTGTAGGTTGAAGTTTGCAAAATGATGATGTCTTCCATGATGCTACCCATGAAGTCAATAATAAATCACTCCTAAAGTGATTTCTGATGAACTTTAAAATGGCAGATAACAAAAGAATTGGACAGAGGCGATTAAGGTGATAAACTGATTGCAATAATAAGAAAAAATGTTTATTTTGAAAGGTATATTCATATTCTGCCTCCGAATAAAAACAGAAAGGCAGCCAACCGCTTCTACCCAGGAGGACGTACAGGATGTATAACCATATATTCCACATTCCGCTTCCACATGAGGGGAGAATGGGCCACAGGAGGCAGGCTGCTATTAGGAACTGCTTGAAGAAGGCATGATTGGGAGTCCAGGTACTATCTGTGCCTGCAGTCCAGTAAAATGTTTCAAAGGTGATTATTCATTAGAAAATGAATATTCACTGATTTTTAATTGCAAAGGAAATTAAGCACTGCATAAATCAGAACTACACTCATAAAACTCTTCAAAATACAAACATTTCAATCATCCTAAAATTAAATATAATTTCTCTAAATGCCTTATTCCTAACCATTCCTTTTGCCATACGCAAGTGAGATTCAAGACTGTCCAAAGGTAACTCAAAATATGTTCTAAAAATGAATACAAATATATACACATAAAGGCATAAACAAATACAAAGTATATATGTAAACACACACATGCACACACACATCCCAAACCAAGAAAACGCATGTAGGAATTCAAACTGACAATGTCATGCTCAGGTACTCTGATTCAGAAATTGATGCTAAACTTATAAGTTAGGTTACTGAACCTACCTTCAAAGGTGGTATACCTTGGGTCAAATTCAATGATTCCCTCTGCATTATCATTTTTCATTATGATGATTCGGACAATGGAGATGTTTCCTATTTCAGGAGGTTGGTCTATTTGAAGTCCATTTTCTTGGATGGTAAAATCATACCCTCTTGCAAAGTCATAAAAAATAAAATAAAATAAACTGAGTACATAATTGCTTAGCATGAATCAAAGAAGGGTCCTACTAGCTCCTGTAATTGAGTCATGAAGCTCAACACGAAAATACCTTTCTTTTCTGAAATGATGTTTGAAATAGATTTCTGCACTGCTCTCAGTTATTACTGCCTGGATAAAATCAAAACTAATACAATGTTACTAAACTTAGGCCATGGGAGGATAATAAAATTATAAGGAAATTGGGAGGAAGTTGGAAAATGAACTTCTGGGGCTGGGAAGGTATGGTGAACATACACTAAACCACTTTAGTCCTTCAATTTCTAAATTCTATTTACCTAGTATTTTTAACCTACCTAGCTTTGAAAGTTTGAAAGCTCATCGTGATTATATATAAGGCAAAATTAGAAAATTGGGCATTAAAATATTAAGATAAACTGTTATCAACAGTCTGAGAAGGATTATGGCTTAGCTGCTTACCATAACTTAATATCAAGGCAATAAGTTTTCTAGAAACTAGGAAAATTGGGTTTATACTAAACTTTCCTTTTCAGATCAAAGTAAGCCTGGAAACATATCTGGAAGAAAACATTACTTCCTTAGAATTAAGCTTAAGTAGGAATTGGGTTTTTTAAAGGATAACAATGAGGACAAATGCTTCAAGCCCTACTTAGTTAAAAACACAGATATAATATCACACATAATGTGCTATGCTTATCAAAGTTCACTCAATTAAAAATGACCAGCTCATGTTTTAACACATTTAATACAAGGACAAATTCATTCCCATCATCAGACACAGACTCATTTCTGGCAACTGAAGATTTGAAGGGTTTGTGAGCTCACAGCTAATTTTTCCCAGGGGAATAATATACATTCTGCCTCCTTCAGTGAAATATTTTAGTTAGAAGAAAGCTTTAAGAAATGGCATTAATAGCACCAATGCAAAAACGTTTTCGGTGCATGCACAAGTAAACGTCCTCTAAGAACTATCTAAATGCAAACAGGATTCCAGTTGAAGGTTATGCGTGAGCCAGAGGTGCTGAGGTGCTCCTTCTGCCACCGAGCTCTGGGTATTTCATCCATTTCATCGTGGAACACGTGTTCCCCACCCTGGTAATCAAGCCGCTCCCACTAAATCAGAGGACAAGAGTCTCAACAGGGTTAATTCTTGATCTTCAATGAATCCCTGGTGCACTATCCACCAACTATCTCTGACTCAGAAATTCTTCCCCTGCTTTAAAAATGCCATTGGGCAAACATCTACCTCATTCATCCACAAAGAAGACAAAAAGAGTCTTCAGAGATACCAAGGAAAGAAATCTCTCAGTCCAGCCCGTTCCGTGGTGTAGAGACAAGAGATGGGGGAACCAAAATCCACTGCCATCTGACCTCTGACCTAGAGAACCGCTCCTCTCTTTTCTCACCAATTACTACCAGCTAAGGCCGTGTTCAATTCTCTTGCTGCGCAGTGACTTCACTCAACGGACACGCACACTTTCAACTTTCAGGGGAAAAAACTACATTTTGCAACGTAGTATAATTAACAGGCTTCGCCAGCACGTCCCGTCCCAGTGTCACATGAACGTCAGAAAAAGCCGGGGCAGACCATCTTCGAGCTTAGAATTCACCCCCGCACAGCCCAGCGCTGACTCATCCTTTCCCTCTTTCTCCTAGTTCTCTCTCTCACTTTACCTTCCCAGGAGTTCCACCTCTGTCATCACGAGGGAAAACTCCTCTGGACCTTCAGGAAGGCTGTCATCAAGGATTTCAACGTGCACGCTCCTCGCCGTCTCTCCGGCTGCAAAGAGGAGCTGCGCGGGAGGAGGCAGGAAGTCCGCGCCCGCCGCGGCCGTCCCGCTCACGGCCTCCAAGCGGAGCCTCACGCGGCCCAGAGACCCACCCGACCGGACGATCGTGAGGTTCACCTGCGCGAGAAGCAGTGTTTCTTCACTTGGTCTGGGGGAGTACTCTACCACGCCACACTTAATTCTGAGCGTCTCGAATTTTACTTCCCAGGATTACCTGGAAGTTCTATGCAAATTGATAAAAAATATATATATAAAGTCGACATGAAAACGACAGCAGGAGCACATGAAATCAGCTTGGAAACTTGAGGATGTGAACGCAGACACACCCTTTAGAGATCGCTCGTGATGCGAAAGAGAAAGAGCATTTCGCGCACCTTTTGTACCTCCTCGGCCACTCGCAGCTGCTCTTGAGAAAAGGCGAACCGGCCGTAGGGAAAGTCACTGGCCACCACGGTGATGTTGGCGGTGGTGCCAGCCTCGCTCAACACTGCGCCCTCGCTGACCGCAGTGAGCTGAAACTCAAAGAAACGCCTCTCCTCGGGAAGGTCATCGTCCAGAGCCTAGAGACGGACAGAGACAGCCATTGGCGGCAGAATCTGAACATTCAGCGAAAAATGAACATCGCATCAGCAACAACAGGCTGTGATATTAAGCCTACCGCGCCCCCAACCACACACAGGCGCACTCACAGCAAAGGGCGTGAGCGCATCAGTACCCGTGATACCTGAATCAGCACAGCGGCCGCGGACTGCCCATCGCGCATGGTCAGCTCTCCCGACGTTTCGGCAAATTCCTCCAAGGAGGCAGGGACGATCCTCCAGGACACGGTGACCTCCCCGGAAATCGCTGGGCCACGAATGAGGCTACAGCAAGGTAAAACGCATATTTCAGTACGTTTTTATTGGAAGAGCTTTTCCTAGATATCTGCTCAGTCCTTCAACAATAAACAATTCTCATTTATTTCCAGAACATTATGCATTGCTTTAAAACCTGGTATTAGAGCACAGTTCATTTATACTGTTGGATTAGTTTCAGTTGTACGGTAAAGTGAATCAGCTATACACATGCATCTATTCACTCTTTTTTAGATTCTTTGCCCACACAGATCATTACAGAGTACGGAGTAGAGTTCCCTGTGCAATACAGTAGGCTCTTGTTAGTTATCTATTCTACATATCAAAGTGTCAAAGTGTTAGCTCTTTGGTCCTGTCCTACTCTCTGCGACCCCATGGACTGTAGCCCGCCAGGCTCCTCTGTCCATGGGATTCTCCAGGCAAGAATACTGGAGTTGGTTGCCATTCCCTTCTCCAGAGGGAGAAGGGGTCGAGACCAAGATCTCTTGTATTGCAGGCAGACTCTTTACTATCTGAGCCACTGGGGAAGCCCCATTTTACATACATAGTAGTGAGCATATATCAACTTCAATTTCCCAATTTATTCCTCCCCCACCCTACCCTCTGGTAATCAAAAGTTTGTTTTCTCCATCTGTGGGTCTATTTCTGTTCTGTAGATAAGTTCCTTTGTACCCTTTTTTAGATTCCACATATAAGCGATATCATATGATATTTGCATTTCTCTGCCTGACTGACTTCACTCAGTATGACAATCTAGGTCCATCCATGTTGCTGCAAATGGTGTTATTTTAAGAACATTATTTGCATTTAAACAACCTTATCTATCAACTCTAAAGCAAATGAAAGTCGGATAATCCTAAAACAGTAACACCCAAAATACTGAGCTTGTGTAAATTTGCTTGACAAGAATACTGGCAAAAGCTGAACACTAAAAGTATAAGGCTGAAAGGGAATTTTTTTAAAAAAAGTATGTACAGATTCTTCACGTACTACACAAGGTATAAAGTTCAAACAGATTAAAGAACAGGAAACACTTCATACATGCAATGCTACTGCAAAAACAACCAAAAAGACAAAAGTTTGCACATAAATCCAGCTACTTTATTGATAGTTGCTATCCCACCCCTCATGAGAGAATTTATAATAAACAAAATTGCCTATGATCATAATGTTGTTGTTGTTTTTGTTTAGTTGCTAATTTGTGTCCATATTTTTTGAGACCCCTTGGATATAGCCCACCAGGCTCCTCTGTTCATGGGATTTTCCAGGCAAGAATAGTAGAGTGGGTTGACATTTTCTTCTCCAGAGAATCTTCCCAACCCAGGGATCTAACCTGCCATCTCCCATGTCTCTTGCATTGGCAAGCAGGATTCTTTACCACTGCACCACCTGGGAATATCTTAGTTATATAACAGGTCCTAATTTTAGAACATCTTAAAATCTTTGATTTAGATGATTTTTTAAGGAATGATTTTGTAGCTCAGATACACAAGTAGCTCCTAGTTTATGGCATAAGTGACAAAACAGGGCTGAGAGCATGGATCTCCTGACGTTGCTCAATGTGCTTTCCTCGTCATGGGCTCTGCAAATCATCTAAAGACCACAAACCTCAGATTTAACATCAAGACAGGTCAAGACATACCTTCAGTGTTTATCAAAAATGTGTTCTCACCCCAGGATTGTACCAATTTATAAGAAGAATATGTCTGCACTGAGAACAATGTATTTAGGGCATAAAAATGCTAATTACATACAACTTCAAAATTCTCACCTGGGTAATAAAAATCATGAAGCCCTTACCTGATGATGGCGGTACCATTATATTTTGCTGAAGGTTCTCCAATGAGGACATGCCTAGATGATGGAGCTATCCCAACTTCTCCAGATGCTCCCTTATCTCCTCGAATGATTATTGATGCGCTCCCTGAATTTAAGATGATACATCATACCACTCATGTAGAAAACACATGTATTCACTTAATACACGCCTGGCAATGTCTAAGGGATTTACATATACGAATCCTGTGAGTTAATCCTCATGATAAGCATGTAAGTTAGGAATTAATATTATCCTCATTTTACCAACGAAGACGTGTAAGCGCACAGAGGCACTGAAGACAGTAAGGCAGATGACTTGCCCACGATCACATTTTAATGAAAGGGATAAAGTGGGCAGTACTTCCAATACCACTCCCATGACAAGCAAGTATGGGATTGCATTCTACCCTATGCATTAATCCACTTCTGCAGTAACCATTCTGCAGTTCCCTGCAACTGGCTATGTGGTTAGAGGGCTATATCTGTTAGCTATGTAGAAGAGCAAGAATTCTTGGGGACCCATTTTTATTTTTAATTTTCTGACAACCATTTGCTTCTAAATGCAAATGCTCCTAAATTGTTTATAAAATGTGTCAAGTACTCCTACAAGTGTGGACATAAAAACCGTATCAAGTAATTTGAGTATTCGTATCATAATCTGGTAGTAACTTAAATGAACTTGTTTCCAGAAGCACACATTAGTTTCAAGAAACAAAGGACTGGATGATTACACTATCACTTTCTATGGCAATGGATTAATAGCACCAACAGTAGTTTATCAAGTGTAAGTATGTCACAGTTAGGAATATATTACGAATTTTTTTGGATTAACAAATGATTTACCTTGATCCACTGGTATACTCTTGTCTTTGCATCTAATTAGTCCAGAGAAACATCAACTCTGCTGTTTAACACAATGTAAATAACTAAGCTAGCTGACTTAAGATTTATGTAAGAATATAACGCAAAAATATGATTGACTCAAATGCCTGAAGGAAAGAAAGTACTCTAGATAAAAATGCAAAAAGATTAACTATCCTAGGTGACATCCAGGGTGACAGCATATGATACTCTCTACAATTCTAAGAATTTCCTTGGCCATAGAATTCTGCTTCTTTGGCTACAAACCCTTGCACAGGATGAAGTTCTTAATTTCAAAAAAGGACATGCAACAGGAACCAAGCTTTCATATCAATGCTGCTGTGCCATTTTTTATGGGAATTATATAATGAAACCATTTTAGCTCCATTAATCTTCTTTCTCCAGATGTAAGAAACAAATTTTCACATGGACCATAGGCAAATGAGAATTATGATGCCCGTTTCTGAAAGGTCAAAATATCTAAGCAGTTATTTTATGATGAAAACAGGTATAGAGAGGCTGAAAGAGACATAATAACAGGCTAAGTTTTAAAACAACATCTTATTACAAAAGTAATGGTGGTCATTTTAAGTATGTGTAGAAAATACAGATACTCAAAAACCACTATCAACATTTCAAGTAAGTAATTCCTAATGTTTATGACATGCACATGACAAAAGTGGGATTACATTGAACACGTTGTTATAAAGCCAGTTTTCTGAATGCAAAAATTATCCATGGAATTAAATGTTCTTAATTTTGATGCAAGTAAGGCTTTTTCTGCCACATTTTTTGAATACCTACAGAGTATTCTGTTAAATTTAACCAGTCCCCTGCTGTTCGGTCATTTAGGAAGCTTTCATATTTTACTTTATGAACACTACTAAAGTAAACATCTTTATTTATTTTTTTTAAATCACACAGCTATATAGTATGAAAACCTTGGCGTGTGACCCTAACAATACTGCATATTATAATTTTAGCTTTAAAAAGTCCTTAGCTGTTATTCAAGTAGGAAATAACATCCTCATGTTTTAACAGACATTTTATGAATTGTAAAAACAAACACTACCCATCATTGTAACTACTGATTATTTGGTCACATTTTTCCAAAAAACTACTTTTTTCATTTCCAAACACGTCACTATCTCTTACCTTTTATTGGAGATATTTCTACCTCATCAACTGAGAGCAGCTGAATGGTGAAACGCCTGTCCTCCTCCAACGTGGCATCCTGAAGTGTGTGCAACACAATGATCTTCTGGGATTCAGTCTACACCAAATGAGAGGACAACACGTGTTTTCAGATTGGCCAAACTTAAATTTTGAATATTCTCATCAGCAGAATGACATTTAAGTTCATAAGCACTTTTTAAACATGCCCTTTCTTTAAACCCTTTAGAATTACGGGTTTCTTCCAGAAATAATTATTCCATAAAAATTAGCTCTGAGCAAAAATCCCACTAAGATTCTTAACAGGAAGAAGGGGGAAATTTTTAACACAACTTTCAAATTTACTGAAGATTTCCAACCACTGAAAGTTGAATCACTTGAGTTAAATGGTCACAGTATGATGTAAATAAATCACAGTGAGAGGTTTAATACTTGTAAGGGTTATCTACCTACTACCCCTTTATGCTACTTGCTTACTACCCACTCCTGCTTCCTTCCTATTCCTTCCGCAGGTGTTGATCTCAAGAGAGCTCATATTATTCCTTCCCTCTCTGGTCTTACACTTAGCTCAGTAATTTCTTGGAACATATGGTAAGTTTTCAGTACAGACCGGAAGAGAAAGAACAAGAAAAAGCAAATACACAGAAGACAACAAGCTTAATACTTTGCGATGTAACCATGACAGAAATCATTTTTATCTTCAAGGTCTCCTCCGATGCTGATTGAAAAAAGTCCAATTTTTCCCATGCATCACTGAACAATTTTCCACAGTTTGAATTCTGCTGTTTATTTCCTCTTATCTCAGTTTTGCAGACTTCCCTGGTGGCTCAGTGGTAAAGAAGTCGCCTGCCAGTGCAGGAGATGCAGATTCGATCCCTGGGTTGTAAAGATCCCCTGGAGAAGGGAATGGCAACCCACTCTGGTATTCTTGAGTGGAAAATCCCATGGGCAGAGGAGCCTGGTGGGCTACAGTCCAAGGGGTTGCAAAAGATTTGGACATGACTTTGAGACTAAACAATAAGAATCTTAGTTCTGTAATCATCTTTTGAGATTTTTATTTATTAAAAGTATTATTGTAATCTCTTCACTCTAGCTTCTCCTTCTTCAGAGTTCCTTTTTTCTATTTTATAGTATCTTCTTAAAAATTTTATATAAGAGCTGCTAGGAAAATGTATACTTCCTGCCTCAGGCAGGAAGGCACTCATGGAAAATCTAAACTAAAATCTAAATCTAAACTTCCTGGAATACAGTAAACCACTCTCACCCCTTCTACTTTCCACACACTGTCAGCTAGCTGAACTGTGTGCCTAGCTACACAGACATTTGTTAGAGTGGAGACAGGAGTGTCAGAGCTGAATACCCAAGGACAACACAGCTGCTATGCAGAAGTAAATGAAATGCGCCAGGCTGCAGAGCAAAAAACAAGGTGCAGAGAGTCAAATCCAGGGTCACTCACAAGCTTATCCCTCCTGGTGTTCAGTACTCTGATCAAGGATGGCCTTATTCCCTGGGGGACAGATCAGACTATGTGCCACTTTGGCATGAATATCATGCTAACATCAGAAAACCTTTCTAATCATCTGGGAAGCAGATCCAGTGATTAGAATCCAGTAACTGAAAACTGACTGCTCATTATTACTATGTGAAATCTTCAAAGAAGTTTCAAAGTAATCTCTAAATTCTTCTCATGCCAAGTGAGGATTTTACAGAGGGCTAGGGCATGCAACTGAGAGGTCTCCTGAGCCATCGCTGATCAGAATCTAAGACGTGAGTGGATGAAACATCTGTGACATCTGACGTGGCATCACTAATTCCATTAGAAAAACCAATACCTCAAAAAAGGCGGCAGAATGTCCCAAGTGGCAAATGGATTGCCGGAGGGCATCACTGACTCCATGGACTGTATAGTCCACGGAATTCTCCAGGCCAGAATACTGGAGTGGGTAGCCATTCCCTTCTCTCTTCCCAACCCAGGGATCAAACCCAGGTCTCCCACATTGCAGATGGATTCTTTACTAGCTGAGCCAGTAAAGAATTTTAGCTAGCTGGATTCTTTACTAGTGAAGCCCAATCACCAATTAGAAAATTGAAAGAAAAAAAAGAGTATTTGATTCTGTGTTGCTTGGTGTTGAAAGCTCTCATAATAAAACAAAAAGAAAGAAAGAAAGCTCTCATAAAAGGCCACTAGACTAAAAAAAAAAAAAAAATAGACTATGTTTCATTGGAAAGATATTATCTTTAAATGTTTGGTCAGTTTTCTCTTAGAAAGGTGGGGACCTTCTACTCTCGTATTTTTTATTTCATTTATAGAAATTCATCTGCTTAGACTTTCTACATCTACTATGTATCTATTAGAATCAATTTCATATAGGTGTTTACATTTATTTGTCTAGAGCTATACAAAGTAATCTCTTAAAGTTTCATGCCTTCTCTTTTTAACAGTTCTTTCTTACTTGGTCTTATCCTGTGAGATTATTTTTTATTTTTTATTATTTTTTGCTTTATAAATAGCTTATCCACCAATTCTACAGTTTTTCTGGTTTTTAACTATCTCCCTTTTGTTTTCATTTTTATGAATTTAGGAATGATTTTTGTGAACATGAAGCAAAAACCATGAAAGACTGATAAATCCAGACTCCCCAGTTTCTTCTCTTTAGCCTACTTGTCCATCTCAAAGCCAATCATACTATGGTATTTACCTTTGATACATACTATCTTAAATTTAGTTGGGGAAGGCCACCCTCCATCCTGCTTTGTGAGTTTCTTGCTGTTCTTGGTCTTTTACATCTCCATAAAGGTTTAAGAATCAGCCTGTCGATGCTCTTTCCCTTAGCCATCCCTCCTTCCAGGACAAAAGAGTTCAGAGTCTGACTGATGACTACTAGTTGGCTCTGGTTAGATTGGATTCACTGAAACCCTCTGCTGAGATTAACTGGGAGAAAAGGACAGCCAGGATTCCTTCCGAGAGGCTCTGTGTTCCGTGTTTTAGAGTCTAAAGTTCTATGGGTAAGAAGACAGAATGGATCAGGTTAAGCAAGAGATGGCAAAACAAGATCTTCCCTTTCAGAAAGGCAAGAGGAGAAAGGGGTGAGAAAGGACGAGATGGTTGGATGGCATCACCAACTCAAGAGACATGAGTATGAGCAAGCTCCGGGAGACGGTGAAAGACAGGGAAACCTGGCGTGCTGCAGTCCGTGGGTCACACAGAGTCAGACATGACTGAGCGACTGAACAAAAAAAAGAAGTCAGAGGCACAGATAACGGACAGAAAAAAGATCTGGAGTGAGACCATAAGTTAAAGGATTACCCAAGGAGAGATGATGGAGGCATGGACTGTCACAACCATGACAGAGTAGAAGGGACGAAAGGGTACTGAAAAAGGGAGAACTGACCAATCTCGGTTGTCAAATATATGCAAAAGTTACAGAACAGATGGAAATGGGGATGACAGCTGAATGTCCGGCTTACTTGACTGGTTTTGCCCTCAATCAGGGGAAGCAATGTGGACAGCAGAGTAGTTTTAATGGTTGATGTAGGCAGTGTCAAAACTAAATTTGATTTCAGACATTTAGGTAGGGTGTGTGTGTGTGTGCGTGTGTGATTTCCCCTCGGTGCATGTGATTTCAAAAAATTACAGACATAGTGAATACTATCAACATCAAATGACTTTATAAGCAATACTATGGAAAAGAACATCAAAGACAAATTAGAGAAAAATTGCAGGCGTCCTGATGATGACTATACCTCATCAAAATGAAGCGTCCCACTCAAAGGACTGAGGTCGTCCTTAGCCATCTCATCTATGGTCCACTGAAGTCGGACAGCTCCTTTACCTCCTGGGGACCGGACAACTGTCAATGTCACGTACGAATCAGGGTCATCAGACAAAAGGGATTCATCTACCATTACCTGAAAAAAAGAAAAACAACCGCAATTTCTAAATCTAGAATTCTATTCACGCCATGTTATAATACAGTTATGTGGCAGAAAACAAAAAAAAATGCTTCACCAAATCCCATTCTCTTTTTGTCCCAGACACTCAGCTAATTGGCACTTCCTAACCTCTTCTGCAATTAGGTGGAGACTGTTACTGAATATCTGGCCCAAAAAATATAGGCAGAGCCTGCTAATCATAATCTGGCCATCAGTTTCCCACACAATCTCCATATTCCTGTCTATCTCCGTTTGCCGGGTGACCAGAGGCAGAGTCACAGATGGAGAGTCTAGGGCCTGAGACGCCAGTTGGGGAAGAGGTATTCATAAGACCCCAACTAGGAATAGCAATGTAGGACTTTGGCGTAAAGAAGAAATAAACTATTAAAACTGAGATTTGGGGATTCTTTTTATGGCAGTAAGACTCCCCACACAATACAGACCTAATATGAATTACATATATTGATTCTGTGAAGCAAAGACCAAACTGAGCCTATTCCATGCATTTGCTATATAAACACGAAAATATGGCACAACACCTTCCATTTTCAAGAAGCACACCTATTTGGGTTTTTTTTTTTTTTTTTTTTAATGACATTTTGCATTGGTGACAAGAGTAGAGATTTGGAGCCAATTGATATTTCTTGGGCTTCTATTATGCGTCACATCTTACACCAGGGCGTCCATGGTGGCTCAGACAGTAAAGAAGCTGCCTGCAACGCAGGAGACCCAGGTTCAATCCCTGGATCGGGACGATCCCCTGGAGAAGGGAATGGCTGCCCACTTCAGTATTCTTCCTTGGAGAATTCCATGGACAGAAGAGCCTGATGGGCTACAGTCCACGGAGTCGCAAAGAGTCAGACATGACTGAGCGACTAACATTTTCACCTTACCTTATTTAAGTCTCACAAAAACTAAGAAATCTGAGGGCCAAAGATATACATATATTTGGAGAAAAGGAATCTGGGATTTAGTTCTGATAATTTGATTCCACACTGACTGTTGTTCATACCACTCCTCAGAGAACAAAAACAGCAAATGAGAGAGAGTTTAGTAAGAAAGAAAAAATCCATTATTAACAAACTGCATATATAAGTCCTTTTTGTTTCTATAAATAGTAACATTCTAGTTTCAGCTTCACAAGTGCATTTCCATAAGTCTCTGCTCTACCCAGGGCTTTGGTATATTTAGCACATTTTCCCGGGAGCAGCTTATTAATTTTGATAGATTAATACCAATAATCTTGTCTCAGGGTTTTTCAGTTCTGAATCTAATCAGTGTCACCAAATAATGCTACCAGAATATTCACTATGTGCACAAAACACTGTATCTTATAGAAACATGTTAAAATATAAATTCCATGTTATCAAGAGCTTCTGGCTGAAAGAAAGATAAGATATAAGGAAAGTAGCCACAAAGGGTGAGCAACAAGCTATTATTATTATTATCAACAAGTAAACTAGCAATTGACACCTACTGAGGGTAAAGTCCAATTATATATGCTTTACATATAACAACTCACTCCTCACAACAAGAGTTTGGGCGACTAAATCTTACTTTTAGATGATAAGACAAGTTGGAAATCTGAGGCTATTACAGTAAAACAGTAGTTCCCAGATCAAGGGTACACTAAGGTTTTTGCAGTAAACTTTACAACTGCAGCTAAAATAAAATTAATAAATAGAAATTATTTTTGAATAATAGCAGATCTCTTCATTTTCTCAAAAAGTGAGAGAAACTCGTAAATACACTCCCCAACAGCTAACTCCAAAAGTGTAACAAAGTGAAAAGTAAAAACATTATTATAAGGTTTCATCAACTGGAGGATGGATTACTTAAACCCTGAACATTCATAATCTAACCTCAGAAGCTAATAGAGAACACATTTTTAGCACATTTCATACATTTTATTTTTTTTTTTTGATTTTTTTTTTTTTTCATTGGGTTTTGTCATACATTGATGTGAATCAGCCATAGAGTTACACGAATTCCCCATCCCGGTCTCCCATCCCACCTCCCTCTCCACCCGATTCCCCTGGATCTTCCCAGCCCAACAGGCCCGAGCACTTGACTCATGCCTCCCACCCGGGCTGGTGGTCTGTTTCACCACAGATAATATACATGCTGTTCTTTCGAAACATCCCACCCTCCCCTTCTCCCACAGAGTCCAAAAGTCTGTTCTGTACTTCTGTGTCTCTTTTTCTGTTTTGCATATAGGGTTATCATTACCATCTTTCTAAATTCCATATATATGTGTTAGTATACTGTAATGTTCTTTATCTTTCTGGCTTACTTCACTCTGTATAATGGGCTCCAGTTTCATCCATCTCATTAGAACTGATTCAAATGAATTCTTTTTAATGGCTGAGTAATATTCCATGGTGTATATGTACCACAGCTTCCTTATCCATTCATCTGCTGATGGGCATCTAGGTTGCTTCCATGTCCTGGCTATTATAAACAGTGCTGCGATGAACATTGGGGTGCACGTGTCTCTTTCAGATCTGGTTTCCTCAGTGTGTATGCCCAGAAGTGGGATTGCTGGGTCATATGGTAGTTCTATTTCCAGTTTTTTAAGAAATCTCCACACTGTTTTCCACAGTGACTGTACTAGTTTGCATTCCCACCAACAGTGTAAGAGGGTTCCCTTTTCTCCACACCCTCTCCAGCATTTATTGCTTGTAGACTTTTGGATAGCAGCCGTTTTGACTGGCGTGTAATGGTACCTCATTGTGGTTTTGATTTGCATTTCTCTGATAATGAGTGATGTGGAGCATCTTTTCATGTGTTTGTTAGCCATCTGTATGTCTTCTTTGGAGAAATGTCTGTTTAGTTCTTTGGCCCATTTTTTGATTGGGTCATTTATTTTTCTGGAATTGAGCTTCAGGAGTTGCTTATATATTTTTAAGATTAATCCTTTGTCTGTTTCCTCATTTGCTATTATTTTCTCCCAATCTGAGGGCTGTCTTTTCACCTTACTTATAGTTTCCTTTGTTGTGCAAAAGCTTTTAAATTTCATTAGGTCCCATTTGTTTATCTTTGCTTTTATTTCCAATATTCTGGGAGGTGGGTCATAGAAGATCTTGCTGTGATTTATGTCAGAGAGTGTTTTGCCTATGTTCTCCTCTACGAGTTTTATAGTTTCGGGTCTTACATTTAGATCTTTAATCCATTTTGAGTTTATTTTTGTGTACGGTGTTAGAAAGTGTTCTAGTTTCATTCTTTTACAAGTGGTTGACCAGTTTTCCCAGCACCACTTGTTAAAGAGATTGTCTTTTTTCCATTGTATATCCTTGCCTCCTTTGTCAAAGATAAGGTGTCCATAGGTTCGTGGATTTATCTCTGGGCTTTCTATTCTGTTCCATTGATCTATATTTCTGTCTTTGTGCCAGTACCATACTGTCTTGATGACTGTGGCTTTGTAGTAGAGTCTGAAGTCAGGCAGGTTGATTCCTCCAGTTCCATTCTTCTTTCTCAAGATTACTTTGGCTATTCGAGGTTTTTTGTTTTTCCATACAAATTGTGAAATTATTTGTCCTAGTTCTGTGAAAAATACCGTTGGTAGCTTGATAGGGATTGCATTGAATCTATAGATTGCTTTGGGTAGAATAGCCATTTTGACAATATTGATTCTTCCAATCCATGAACACGGTATGTTTCTCCATCTGTTTGTGTCCTCTTTGATTTCTTCAACAGACAACACTGAAATCCAAAGGATCATAAGAGACTACTACCAGCAGCTCTATGCCAATAAAATGGACAACTTGGATGAAATGGACAAATTCTTAGAAAAGTATAACTTTCCAAAACTGAACCAGGAAGAAATAGAAGATCTTAACAGAACCATCACAAGCAAGGAAATCGAAACTGTAATCAAAAATCTTCCACCAAACAAAAGCCCAGGACCAGATGGCTTCACAGCTGAATTCTACCAAAAATTTAGAGAAGAGCTAGCACCTATCTTACTCAAGCTCTTCCAGAAAATTGCAGATGAAGGTAAACTTCCAAACTCATTCTATGAGGCCACCATCACCCTAATTCCAAAACCAGACAAAGATGCCACAAAAAAAGAAAACTACAGGCCAATATCACTGATGAACATAGATGCAAAAATCCTTAACAAAATTCTAGCAAACAGAATCCAACAACATAGTAAAAAAATCATACACCATGACCAAGTGGGCTTTATCCCAGGAATGCAAGGATTCTTTAATATCCGCAAATCAATCAACGTAATACACCACATTAACAAATTGGAAGATAAAAACCATATGATTATCTCAATAGATGCAAAGAAAGCCTTTGACAAAATTCAACACTCATTTAAGATTAAAACTCTCCAGAAAGCAGGAATAGAGGGAACATACCTCAACATAATAAAAGCTATATATGACAAACCCACAGCAAGCATCACCCTCAATGGTGAAAAATTGAAAGCATTTCCTCTGAAATCAGGAACAAGACAAGGATGCCCACTCTCACCACTACTATTCAACATAGTGTTGGAAGTTTTGGCCACAGCAATCAGAGCAGAAAAAGACGTAAAAGGAATCCAGATAGGAAAAGAAGAAGTGAAACTCTCGCTGTTTGCAGATGACATGATCCTCTACATAGAAAACCCTAAAGACTCTTCCAGAAAATTACTAGAGCTAATCAAAGAATATAGTAAAGTTGCAGGATATAAAATTAACACACAGAAATCCCTTGCATTCCTATATACTAACAATGAAAAAACAGAAAGAGAAATTAAGGAAACAATACCATTCACCATTGCAACAAAAAGAATAAAATACTTAGGAGTATATCTACCTAAAGAAACAAAAGACCTATACACAGAAAACTATAAAACATTGATGAAAGAAATCAAAGAGGACACAAACAGATGGAGAATCATACATTTTATAAAAATAAATTGCATATTCATATATACTATTACTCTGCAAATATGCAAAGAAGGCCTGGATGGAAATAATCAAATACTAATGATATCTGAGAGCAGTAATATTACGGATATTTTTTTCTTAATACCTTTTGTATTTCCCAGATTTCTTAGGTTGCCTGCAAAACACTCACAGATACTCTGATGTGAATCTTTCACCCTTTACAAAACACTTACTTCCACTCATTCCTTTCTCAAGGGAGAGTCTCATGAGACTACAGCAGCAGAAGTACTCTGTTCTTTTATAGTTTCCATTTTCTTATGAAGTTGATATGTCAATGATCAAATAATTAGGCAGTTATTAGTGTCTATCTAAATTGTAGGGCAAGCCATAGTTCTAGCCTTGCATCCAGAGAACAGTAAAGATAATAAGCACTAGAACAATTTGCTATTATTTAAAATGATCTAAGGTGAATTACTGATTCCCTATAAGTGACTAAATAAAGGGAACGGTAACACAGGAGTCAGAAAAGTTGTTGTGCATCAAAACTATCTAAAGATTCGTGTGGCTGTTTCATCTTAAGACTTCCTTTGAAAGATAAAGTCATAGGAATTATGACATAATCATCATGTCAATAATTATGATACACTTTATTTTATATTTAAGGTGTAAAGACAATTTAGTACTAGTCAAAGCTTTTCTCTCTCAGGGGCTGAGCCAATAATAATTGGGCTCCCTCTTGTAGGTCTTGAAAGAAGGCAGTCAAGGGGAAGTAAGAGGGGAGGGAGAGAGAAGAAATACAGGGAAACACATGAGTCGGGAGTGACTGTAGTGTTTTGTTCAATATAAATCAAGATAGAAGACCCAAGAGGTAAGGAACATAAATCTCTCCCCAGCCAAACCATCCTGGGGTCAGAACGTGACAGAACCTTTCCTTCTAACGAGGATGGCAGTCTGGTAGTAGAGCAGGTAGAGAACAGAAGGTCTAGACAAAAGTACCTCGTGGTCTGTCACACCCAATAATGGAAATGTGTTCTCCTTTTTAACTGCCTGATACCAAGAGCTCTCACTACTGTGAAACTGGCTAAGGTAGAGGACTGGCCCCTAATTCAACAGTCAACTCAAAAGAGCCTTGAGAAAAGAATCTTTAAGTAAAGAGTAATGAAATCTAGAAAAAAAGAAAATTACCTTTCTACTATAAATGAAATGAAAAACGAGCCTAGAGGAAAGCACCCCCCACCCTCTGATATATTTCACTTACAGTCTTTTCTTCAAATCCAAATACTCCAAATGGAGAATCATTCTGTGGAATAACAACAGTTACCACAACATCATCGCCAAGTCTGCCACCTCCAGCCACCTTGATTAAGGAAATATTGAACATCTCCATGAACTCAAATTCATCATCATCAATTATGGTGATTTCTATCACTGCCGTAACCTGTAAAAGTAAAGAAGGAAGGAAGGAAAGAGGGAGGGAGAGAAAGAAGAAGGAGGGGGAGAGGCAGGGAGGGTAGAATGTGTTACTAATTTTCGATGGCAAACATTTTTAGTTGGAATTTACAAACAAAGTACCAAAGAAAAAAGCAGGCATTTTCACCTGTTGTGTCATAATACTATTTTAAAGTCATATATTTACAGCATTTCAAAGTCAAAACGTTTCAGTTCACTGTTTCCAAAATAAAGGAAATTATATATGTAATAAAATATAGTTACTGATTCAAAAAAACAATGAAGTCTTATTCTTGAACAAAAATATTTTAAATGTCATGCAGGTTCTAATAACCATTGCACAAACATAAATTTTAGCATATTTAGTATTAATATGACCTGATATAAAACTGTACCTCATAAATTATTACTACCTTCTGCAACTAAAGTAAATCCCTTTGGTTTCAAATTACTGTTCTTGTAATATAGGGGAAAAGACAAGAAGGAAGAAAACCCAAATTCGCTATTATTAGAAATTTGTGATCAGGGATTTATTCATCTGTCTGGCTCTATGTTAAAAGACTTTATAACTTATAATTTGGTCCAGCTTGTAATATAACTATTGGTCACAAAAATATCCCAGCTGTATGTTCATATTTAAAATCCTTTTTTGTATCCCAGAGGGAAATGACATAGACATTTATCAAGAAATGATTCTCCTACCTAAAACCACCTTTATATAATAACAGAGAAGATGAAAAATCTGGATATCATACTCAGGGAAACAGAAACCTGAACAAAATCAAATGCTAAAATATAAGCTTATCAAAATCCTGCACCTCGTCAATACTGTGGAACACAGAATACTTGCCCTACAGGATGTTAACTTTAAGAATAATGATGATCCAAAGTGTGCTAAGAGATGGGACTTTAACTTTTTGAAAAGGATAAAGTACTGATAATATAAAGTTAGAAGGCCACCTCAATGAAAGTCAATTTGTTTCTCCTTTTAATGTAAAATCTACATTTCCTTTCCTCTTAGTAGAAAATGTTTTATAGTCCAAAATTTGCTAAAATCTCATGATTTCAAATATGAACAACAGACCTTTATGTGTAGGAAACTCTAGATCTGCATGCTTATCTCAGGAGTACTTACTATCCCCCAAGGGCAACTAATAAGTTGATGTACACTATGCATATCTGTGCAGGCAAAATCAGACTGCATGTAAATCGATACTGCTGTTTGAAGTTACTAACATTTTCATGATTGTTCACATGCTTTTTCCACTTACTGATTTAAAAATTTATGAACACATCTTATGATTACATAATGCAAAATGCCCAGTTCACAAGTTTACAAATCTTAAGGAATATTGTGTAATTTTTAGCACTGGCTGACCCAAATCTAGAATACTGGTTTTCAGTTTTTTCCAGTTTTAACTACTGTGCTTCTTTTCTATCATTTTAGTCTTTTTTAATTGTAAAAAAAAGAAAATGTTTTTAGATAACAATAAATGTACATAGTAAATACCTTTAGTTATAAATGTATACACTTTTGGTGCAAATCCTAAATAAATATTTATATTTATAAACATTAAGAAATAAACAGAATAAAAAACCTAAAATTCATAGGAATAGTCTAGTTCATCAGGCAATATTTTACACATTCTTAGGCACCTCTAAGCCAATTATTATCCGTTTATAACTTTATTTAAAATAGAATACGAGGTGGGAAAGCTCAGAAAGGGTGAGATTCTTGCTTATTTATATCTTCTCTCCATGTCCATTAATAAATTATACATCAACTAACAATATCTTTGTTAGCCTGACATGGGAATTTAGAATATTATACATTTAGCCATCACCACTGCACTTTCATTTGGTAGATGCCTATAAAATGTCTGAGGTACAACCAAAAAACGCTAATATGTCTGTGACTAGCATACTTGTCTATCTGCAAATTCAAGAATCCCATGAGACGGCTTAAAGTCTTCCAGGCCAGCACTGTCCACTGTTGTTTTCCAATAAACATTTACTGCCCCAAAGCTTCCAGCCAGCCGAACTACAGGAACTTGAAGAACGTTCAGGGGTGGAGGCACCTCATAGGCAGTAATGACTCCAGCATCCTTTAAGTAAAGAATACGTAAATTAAAACGCAAGACAAAAGTAACTCTTACAATTCATCACTATCTAATTTATTATCTCTACTACTAGTTCTTATACTTTACTCTTCAAATTAATAGCCGGATAAAAGTATGCATATTCAGTCTTCAGAACTCTTACATTTAAATGTTTTGTAAATAAATTGTTTAATCCCTTGGTCTAGTTCAAAGAGAGCTTAAGAATTAGTCTATAAGAAAAACTTTGAGAGATATTTATTAATATCTATAATAAAAATAAATTATTTTTCAGAAAATATAGGACACTGGCCCAATCAGCAGGTACAAGCTTTTGTATTACTATAAATATGTGAAAGTGCATCTCACTCTGGTAACGTGGAACTTAAACATTCCTCTGGGATCATCATTTTCTTCGATCATTATCTCAACCATTTCCAGCCCCGGCCTTCGCACACCGGGCTGTCCTGCAGAGACGTCAGAGTTCACCAGGCGCACGTCGGTGATGCTGACAGTAAACCCTTCCTCCAGCTCGGGAACATCATCCTAGGTGCCAAGAACCAAGGGAGGAGAGAGGGAGATGGTGTTTTATTTTTTAAAATACATTCAATTTGCACTGGAAATGCAATATTTTTCAGTAAAAATGACATCCACAGGAATGGGCTGCTCTACCACACACACACACACAAAATTCCTTTTTTATATTTTAATACATTCCTATTGACAGGCAATGGCAACCCACTCCAGTACTCTTGCCTGGAAAATCCTATGGACGGAGGAGCCTGGTAGGCTGCAGTCCATGGGGTCGCTCGGAGTCGGACACAACTGAGCGACTTCACTTTCACTTTCACTATTGACAATCTCAGAATCTCAGGGGATATTCAAACATACAGGTGATGTTACCCAATGGAAGCCACTTACTCATAAGCAAGTAAAATAAATTAAAAAAAAGAAACTCTATCCTACAATTTTGACCACACCCTATTGAATATGTTCTATATATATGACATTCCCTCAATTTAGGAGGTGGTAAATGCTACATACATCTTAAAAATGAAAGTTCTACACTTTAAAAAATCTAATTATAATCATATTTTAATTAACTTTTAAAAAATTGTTATCTTATTCTTCAATTGGTAATAAAAAATTTCAAAAGATAGAATACCTAGTAAAAATGAAAGGAAATCTCTGTTTCATCACTCATGTCTTTCCTGAATGTCCTCTCCAGAAGCCACTATTATCTAATACCATGAATACCACTATTAATAACTGTATTATTACACAATATTATATTCACTCAATAATATTATATTATATAGTACACAATATATAAAGATAACATTTAATTATATATTAGTGATAACACTATTAACAAATTTCAGTTTCCCTTGCTTCATTACAGATGTATATACGAAGTGTATACACATTCTCCTTAGACAAAGGAGAGAAAGAGAACGATCTAATCCATCTGAAGACTAATCTTAATTCAAGCAATCATATCAAACCAATAATCAAAATAACAAGATGAACTTGGGCATTTTATTCATTCAGTCATTAGTTGAAAACAACTAACAAACCAACAGAATAGAGGATCCAACCAGACATATAATCAATCCAAATTCAATGCTTCAAAGGTCATTCCAACAATATTCCAGTTCAAAAATAAATATAAAAAATGAATACACTTGTTATTTTTATCTTTCAATTACAAAATATTCATCTATTATTAAATATTAGGGGCTTCCCTGGTGGCTCAGTGGTAAAGAATCCACCTGCAAAACAGGAGATGCTGTTTCAATCCCTAGATCGGGAAGATCCTCTGGAGAAGGAAGTAACAACCAACTCCAGTATTCTTGCCTGGAAAATTCCACAGACAGAGGAGCCTGGTGGACTACAGTGTTGCAAAGACCCAGACATGCCTGAGTGACTGAGAGCACACACATTAAATATTAGGGGGAGTGGGAGCATTAGAGTACTTACATCTTAATATTTTAAAAGTCTATTTTTTAAAGCTTTTACCTTTAAGAGCATTGCATTTTCATCTTTTATCTTCATTTTCCTTTATTATTATATCATACTCATTGAAGCCTAGCTGCTGCTGCTGCTAAGTCGCTTCAGTCGTGTCCGACTCTGTGCAACCCCATAGACGGCAGCCCACCAGGCTCCGCCGTCCCTGGGATTCTCCAGGCAAGAACACTGGAGTGGGTTGCCATTTAGACTCACCGGCAAAATGGCAACTTTGACATAAGTTTCTTTCATGTTTTCTTTCATTATTATCATTGTTTCTTGTAGCACATAATCTTCATTCTCAGTGGCTTGATTATTGATGTGCAGTAAGAAATTGGGTTTAGCTACCAACTGAATGGCTATGTCTCCAAGTAATCCTTTATCTCGAACGATTTGTAACTGAAGAGCGGTGACGTTCTCTACGAGACAGACGTGCCTCAAGTAAGTAAATGTTTCCAATAGCTGTTGGTGCTATTCTAAGCGCTGAGGCTGGAGTGTTCTGACTATCTCTTCCAGACAGGGAAAGCAAGACAGACAAGCAAAGGCAACATATACTCCCCAGGAACAGTTCCTGCTTCACCCAACCAGTGACCAGAGTTGTGCTAAGAATCACCATACACCGCCGGCAGTAATTCCCAGTTTTAAACCCTCACTTCTGGGTCTCTCTCTCCCCTATGTTGCACATGGCATACCCATTAACAGAAACTGCTGAAAATACCAAGAAGCGCATACCTGGAGGATGAGCAGAGGGGCTAATGACAAATGCTAAGAAGACTCTTCAAAAATGAAAAATTAAACACACCAAGTCATTTAATGACTCATTATCAAAAGAGCAAGTTTGTTCTTAAAGGGGGCTATCACAGAGCTCAAAGTATCTCACAGAACCTATTTCACTTCTTAGATTTTTAAAATTTAATTTGCTAAAAATGAAAAAAAAAAAAAGGCATATCAATCTTCCCTACCAGTCTGTGAATTTCTAACGACCGAATACCATGTCTTTGCTTCCAAAATATGTAGCATAATTTCTGGTACTTACTAGGTGCTATGGTTGCTGAATGGATAAATGAACAGATTGTTTTACTTTAAGGCTACTATTTCTGTTCCCATATATACAGACATATAAAGACCTACATGAATAATTACATGTCATTTTCCTCCCTCAGCTATTTAAATGAAAGGTCCTTGAGCGATGTCTGTTTCTATTTGAAAATTTTAGAACCTTCATGTAGCCTAGTCTTAATACTGAGATGGCCAAAAGGTTCGTTCAGGTTCTTCTGTACTGTCTTATGAAAAAACCCAAACAAACATTCCTACCAATCCAATACATACATATTATATTTAACCTTTTATTTAAATAGGTCAAATGACCTCTATCTATAAAAATCTATTTATTCTACAATTTATACAAAGAGTCAGGCAAAGACGTCAACATGAAGCTCAAAGGAAACAGGGAAATAGAAACTGATCACTCACACTTCACAGAAAAATATTATTCTAATTATTGCCTTGGGTTTAATAATTACCATCTCAAGTACCATATGAATTTCCCTGTGCTATTGATTGTTTCCTGTAACTACTGAAAATTTATACAGGAGAAACTGAGCGAGAAAAGAGAACAGATAGATTAAAAATGAAAAACAGAAAGCAAAATAAAAACCAAACACTTCTACTACAATGATTTACTAAAATATTAATATTTCTATTATGACAGTAATATCTCAAAAGTAGAAGTATTTCATACAGCTATATCACTGACTGATGACATGATCAGACAATTTAATAAAAACAAATAAAAAGTAAAAAGGATTACGAGCTGTCGAACTGAAAAACATCATACAAAAAGTAATTTATATCCCCAGTAAATATTAGAATTAAACTATTCAATAAAACTTATGAGAACCTGAAAATATCTAACAAGATTTACCTTTAGGCTCTGCTACTCTAATGAAGAGAGACTCAGAATGCCAGCCAACCAAGCCATAAGGTGAGTCATTGGGCAGAGTGGTTATCACAGACTTGTTTCTCTTCTGATCAATAGTAGCACCTTTTGATGGGTCCTCAACCCCTTCTGTGATAATATGGATGAGCGTTACAATGACAATCTCTGACAATTCTGGTAGATCATCAGCAAGAACAGTCAGAGTAATTGTAGACAGTGCCTGGCCTTCAGAAAATGAAATCTAAAATTTTAAAGAAAGAGGATTTTATTTATATTTTAGTTATCACTGTGCAGTAAGAATATCAAAGGTTAGATTATCTTTTAATACTGACCGTATCTTAAATAAGCAACAACATATGATCCTACAAATCAATCAAATGCCTTTCACATGAGAAAGATAAGATTTTTAGGAAAAAGAAAAAGTAAATCACTACTAAAACTTTAAGCTAATAAATCATGTAGCCAAACTGTCCTGTCCTGGAACCTACATTCTTAATGAAACATTGATTACATACTCTCTCTGAAAATTTAAATCCTAGGTACCACATATAAAATCTATAAACATTAAATATTTTCCTCTACAAAATTTTTGCTAGGAATGCTACTTCCCTTGCTTAAACTCTGAATGTATTATTTAACAATGATTCAGTCAAAATAGAAGTAGAAAGACAGAGATACAAATCAGGGCAGCTCTCTCCTCTGTGTCTGCATTATCTGAAGGCTCAAAACTGAATTTGCTAAAAGGTACCTGAAGTCCTTTCTGAAAGGGCTTCTGTCTGTTTCTTGAATGCCATTTCCCTTTGTTCCCCACCTCAGACTTCATTCTCTAGTAATAGGGACACAGGACTTTCCTGGTGGCTCAGATGGTAAAGAATTCACCAGGAGACTCAGGTTCAGTCCCCAAGTTGATAAGTTCCCCTGGAGAAGGAAATTGCAACCCACTTCTGTATTCTTGCCTGGAAAATTCTATGGACAGAGGAGCCTGGTGGGCTATAGTCCATAGGGTCACAAAGAGTCAGACATGACTGAGCAACTAACACTTACTTACTTACTTATTAACAGGGATACAAACTATTTAAACTAGCATTACAAGCCTATTTTGCTGGCACTCATTTCTCCACATGGAGAAGGCACTTCAGGATATAAACTCAAGAGCTTTATTAGTAAAATCAGGAGTAAGAAAACTACTGCCCTTTGGCAAATCCATTTTTTAGAAATCAAGTTTTACTGGAAAACAGAAAAACTCATTTGCTCACCTATTGTCTATTGCTACCGTTGTGCTACAAAGGCAAAGCTGACAGCTGGGGAAAAGACCATACAGCCCCTAACGTCTAAAGTATTTACTATCTGACCTTTTACAGAATTTACTCACCTTTGGATAAAATACTTCTCACCCAAACTACAGTCCATACTTAAAGACACTTTTGGCATTTAAATTAGAAATAATTTTAATTATGCTTACACGAGAAAGACTAATTGGGGAAATACAATTCAGAACCTGAGAAACACAACTTAAAGTTTTTAGTAGCTTGAATACATAGTCACTGCAATAAAATTTGCCATAATATCCTTAAGATACTTTGCTCCAATCATCTTTCCAATGATACAGAAATCTAGAAATGATGAACCATAATAAACACCTACCCTGTTTAGAGAAAATTCCACAAGAGGTCTTTTAAAAGCACTCTTCAGAGAAACACTTGGGCAAAATACACAAGAGTAATCTATGAGACCCAAAACAAGTCACGGAAACAAGTCATCCTCCAATTAGGAACCAAAAGCCCCTTGAGCCCTCTCTTTATGAGTCAGCTACTTCTTTGACTCATTCTGAGTCCATCCTCAGACTTGTGTCACGAATGTCTACTGCCCTCCAACAGTACATTATGTGATACTCTCCCAGACCCCTCCTGTGACTTATGTACCCATCCCGCGGCTATTGGGAATAACAGCTTCTGTATTTCTCACGGGAACTGTCCTCAGCTGCAGCATGCTATTGCACCCAAGATTACGACCCACAGGGCTTCCCAGGTGGCTCCGCGGTAAAGAATTCACCTGCTAATGTAGGAGATGCAGGAGACACGGGTTTGATCCCTGGGTAGGGAAGATCCCCCGGAGAAGGGAATGGCAACCCACCTCAGTATTATTGCCTGGGAAATGCAATGGACAGAGGAGCCTCACGAGCTACAGTCCAGGTGGTTGCAGACAGTTAGATGCAACTGAACACACATGTATGCCCCGAAACAGAAGGTGACCTGAGATCAAGGATTGCTAAATCGGGGATGCAATATCACATCCCCTCCCTCGAGCTGGAAAATAGGAAACTCAACAACTACTGAGCACACAACTCTGGTCTATTTTCCCAGACACCTGGCTATTTCACATATACTTGTTCTCTATTTATAGCTTCTCTTCTACCCAAATCTCAAAGCCACATTTCCAGCCCCAGATGCATTGGTCTTATCTTTCTAACAGTGTAATACACCCATAATTTGGCTGACGAGTGTACTGCATTTCAAAAGGGATACTGTTTTACAGATAATTTTGATAGCAGAGGGGCAAGAAGGAAGAATCACAGCAATAAAACTAACCTTAACGCGTATCCCTCTCTATGGTGATTAGGCGGAATCCAGTGGTGACATGGTCAAACTCAAATACTTCACCCACAGGAAAGTGTTTGGTCCCATGGATCAATAGCAACCACAATTTAAAAGTGACTTTCCTATAATTTTCTAAATTACATACCACTCCTGAGGTAGGAAATATATCACTAATACTTCCGTCGGCTTCCCACGCTACGGTTATACGACCATATGTTCCTTTTAAGCGTTCCACATTCAAGGTTATCAGGCTATCTTGATCCATTTCTTCCACTTGCTTATATAAGGAATTCTGGAAAAATACACAGGAAGTTGCAGAGAGCTATTTGAAGTTATCTAAGCAGACGTTTATTTCATGATATCATGCATTTGCAAAATTCACAGTACTAAGCAACATAACACATTAAGTAAAAAACAATAATTTTTAAAATGGTAATATAGAATGACCATGACTGTACTTTAAAACATGGAAGTTTGAATAAGTAAAAGACTGAGTTAAAGTAAATGAAAATGTTAATTTTATAGCTTTTTTTCCCCAGCTCTGTATTTTTCAAATTTTCTTCAATATACATATATCATTTTTATACTCAGAAAGCATGCTCATTTTTTTAAACAGTATACACAGCATGTAAGCAGCTTGTAGAACAGCAATGTCATAGGGAAGTCAGCACAAAAGCCTTCTTCCTCCACTACATTCCGCTCCAGCAGTCCTTCCAGGTCTTTGCTTCCTGATTGTAAAATAAGTGTTTGGTCTATGTGGTCCGCAAGGTCCCATCCAAACATAATGACATCATGAGAACCCAGGAGCTCCTTTCTGACCATTGACAAATGTTTCCTATCCTTACATTCATATCCTCTGAGACATTTCTACAGGCTGTGATGTTCCTACGGATGATGTTATATTCTTAGCCCACGCTCTTTACAACTGTTTTTCCTGCCAGAACGATCCCTCTCCCTCCTGCTAGAATCCCTTACTCCTCTGCTCACCTATACTTCTGAGACTCTGCCCTTTGTTCCAAACTGATTTCTGCATCTCTCTGACTGGAACTTTCTTTGCCCAAAGCCCACAACTTCTATTGAGGCCTTTTAACGAACTTTTCCTCAAAATTAATACTCCAGAGAGTCTCTTCTTACAATAACCCTGCTTCCTCCATAGGTAATACAGAGAGAATACAAAGACTTTTAAAAATCCTTCCAGAAAGGTTTTTCTTGTTTCTTTACTAAATCTGAAAAAAAAAAAACTCCCCCACTAATTTCTCAAATGAAATTAAGAAATTTCATTTAAGCTTATGAAAGCTTCGAGTTAGAATGCTAATTTGAGAAGATATCCAACCCTATAGCAATATTTTACACAGCATCTCAACACACTGTTACAGATGTTACACAGTAATAAAACCCTGCTCAAGGCAATCAAACACCCCTGCAGAAAGTGCTTTGATTTTAAAATATGCGTATAATTTCTTCACAAAAGACAATGCTTTTAAAAAAAAAGACTTTTCAAAAGAGAAGCCTCTCTCTGGCTTCATGCCATCTATTCACAAGGATTGGTAAAATGAGGATTTAATATAGCCAGAAAATATTCAAGAAATTCTCAACATCTTCTTAAGTCCCATCTTGGAATGACGTTGTCCAGACACAAGAGGCCTGTACTGAGGAACTTGACTGGGTGGATTGGAGAAACCTAGGATTCTGTCTATTGGCAAGGATCACACCACAGTGATTTGATAGCTCTGAAACAATTATGAAACAAGTTTCACAATCAGAGGTGTATGCTTAGGCAACTGAGGAACACAATAGACTCCCCAAATACAGCATGACTTCGGGGGAGAGGAGGAAGCTGAGCGGCAGAGCATGTGGGTTCCTGCCCCAGGAGCTGCAGCTCCACCCTCCAAACTTGTATGAGGCCCCGAGAAGCCCACGGGAGCCTTCTGTTTCCTCTCCTGCATAATGACAGCTTCACAGGAAGCACCGACTGGGTGCCAGGCACTTCTCTGATTCAGAGAAAGCGGTATGCGAGCTCACACACTCTTGCATGTACGCATGCTAAGCAGCTTCAGTTGTGTCCAACACTTTGCGACCCTATGGACTGTAGCCTGCCAGGCTCCTCTGTCCGTGGGATTCTCCAGGCAAGAATACTGGAGTGGGTTGCCATGCCCTCCTCCAGGGAATCTCCCCGGCCCAGGGATTGAACCCGCGTCTCTTATGTCTGCTGCATTGGCAGGTGGGTTCTTTACCTCTAGCGCCTCTTGGGAAGTCCCTCATGCTCTTAAATACTAGCGAAAAGAAACAGACAGACTAGGCTGCTGTAAGCGCCCTAAGGAAGATTAAGGTGAAATAAAAAGTGATAGACTGCTGGTGGGAGTCGCATTTTTCCATCGTAAAAGGCCTTTCTGTTAAGATGGCATTTCAGCAGAGAGGAAATAAAGTGAGGGAAAAACTCATGCGAACACCTGGTGGGGAAGGAGGGTGTCTTCTTTCTTTCGAACCTCCCACAGCTCACGTCTTACGGTTACTCTGTCCCACCCAGCGGCCACTTGCCGCGTGTGGCTCCTAAGCACCTGAAATGGGACTAGTCTCTAAGAGTAAAAATGCCCACTGGGTTTGAAGACAAAATATGAAAAAAGGGGTGTCAAATATTTCCTAAGTAATTCTATGTTGACTTCATGTTGAAACAACAGGATTTCAAATATATTGGGTTAAGTAAAACATGAAAACTGACTTCACACATTTTTTTTGCTTTTCTAATGGGGCTTCTAGAAAACTCAGAGTTACCCAGGGGCTCATATTATAATTCTGTTGGGAAGAGCTGCCTCACAGGAAGCTGACCTGCCTTTGGCTTCAGAAATGGATAGGCTGGGTAACAGAGTGATCCCACAACCTGTGGAAGCATTAGTAAGCCCCAAACTCCGCATTTTATCCCGCAAAACTGCTCCTTCTGCAGAGGCTATGTCTTGGTGAAAGGCATATTTGTGCTCCCCATGGCTCTAGCATTTTCTGCTGAATTCCCCTAAGTCTACTTTCTGCTGCACTGCTCATTTCTGCTCTAGTCTCCTACTTGGTCTACTTCAGTTCTTGCCCACGTACAACCTAGTCTCAATTCTACGAACATAATGTCCTTTCAAGTGTGAGTTAGATCACGCTGCTACTTGAATGAGTAAATGACTAAGTAAGTGAGCCTGTCACCCCAGTTCTGGGCAATGAGACATACAAAGAGGCATTTGGGAAACTTCTTTCTTACACCAAGAGTCACATAAAGCATCTCTCTTCTCACAACCGGCCATGAACAAACATGGACAAGAAAGCAGTAACCTTAACAGCAGCAGCAGCTTTTGAACAACAAAATGAAAGATAAGCTTTGTGTTGGCAAAGTAGAGAAGCAGAAAGAATCTGGGTCACAGTGACAGAGCAGAACAACCAGGCAACTCCAAGCCCACCTCCTCGGTAGACATATCCCAGGTGTTTAAGTCAGGTTCTGTCAAGGTTTCCTTACTTGCAGAGTATTTAAAAAAAAAACATACAAGATAGCTGCAGCTGTAACTCTAATTAAGAAATCAGGATACATTTTGCAAATAGGACCAAATGATGCAAAATAGGGAGTGACCTTTTCCTCTCTGGCAAAGGAAGGTGAAGGGCCTCCCAGGGGGCTCATTGGTCAAGAATCTGCCTGCCAATGAAGGAGATGTAAGAGATTCAGTTTCGATCCCTGGTTTGGAAAGATTCCCCTGGAGAAGGAAATGACAACCCAGTCCAAGATTCTTCCCTGGGAAATCCCATGGACAGAGGAGCCTGGTGGGCTACAGTCCATGGGGTCGCAAAGAGTCGGACGTGGCTTACTAACTTAGCAACAACACAAAGATGTGAAGTCTGGGCGTGGAAGTCGACCTGGGAAGAACTGCACAGGTCTCTTTCCTCAGGAAAGAGCATGTCCATGCGTACAGCACACATGTAACTGTAAACATCTCTCTCTCTTTCTCTCATAAAGAAGCAACAAAGGCATAAATGGACAGTAATATATTTGCAGGTGATGTGTGTGACAAGACAGTGTATAGTGTACTTGGAATCTGCTTCACTATTACCCTCTGGAAACAAGGGTAACAGCAGAGCCAAACTCCTGGACTCAGGCCAGCTAGTACCATTTCAAATTCAATCTTATAAAGGGGATCAGTACCAAAACAAGGTCAAGTCAAGGTGACTCAAGGGTCCACTGTGCAAGTCTATAAACTTCAATCATCAGTAGAATTCACCTTATAATGCAGAGTAGAGGGTGAAGCGGGAAAGGGAGAAAAAGAGGGGCTTAAGACACTCAAAATATGAATTAGTGAGTGCTGATAGCAGCTAAAAAGTAATACCATGAATAAACCATTTGCCTTCTAAGTGTGGGATCTTTACCTGAGCAAATCCAACAACTCCATAGGCATCATCATTAGACAGAATAGTTATTTGCACATAACCATTAATACCAATCTCTGCTCCTCCTTTGGGATTTTTAAGCTGAACTCTGAAGGATTCGTCTTCCTCCGGAACTGTATCATCAAGGACATTTACCGCTATTATAGCTTCTTTGTCTCCAGGCTCAAATATCAATTCACCTGAACTAGCATAAGAAGTATATATAAAATAAGTCTACTACAACAAATTAAAGACATATAAATGGTAGAGTAATCATAAAAATTCTCATAGCATTGATTACTACTAAAAGTGTGCAGAAATCACATTTCATAAGTAAAATTTTAATCCAAAACATAATTAATACTAATCAACCTGGAAGAATACATATTAGAAATATGGATAATAACCAAACTTCTGGTTTATAAATAGCTTGTATATTTAGTATATTTTTTCCATCACTACCTAAAGACTTAAAAATGAGTGCCATATAAAATTATGGTGAGATAAAGACATTCAACATAAAATGTTGGACCTACCTAGGAATAAAGTCAGACTGGCTTGAGACGTATGCTAGCTCGTATATATGTGAGTGGGTGGCTCCTGCAAGAGCAATTAAATTCTTGCTTGAATTAAGGGACTTCACTGTAACAAAGGCTGCATCATAAGCAGATGGTGCTTCAAGAATAAAAGAGAAGTGATTCAGCTCTGAATTCCAGCAGTAAAGTGCAGACACAGCTTGGCCAACTAGAAGTATGTGGACTGTAGGAAGGAAAGAAAAAGGAACCGGAATGAAAAGTGAATGTCAACTCACAGGCTCCCAACACAGGTATAGCAACAAAACTCTCCCACCTCACAAAGCTACATTTAGATTGCTGAGGTAACTAAATATGGTACAATTTCTGAAACAACTGTATATAAACAATAATTTTAAAATACTGTGAAACAACCAAGTCAGTCTGACAATGTATCCACAATCCACTTGTCTAAAAAAATCAAAAGCTAATAAAACTCAAATGGATTTTAAACTCTTAATTCACCCTAATATGTATTTATTGAATAGCACTGAAAGATACTTTCTAAAACGAACAAGACAAGTAATTCCACCACTGAAAGTTTCATTTTTGCATTTTCCTTTCCAGTGAATCCATATGAATTTACAATTGACAAATTATAAATAGTCTGAGTGTGAGAAATCTTAATTAAAAAGCTTAATGCTGTATTTATAATATACATTATATACAGTTTTACATTTTGCTGTGTAGCATCCAGATTTATAATTTTATACACAGATACTAGTCTACTAATATTAAAATATATTTAATTATTCCCCTCCCTTGGATATTTATTTTGTTTTCTATTTGTCAATATTAACTAGAGACAGGGGTAATCATTTTATTCTTATCTGATAAATTCTTAAAAGTGTCCTAAGGATATTAGCAAATTTATGATCTTAGAGTATATTCTGTATTCAATAAATTGCCAATATATTCAGTATATTCTGCCAATGGTTTTTGAAATGCTGGTAGGAAAGCATGCTCTTAATAGTTCAAAGAAACGGCATATATTTATATCTACAAAAGTTAGGAGCAGAAGGGGGCTCACTACATTCTATATACCATTCAGCAATCCTCAGACTTAAAACTGGGAAGAAAAGTCAGAAACATGCACAAATTCCAGTACTTGGAAAAACACACTGAAATAAGAAGATATCATATAAGATTGACTATGCATTAAAATAGCGCACAGATCCAAAAACATGGGTCTTTCTACAGTTGCAGCCAATAGGTTAAAATGGAAAATCCCATGTCCTTATTATTAAATATCAAGAACTATTGATCATGTTTATCAATGGTAATTAAATTAAGTACTATTTCAGTTTAGTAAATGTTACATAGTAAAGATCAAGAAAGGCTATTAATAAACCTGCATTTTAAACTCATCAAATATTTTTCATACAGCTTTGTAAAATGGTATACAGTCAGTAAAGAGCAAACTCCTCAGATGAATCACAACACCTCTCAAGTTTAACTGATTTTATAGTCTAACCAGAATCATAAACTGAAGTGTTCTGAATATCACTGATTATGTAGCTTAACCCTTAGAGATACACCCTATTCAAATCCTTGCAATCTCATTAGAATGACAAGGCAGCAAATAGATAATCAGGCATTCAGAGCAGGAAATATACAGGCTCAAATCTACATATATGTATGCAGAGAGTACTTTCTCAAAAAATAGACATGCATATTTGTTCAAGATTATGATACTGGACAGAGAATTTATAAAGGAAAAAATATTCCTAAATCTCTACCTACCCCATGGAACAGAATTTTAACTAGCACTGATTACAGAATTCTCTTCCATATATCAAAACTATTTTTAAAAAAAGAAAGAAAAAGTATCCCAAAGGAAGGCAACTATATAGGATTATTTAAAAAGTGCATGTGGACAAAGAAAGTTGCATGACTAAAGCCAACAGGAACTAAAGAGCCTCTTGATGAAAGTGAAAGAGGATAGAGGAAAAGCTTAAAACTCAACATTCAAAAAACTAAGATCATGGCATCCAGTCCCATCATTTCATGGCAAATAAATGGGCAAACAATGGAAACAGTGACAGATTTTATTTTCTTGGGTTCCAAAATCACTGCAGATGGTGACTGCAGCCATGAAATTTAAAAATGCTTGCTCCTTGGAAGAAAAGTATGACCAATCTAGACAGCAAATTAAAAAGCAGAGACATTACTTTACTGGCAAAGGTTCGTAGAATCAAAGCTATGGTTTTTCCATTAGTCATGTATGGATGTGAAAGCTGGACCATAAAGAAGGCTGAGCACCAAAGAACTGATGCTTTTGAACTATGGTGTTGGAGAAGACTCTAGAGTCCCTTGGACTGCAAGGAAATCAAACCAGTCAATCCTAAAGGAAATCAGTCTTGAATAATCACTGGAGGGACTGATGCTGAAACTGAAACTCCAATACTTTGGCCACCTGATGTGAAAAACTGACTCATTAGAAAAAACCCTGATGCTGGGAGGGATTGAAAGCAGGAGGAGAAGGGAACGACAGAGGATGAGATGGTGGGATGGCATCACCGACTCGATGGACATGAGTTTGAGTGAGCTCCGGGAGTTGGTGATGGACAGGGAGGCCTGGCGTGCTGCAGCCAATTGGGTCGCCAAGAGTCAGACACGACTGAGCAAATGAACTGAGGGCTCATTCTTGGCATTCACGCCCTCATCTACCCCCGTATCTAATCGACCATCAGCTCCCGCAACCTGTGAGACAGCTTCTGAATGAATCTAATTCTCTGACCTTGTACTCTGTCACCTACCGCTTTCCAAGCTCCACCAGTTCAAGACCTTTAGTCTGAATTGTGATGAGAGCCTCCAGCTTGTCTACAGACATCTTCTCTTACCAGCCTCTAAACTCTCTCCCATTGGCAATCCACAGTCCATTTTGAAAACACGCACACACTCACTCATTCACTCTCACAATCTGTGTCTCATTGTCTGTCTTCCTCTTTCTCTCTCTCTCTCTGCACCCTTCTCTTTTTCATCTCCTCACCGCAGTCTCATAAAAGGCACCCTAATACTTACAGGATAAAACCAATAGCCCTTTAAGTCCCTCTGGCCTATCTGATTACATCCTCAGTTACACTCTGGACCACTCTGCCCTCACTGCCCTCTTCATGGTCCTTTCCCAGACACTGGCCTTTTTACCCAGGCTGCGCCTGCTGCCTAGAGCCTGCCTCATGCTCAAATCTTTGCCTCATCAACCCCTACTCATCCTATAGTTCACAAGTAAATGTTTCTTCCTTAAGAAAGCATTCTGGGCATCCCTGAGACTAGGCCATTCATCTTTGTATTATGCAAGTTCTTTATTTTTTCATGGCAGTTACCTGCTTGTAGCCAAAAACTTAACTTGTGTGATTACATATAATGGCCCTTCTTTCCCATTAGATGTTAAAACTTCTTCAGGGCAAGAACTATACCTGATTTTGTTTACCCCTGTCTTCTCGGGGTTTACCGCTATGCTGAGCACATAACTGGCACTAAGAAATACCTATTAAACAATGAAGGAAAAAAGGGAGAAGGGGAAGTCAGGTTTATATGTCTTGGCAGTCTTTGTTATATTCATTCTTCCTCTTTCATTTAAAGAATTCAGTCACTAATCTCTGTCAAGTCATTAACCAGAATAAATATGTAATCCTCCAAGTCATGGCTCCAAACTAATACTTTTAATAAAATATTTGACACGTTCAAAATAAGAAAGTCCTTGCATATTATCTAATGCATAATTTCAGCTTTCAGGAGATCTATAATAAGCAATTCTAAATAATTACCTATAATCTTTTCATACTTCTGCGTCCTCAAGTCACAGAAACAAAGGAAATAAAGAGACCTCACAATGGTCCTTAACAAGCCTCCGGCAGAATTTTCCACAAATTCTTTTAGAAAGTGTGCCTATTCTATCTTTTTAAAGTCTTTAAAGGGAATTCTATAACTTCAATTAAAGGCCCATTCAGGCAGCACTCTTCATCCTTAAACACATTCATTAGGCAACTATTTTGAATCATAATAAGTAGCTCAAGTAGATATAGTTAGTCCACTTGAAAACTTGAGGTCTAAAAAAAAAATGATAAAGGCACAAAATTAAAGGACACGCGGACAAAAACTAAACAAACACATGATGGAAGATACAGAATCTATTCAGCAAGTCGACTGCTGAGGGAGTGAGAAGAAAGTCAGAGGCGGCTGTCTCAGAACAGCTTCACAGACCGGCAGGCTGTCAGAGGCTGACACTGTAAAGGGAAGGTATTGAAGAAAAGCGTGAGCGGAGCGGGGACAGACGGGGGCTGGCAGCAGCCACAGGACTGTGCGGAGGCAGGAGAACGACAGAGCGCCCAGAGCGAGCAGAGCACACGGCGTGGACACCTGCTGGGACGCAGAGCCGAGGGGCGGGAGCAGGACCCGCGGAAGCTCAGGACAGCGGGATAAGCCATCTACCACGGACACGAGTGAGTCCTGGGCCGGGGCTGAGGTGGCTGAAGCTGACCGTGCCCGAAGGCTCTAGCACCTGACCGAGAAAGCAGCGGGCGGGCAGCTAAGAGGAAGACCCACAGACACGTTCCTGCATTTGTGCAAAATTCTCTCCTCTTCCCAACAGCATTTTCTCTGGAGACTTTTAACTCCTGTGAACTCAACGACCCCCACGGGCCAACAGGTTCTCTTACTGATTGATGTCCTCCTGACTCAGCCCCTCGCCTCTAACCCCCCACTAAGGAGTCTCCACTCCTGCTGCCTCGGTGGCTGCACACAGCACAGCGTGTCCCACGCGGTGAGGACAGATGGGGGTCGTAAAACCACCTTGGGTCGTCATCTGCCTTTGAAACGTGTGTGAGGATTTCTCTACCTCGGTAACACTCAGAGGGAGTCCAGGGACCCCTAAGCGTCCTTGAGACCCTCTAAGAGGTTGTATGAGGGCACAACGACTTCCCTAAAAATACCAAGATGCTGTCTGTCTACTTCACTCACATTCTTCACGAGGGCCCAGTGGGATCTCCCATAGGCCAGATGACTGATATTATTGCAAAAGGCTGAATTACAGATACAGACATGAGAATCCAGCTACTAAGCCAGATAGTAAAGAGATCTACAAAGACAAAAAAGCCAGTGCCACTCTTCTTATAAAGGCTTTGTTTTTAAAATTAAAAGGTATATTATTTATGTTGACAGGTAATGAGTTTACTGCTGCCATTTTTCAAGGAATATGGAGAAGGGAACAGCTGCCCACTCTGGTATCCTGGCCTGGAGAATTCTACCGACTGTACGGTCAGTCCATGGAGTCGCGAAGAGTCGGACACGACTGAGCAACTTTCACTTTTCACTTTTAAATGAATTTGTATCTTCTAAATTTCTCAAATTTAATTTCTAATATAATAAATATCAATAAATATAACCCACACAAACCAAAACTCTTCAAGGTCCTCAAATTTTTCAAGAGGGTGAAAAGTTTCTAAGAACAAAATGTTTAGGAACTGCTGGACTATCCCTGGGCACAGTTCAACCCCCAGGCCTAACACTCCAGACCTTCTTGCACAGACTCTAGCCTGTCTGTCCTCAACCCTACCACCACCGATTCTGAGTCCAAGCCTCTGTCCTCTGCACTCCAGTCTCTTCACTGTGCCCTCAATGTCACAGACATTCTGCCTTTCTCTTTCACTCACAACTCGGCCCCTGCCTACAGTATTTCCTACCAATGCACCCAGGCATAGCTCAAGCTCCCCTCTTTGACCTTTTAACCACTCCAATGTTATATCATTCACATAGGAAACGGTATTGGTACTCTACATTGAATATTTCTCTTCATATTTTTCTTGCTTCTCCAATCAGACATTAAGCCTTTGAAGGTGAGGAATTCTTCACAACTTTAATACTGACTTACATATATCTATTTAACAAATGATTCTATTTAATTCACACTGAACCGCTGTGTCTCAGTTCGCAAGTGGGACCCAGATTTATTCAGACTCGCCTGCTGACTCACTCGTGGTTGACCTCCAAGTTCCACAGGGCACCTCACAAGGGACACACTGTCTCATGCTCTCGCCTTCCGAGCTGTTCACACCTGCTCTGGGAGGCAGCCTCCAACCTCACCAGGTCAACTGTCCTTGGCTTCTTCACCTCATGGCCACTAGGTGCCTCTCAGCTCAAGTGATTTCTTACCAACTCTGAAAATAATCATACGCCTCCAGATAGCATTAACCCCTTGGGTTCTCACTAACAGACTTTGTGAAACCATTGAGATTAAAAGACTGCTTATATTTCTGATGTGGATTTACGGTACAGAGGACCAAGAAGGGATTTTGACTGAAGGAGAAAGTTCGGAGAGTGAAGAAGGAAAGCAGAATTCTCATAATCATTATCTGACTTTAAACAAACTCTTAAATGTGGATATATTTGCTATCCCACTTATAAATATTTTCATATTTTAAAAAGCTTGTGGAATGTTACTCTGCATTTTCTCTAGACAAAAGAAATACATTATCTTTATTTATCCTTCACTAATAGTTTCCCCCCTTAGAATTGATGCTTTTGAACTGTGGTGTTGAAGAAGACTCTTGAGAGTTTCTTGGACTGCAAGGAGATCCAACCAGTCCATCCTAAAGGAAATCAGTCCTGAATATTCACTGGAAGGACTGATGCTGAACCTGAAACTCCAATACTTTGGCCACCTGATGTGAAGAAATGACTCCTTCAAAAAGACCCTGATGCTGGGAAAGACTGAAGGCAGGAGGAGAAGGGGACAACAGAGGATGAGATGGTTGGATGGCATCACCGACTCGATGGACTTGAGTTTGAGCAAGCTCCGGGAGCTGGTGATGGACAGGGAAGCCTGGCGTGCTACAGTCCGTGGGGTCGCAGAGTCAGACATGACAGAGCGACTGAACTATTTTAGTCATTCTGACTCTTCTCAAACACAGGGTCCATTCCTTTTGAAATTCTAAGAATTCTGGAAATATTATTGAATAGATTTTAATTTTACATCCATATTAAAGTACCTAGAGTGATACTACCTCTAATTCAATGAGACTGAAACCATTCCAGGCTTCCACACTTCCTTTAAGATCAGTTAACAGTTGAAATGCTTTACCTATTCCTGAAGCTGGTGTGAAGGAGTGGATCTTATTAACAGCTGCAAAATCCAGGGATTGAAAATATCTGAAAGAAGACTGTCCTGCCTCCCAGACGAAAATGTTAACTGAATTCTGATCTCCTACAATAACAGAATAAAAGGCCAATCTGAAGGCAAAAGTTACAGGAAAAAAAATGACAAAATTACACAATAAAACTATAATTAATATGTTAGATTTAATTAAAGAAACAAACCATATGACATTTCTTCAGAATTCATTCAATGAAACAAAAATACAACTTGGAAACACTTCAAAAGCCTGTTTGCATTCACCACAAGAAGTATAAGCATGGTTTAGCCACTAATTATGATTTGATATAAAAAAAAGAATACTGAAGTTTTACTTCTTAGGAATATTGAAACTTTACCTATGAAACTACCGCTAAGCAGAAAAAAAGCATATTTGTAATCAGAGAGTATTTTTAAATGGTCTCATCAAAAGTCACTTGGCACTATTTATTACCACTGCAGATTATCCATAGCATCCTAAGTACAGTCATATAAAAAGTTATCTGTTTGCACATATAGTGTAAAATTTTCATAATTCTTTCTACTTTACCCACCCAACTCCAGTTTTATTTTAGTGTCTTTAATACAGAGGTTCAGAAAACCTACAGGTTATGGACATAACACTTAAAATGTTTTTCTTTGTTCCCAAAATCCACTTTTACCTGACAGTTAATAGATCCAACAAGAAATATTGTACGGATTAGCTAAAAAAAATTACAAGAGTATTTTCATATGAACATAATATGAATGCAAGATACTTTTGATAACAACTTACAAACACTATGCCTTGCAAACACTCTATCATCTTACCTAGAAAGATAGTTTTGGCAAAAATTAAGTAAATATCATCGCCTGAAATCAAGGCTTCCACTTGTGTTGTTCCACTGATGGGAACTTCCTGGAAGTTAACAAACTCATTGCTGGACCACCTGAGTAAAAGGGAGTTTGACCTGGCATTAGCCTGGGAAATGGCTAAAAACACAGCGCCGCCTCTGGTGAACAAGGCCATGCTCAGCACACCTCGGACAGAGAGGGTCTGATGCCACACAAAACTTCCTCCATTCCATCTGAAGACCTGCAGGGAATGATCAAATGAAAACGCTGATGACTAGGAACTCAGCACTTGGAAGAACAGAGCCAATATCATATGTTTACTCTCTAGGACTCTTTAGTTAGGAAGATACTTGCATAAATGAGAAAATATCAAAACTGATGCTTTCTCATTGCTCTCTCCCTCTTTTTTATCTCTGTGTGTGTCTCTGCATACACAGAGATTTGAAGAGAAGTTATTTGAAAATACATAAATTTCAAATATACATCTGGGCAGGGGTGGGTGACAGCAAGAGAAGAGAAATTCAAAAACAGAAAAAAAATATTTGTTTAAATACGAAAACTTTAGAACTGGAAAAGAATACTTGCAATGCTGTATGATCATTATTCACTGCTTAAGCAACAGAATATAAAGATAAACATCTAAACTTTTTACTCCTGAAGGTGACAATGCATACAAGGTCTCAGGCGAGTGTTCCTGTGTTTAAAACTAAAAGAAAACCCCTAATCCACCTGATTTCTTATGCCATCTGGTCACTTTCACAAGGAACTACATATAAGCCAAACATTATGCAAGAAGTTATAGACAGAGTTGCTTTTCCCTTTATGGATCTTACTAACTAGTAGGAAAAGGCAAACAATATACACATAAATAAATGTATGATTATTAACCTGAGACAAGTGCTGAACATAACAATTAGGAAGGTATGATAGAGAATTAGGACTGTCCTAGGAAATAAAATGAGAAAGAATGGCATGACAAATTTTCTAAGGTAGAAAAAGTTCATCACAACCTGAACGAAGATTGGCCCCACTGGAATGGAGTTGACAACACAGGGGGAACGAAAATAAGACCAGACAGGTAAGATCATGAGGCTCCTTTTGTTGGGTGACCATACAATTTATCCCAGGGATGCTTTAGAGGGTGAAAGAGACAATCATTGTAGGAAGGGTGAACGAGACGATCTATATCATTGCAGGGCAACAGGCATAACCCAGCACTGTGCTGGGCAAAGAAGATGATACAATTATACCATTAACTATCTGTATTAAATAATCTAGAATTTATTCCAAACATAATTGGAAATCACTGAATAATTTTAAAATGAGGAGCAACATGAATTAATATTTTTTAAAGATTACTCCAGATACTTGGCACATGGATCTGAGAAGTTTGAAGAACCAGCTAGGAGGCTACTACTACTAGTGTGCTGAGAAGTGACAAGGAGCTGGTTAGGGGAGGAAGCAGCAGAGATGAAAAGAACTGCCCATACTCAAAAACAGTATGGGGAGATAAAATCAAAAACACTTAATAATAAATTAGATGGGAATGAATAACTAGGAAAAAAATCAAGAAAGTTATAACCCAGCATTCTATCTTGAGCAATCGCATTTATGAGGGTACTATCTCCCAAGACGAAAGCACACACTTGAAACAAGTTTCATAGAGAAGATCTACAGTTTAGTTTGTGATATGTTAAACCTGAGATACATAAAATAAATCTAAGGGGACATGCCAACATGCAGTTAGACAGGAAGTCTAGAATACAGAGAAAAGGCTACTGGTAAGTTTGGAAGACAGCCTATAGTTGATATTCAGAGTAGTAGGACTGAAAAAAACACTGAGATTGAGTGGAGAGGGGGAAAAAAAAAAGAATTGTGAACCAAAACTTAATCTGATATCTGCAGGGCAGCAATGGAAACACAGACGTAGAGAAGAGACTTGTGGACACGCGCGGGAAGGAGAGGGTGGGATGAACCGAGAGAGTAGCACTGAAACTCACACTTTACCAGATGGAAGACAGCCAGCCGGCGGGAACTTGCTGAGTGATGCAGGGAGCTCAGCCCAGAGCTCTGCACAACCTAGAGGGGCGGGTGGGGTGGGAGGCGGGAAGGGAGGGTCAAGAGGGAGGGGGCATACCTATGCCTGATTCATGTTGATGTATGGCAGAAACCAACACAACATTGTAAAGCAATTGTCCTCCAATTCAAAATATATTGGAAAAAATTTTTTAAATAACTGAAGGAAAAAACTGAACCTGGAAAACTCCAAGACATCTATGTTCAGAAAAGGGAGAAGGAAGGAGCATTGGAGACCAAGAAAGATGACACAGACAAACAGAACAAAAATCTGTGTGGTATGCCAAAAATCAAGAGCAGAGATGCTTTGAGTTTGAGGATGAGGTGACTGTCAAATGCTAATGGGAAGTATTGCAAAATAATGACAGACGAAAACATCCACTGTATTTGCAAGTCAGGTGCCATCAGTAATCATGAAGGTTTACAAAGCAAGTAGACGATTCTTTCAAGGTATCTTACTACAGAGGGGAGGAAAGAAATGAAACAAGTAAAGGGGGATGAGATCAGGAGAACAATCACTTTTTAAATGTGAAGATTATTACACAGATTGGAAAAAGTTAGCTTAAGGCTCAACATTCAGAAAACTAAGATCATGGTATACAGTCCCATCACTTCATGGCAAATAGATGGGGAAACAGTGGAAACAGTGAATGACTTTATTTTTCTGGACTCCAAACTCACTGCAGATGGTGATTGCAGCCATGAAATTAAAAGACGCTTGCTCCTTGGAAGGAAAGTTATGACCAACCTAAACAGCATATTAAAAAGCAGAGACACTACTTTGCCAACAAAGGTCCATCTAGTCAAGGCTATGGTTTTTCCACTAGTCATGTATGGATGTGAGAGTTGGACTATAAAGAAAGCTGAGTGCCGAAGAACTGATTCTTTTGAACTGTGGTGTTGGAGAAGATTTGAGAGTCCCTTGGACTGCAAGGAGATCCAATCAGTCTATCCTAAAGGAGATCAGTCCTGGGTGTTCATTGGAAGGACTGATGTTGAAGCTGAAACTCCAATACTTTGGCCACCTGATGTGAAGAGCTGACTCACCGGATGCTGGGAAAGATTGAAGGCAGGAGGAGAAGGGGACGACAGAGGATGAGATGGTTGGATGGCATCACTGACATGATGGACATGGGTTTGTACAGACTCTAGGAGTTGGTGATGGACAGGGAGGCCTGGTATGCCACGGTTCATGGGGTTGCAAAGAGTCAGACACGACTGAGCGACTGAACTGAACTGAACTGATAATAATCTGAGAAAGATGCTAGTGACACAGTAGAGGAAATAACTAACCCTGATGAAGCAAATAAGGACCCCCTATGTGAGGAGCCTGGCTTTTATAAAAGAAGCACTTCTGCCATTGCAACAGGAGGAGGAATAAGACGGTACTGGGGGCTTTCTGAATTTGGGGCTGGGAAGATGAGTAATCTCTACCTTGTAGCTCTCATTTCAACAAAGTCATAAACTGAAAGTGAAGAGATGAGAAACAGGTATGGAAGTTGGGGGAATGACAAAAATTATCAAGTACATATTTTTAAGACACTGTGATACAGCTTATTAGACACACATGGGATTTCTGGGGTCATGTTACATTCCCCTCTGGCAATGTTAAGATGAAGCTCTGTGAAACCAGTTGTGTGATTTTTCTCCATGTTTTCCAATGCAATTAAATTCTAATTATATGTTTATGCCTATTTTCACACTTGACTCTTGAAGACTATATCATTTAAAAATTAATCAATATCTATATTCTTCTTTATTACTTTAGCACAATCAAATTATGTTTTTCTTTTATACCAAACCTACAGACTACACATTTTATATGTTTCAATGAGTATATTAAAAAATTCAGTTTAAAAGAATCAAACCTGAGTTAATTGAGAATCATCACTTTGACTTGCAACAATCAAATAATCTTGACTGTCTGAAGTAAAATATCTCACTTGAGAAGTTTCTGAAATATTGATTGTTTGTACCTGCAAGGAACGCAGAATAGTGATGATAAAAATTTAAAGGAAAGTTTAAGAAGAAAAGCCCTGAATACAGTAAAGCCGAGTAAATATTTGAACCTCAAAACTTGAAAAATCATTCTGATCCCTAGGTAAGCATATCCAGGTGTCATTTCAAGAAAGGCAAAAATATCCCTGGATTAAGACAACTTGCTAAATGCGTGTCAACTTACAAAAGCCCCTTATCATGTTAACAGAGAACATATACTATCTTCTGTTTAGCTCAGTCTCACAAATCTGATTTTTCTTTTAAATAAAGCAATCTACAAATAAAGTGAAGTTTTCTTACCAGGAATAATTTGAATCCAGATGTGAATGTATACACACTATTAACAGAAGACTTTTCTTCATTTCTTTCTTTATGAGTAATCACAAAGTAGGAGGAAAGACCAATATTAAAAGCTTCACATGTTTTAGGATTTTCTGCACTTAAATCCTGAGAAACGAGGAATAATAGGAATTCAGGAAGCATCCAAAATCTACATGTACATTTTAGTCTGTGTACCGTAACGTAACTGATGCTTACCTTAAATGGAACAAATATCCCTTGCCATCGGTAAAGAGTAGAAGACAATTTTCTTAACATTAAACCATGTACTGAGTCTTCCAAAGTAAAGAAACACCAGCCAGAAACTGATGCATCCAGAAAGCTTTGAAACATAGAAAACATGACATTCATTCCCCCTGAAAAACATAAGTCATGATTTCCTTGTGTAAAATCCTCTCCAGACTTCGCCTAGACAAAGTTTATTTAAACAGTGAAACTAGTGACTTTGTTACTAGAAATGAAAATGTTTCCATGGTAAGCAAGTGCGCGTGCGTGCGTGCGTGCGTGCGTGTGTGTGTGTGTGTATAAGAAAGAAAAGAGACAAACTAGAGAATTTCAAACCAGTAACTAACAGTATCAACTTACAAAAACAAGAAAAATGTCTAATATCTAAACCCACAAAGACTTTTCTGGAGTGTATTTATAAATAAATATTAAATGTATATTTTTAAGGGAAATATATCAATATGATTTTTATCAGCTTCCAGAAAGATGATGAAAATACAACTGAGAAATTTAAAAGTAACAAACACCTTTTATGGAAACATGCTAAATGTTGAGTTTTAAAAACGTAACACTATTAATTTGAAACTACCCCCCAACCAATAATTTCTAACTTCACGTGTTACATATTTTAAGAATGTCAAAGCAGACTCCCTACCAGTGGCTATCAAATTTGATCAGCCTGCATCTCCTAAATTCTGCACTATAATTACACTATATACATGCGCTAAAATTCTGTGCTACAATTAAACAAAGACAAAAACAAAAAAACTCCACCTAATGAAGAATACCTTTTAAAAATCCTTCTATGTTCTATTATCATGACACTTTCCCATATATGAAGGTCAGTTCTATTTAAACTTTAGTTAATGGTGCAAACGTAACATACCAAGAACAAATGTCAGGGTTGAAACCTGGGCTCTCTGTAAATTACTGATCACTTTTTAGATAACTAGTTCAAGAAGTCATAATGCCAATGCCTTTTATGTACTATCCACTGGTGATTTCCTCTCCTAGAAATCTAATATTTTAGACTCTTGCCTTGCCACTTTCTAAACACCACAGCTTTGGCATTCAGAGCGTGAGTATTTTGCACTGGACTCTTAACCATATGGTTAAATCCTTCCCTACCATAATTCAGGAAGAGGGTGGATGAAGAATAAAAAATGCTTGTTGAGATTTAAGAATTTCCAACATATATTCTCAAAAGTACGTCCACAAAACACATGTAGAGCCCAAACCATAATGAGGTTTAACTCTGAATTAGAAACCATAATCTTTCTTTTTTTGGATCTCATCTCTCCATGGCTTCCAAGCAACTATGAAAGTGAAAGTCGCTTAGTCGTGTCCAACTGCTTGAGACCCCATGGACTGTAGCCTGCCAGGCTCCTGTGTCCACAGAATTCTCCAGGCCAGAATACTGGGATGGGTAGCCTTTCCCTTCTCCAGGGGATCTTCCCAACCCAGGGACTGAACCCAGGCCTCCCACATTACAGGCAGATTCTTTACTGTCTGAGTCACCAGGGAAACCCAAGGCAATTGTACCACTACTAATTACTCCTTTTCTCTTCTGAATATCAATCCTTTTCGGCTTATTAGGTCTTTTGCATCAGCATTTACACATGATTAGGTCTCTTCAAATTGAAGGAATAAACAAAAACCCTGAATCCTACCCACCCCCCACCACTAGTCTTGCTAGGTTTTACCTTCTCAGCCAAACTTCTTGAGCTAGCAACATATATTTGAGGTCTGCATTCTCTCACTTCCATTCAAAATGTTATTTGGGTTGCATCCCTCTAAACAAATAGCTCTTAACCCTAAAATAAAGACTAATGTATGTGATAATATCCTTCAAGTTCTAGAACGATCTGGTCTTACTGAGCTCTCCAAACTTGACGCTTCCCCTTATTTTTAAACCCAGTGCCCACTCCAGTTTTTCACTTGTATGCTCTATACTTCTGCCTTGGATCCCTGCTTTCTCTTTTATGTTCCTCTAACTCAGGTTTTTGCATAATCCCTACTCATCATCAAGTCTTAGTTCAAACCCTGAAATCCCCTGGGAAGCATTGCCTTATGTTCTCACACTTAGAACTTCACCTTTAAAAAAGATTTATTATAGTTCAAACTACATACTGATTTTTCTTATTTATTTCTTCCTCTCCCTAAACTCTGAGCTCCACAAGTTCAGTATCATGCCTGGCAACAGGACATGCTCAATAAACGTTTGTGAATGCAATCAAAGAATTAAATATTTGTAATCCATTTTCAATAGAGCCATAAGATACAACTCATAATGGAAAATGTAAATCTTATGCATGCAGTCTTTCTTGGTTATAGAATTTTGTTCTTAACAAGAAACTAAACGTACTCATGCCAAAGGCTGTTTCAGAAACTGTCTCCCACTCCACACTCACGGCTAAATCAAGGCCATTAGTACGTGACACGCTTAAATATACAGTCCTGGTGGCTTCTTCAATGTTTACAGAGGCGGCTCTAAGAGAAACAAACGGTCACAGAAAGGAGAAAAAGTGCATCATTTCTACATATTAAATATCTCTATCACATTGATAATATATATTTAATACACCTTTAAATTTACACAAATCAAGATGAGATCCATCCACAAATTTTACACAGCAGGGAGGCTAGAATCTACAGCTCAAGACATTCATTTATGAGGATTTTAAAAAGCACAATGATCTCATACTATGAAAGTAAGAAACTGCTAAGAGTAACTTCACACTACATATTCTAAAATAAAGCTCTGTCATTCCTAAGTTTCTTTTCACATAAATCAAAACCACTTAAAAGAAAAAAACAAATCAGAGAATTCTTAACATGTTAATAAAACGAGATCTACTGGAATATTTGTTAAGATATTAAAAAATACATATTTGTTAGCTACTAGATGGAATTTTTAAAGCCCAATCATGTTAATATATGATTGAAGAGTCACACAAAATAAGTCATTCATTTAATTTGAACATCTAAACATAATTTATATTGTTCCTCATTTTTTATTATTATTGAAAACACAAAATAGTGCTCTTGCCTGACAGTGTGTATTCTAAGCAAACAAGAATACTAACAACACCATTAAATAAGGCTCATTACGTTTTTGATGCTTCCTATTACGAGGGCATGTTGCCTCTCTGGACCTATCGGTTAGAGCTCATTTTAAATGTTCCCATTATAACAGAGATCAGTTTTCCTCGGCATTTTCTTTATATCACATTGCCAACTTAGCTTCAGAAATGACAGTGTTCTTATAAATAAACTATACCTATTTGCAACTGCAGAGATACTGAATAGCCCTAAAGGGGCCTGGTTCTGCAAAACAGTTATCAGGGTTTGAACATGTGCCCCTAGTCTAGCACCTCCAGTCGGATTAAACAAGGTGCAAACAAAATGTTCATCCATCTCCGGTTCTGTGTCCAGCACGGCAGATATGTGTAGGGCCTGAAAACATAAGCAAAAAGTTATTACTAGAATTCAGTATTTTTGCCACATACATATAGAGTAACTTGACATTTTTTGACAACAAAATAATACTTTTGGACAATATCACCTCTTTTTTAATACCGATCCTCAAAATGTAATAGTAACAACTCTCTCAAGTTACAGCTTTCAAGGTTATCAACACTGTGACTTAGTCCACTGAAAAATCTAAAAATAAATATATATAGTATTTGAAAATGTCACTGAGATGTAAAAACTAAATTTCGGTCTTCATTTTTTGCTACTTCTTTATCCTGCCCTAGCTATATAACTACATTAGTCTCATTCCAGCCTAGGACTCACACTAAAAAAGCACAAATTAGAAACAACCCCGTATGTTTATCAACAGGAGAATGGATAAACAAACAGCCATCGATTCAATGAAATGCTACCAGGCAATGAAAAAAAGCATCAACTACTCATGTATGCAATCAAAAATTGTGTTGACCAAAAGAAGCTAGACACAAAAGGAATTCATACTGTATGACTCTACTTATAAGAAGTTCAAGAATCAGCAAAATGAGCCTTTCATGATAGAAACCAGAAAGCATTTTCGTCCAGGGAGGGTAAGAGACAAGAAGGAAATTTCTGTCTGAGGGTAATGTTTAACACATTAATCCGAGTGGTTGTTACGTTGATGTATACAGATTTTTAAAGTCACCGACCCGTGCACCTAAGATTTTTGTATTTTACTGTTTATACCTCAGAGGATAAAAATATGTGGGGAAAAACGTAGTTATAGAGGTAAGAGAAAAGCCTATTTAGTCTAATTTGTTCAAACATTTAACTTGTCTAAAGAATAGAAAGGTCTTTAAATACACTGTGAAAAGGTCTTTTAAGAAAAAAAAATATAGTAAAAAGTTGAAAATATACGAAAAGTTAAATAAATAAAATTTAAAACATTTTTTTAAAAAGGAAAGCATGTGAATGTAAAGCAACAGAAAATTCATAAAATAATTCAAATTTGAATTTTTTTAATCTGTATCAAGACGTAAGTGTCCTTGAAGAAATCCATTAAATGTTCTAAATTTCCAAAAACACACAAAAAACTGGACATAAGTAAATAAATATGAATTCAAAAGTGTGTTGAAGTTTACACAAATTGATCATAAATACAACTATTTAATTATTAGATGGATTGTTTTCCAGTGAAATATTTTAAAATACATTATTTTAGGTATTATACTTTATATACTTGGCTTAAAAATATCAAGCTAATACAATTAGTTGTTTTAAACCTCAACTGTGTTTTAAAAATAAAGTTTAGTAGCAGGAGCAAAAAATTATTACAATACAGAAAAAGAAGTTTCAGAAAGTGAACTTCTGCAAGTATAGTTCAATTTATGATTAATCCCAAATCCAGCATTCTTCCTCCAATAAGCTATTCTTGTTTTCATAAGATACTTCTCAAACAAGCTGTCTGAAGGAAGCAGCTGTATTTTGTTTAATGACAATGTGGCAAAAAGAATGACTACCTATGGCTTAATGACTGCAGTGAAGGGCCTCGAGTTTCTTGCAGTTTATGATTTAAAGGTAATATAACGTGAAGCATGCCATTTAAATATACTTAACATTCAAAGCACCAATATGCCTATTTTCTTTGTTATTTGCACATTCCACAACTCTGGTAATGGAGCAAATTTCTCCAGCTGCATTCTATACAGACAATACAGTGATAATCTAGTCATCATCTTTACCTATCCCCTAACCTGGATTTTTTTTTTTTTCTTTCTAGGATCAAGGGGGCTCCTCCAAGAGAAAAAATTGTTTTGTAAATATTAATCATTCATTCTCATTAAAGGTTCATCCTGTACCTTGAAACGAACACCTTGTTCTAAAACAACATAGCCTCTGGAAGGAGTCAGGTCTCTCGACTCCACTGAAGAATTCACTTCCGTCACAATGAACTGAACGGTCACAGTTCCAAACAGCCCTTGGGCAGGTTCCCGAACAACGTACAACACTGCCATACTCTCCTGGACATAGACCGCTGTCGGCTCTCGTAGGAAAAAGTGCTCACTGTTGTTAAAGGACAGAACTCCAGGGCCATCGTCATTAGCAAGGATGGTAACGAAGGCTGTCAGAATAAAAATATTAAAACAACAAATTAAAACAGAACGGGTTATAAGTAGTGGGAAGTATGTGGATACTTCATTGTAAGCTAGGCCAAGGCTTTTCTAGATCATCTTAAAAACAAATGTTAAAAGGCATTTAATGAAATTCTACACTCACTCATGATATAAATAAAAAGACTCAGAAATCTTGAAACAAAAGGCAGCTTATTCAACGTGATAAAGTAATATCTCTCAGAAGCCAACAGAAAGTACTAAAATTTAATGTTGAAACATTAGAAGACGATGATGCCTCTCATCACTGGTACTGTTCAGTATTACCCTGGAGCTACAAGCAACCGGTATAAAAGCAATGGAAAGGAAGCATCAGCATGCCACTATTTTCTAGAGATCGTGATTATCTTCTTAGAAAAGGCAAGAGAAAAAATATTAGAATTATTACAAGAGTCCAAAATATAAGCTAAGTAACCTACAGAAATCAGGAGCTTTCTGTCTTCTACTACCACCACTAATAATGGCAATAATAATAGCTGAAACAACAACTACTGCTACTGAGAACTTACAAATTGCTTAATCTGCATTATTAACTCATTTAATTCTCACAGTATCCCCATGGGGTGAATTCTATTATTATTCTCATTTTACAGAACTGATGATTGAAGCACAGACAGGCAATGTGTGGACATTCACAAGCCTGGATGTGGCAGGAACGGCTGTCAAAGCTAGGAAGTCTGCTTTAGAGCATGCATTCTAAAAGATTATTGTAATACCTCTATGTATCAGACATGTGCTGCGCTGCGCTGGGCTTACTTGCTCAGCCATGTCTAACTCTTCGTGACCCCGTGGACTGCAGCCTGCCAGGCTCCTCTGTCCATGGGGATTGTCCAGGCAAGAATACTAGAGTGGGTTGTCATGCCCTCCTCCAGGGGATCTTCCCAACCCAGGGATCGAACCCAGGCCTCCCACATTGCAGGCGAATTCTCTAGCCTCTGAGCCACCAGAGAAGCCCAAGAATACTGACGTAGGTAGCCTATCTCTTCTCCAGGGGATTTTCCCCATCCAGGAATTGAACCAGGATCTCCTGCATTGCAGGTGGATTTACAGTCATTTAAAAATATAATTACAAGGGACATAGTTCATAGTAGCAGCAATACCTAGGAATCAAAGTTTTTAAAAAAGTAAGACTTACATGAAAAAACTGCAAAATGTTAATGTGTAACTGTGGCAGATGCTGTCAATGCCTCATCATATCACAGGGCTCACTCAGGAATAAAGAGAGGTGAGAGGGAGCTGTGTATAAATCATCAGTTACCTATTACATTTTCCCCCAGCTCCAGTCCAGGAGAAGGATTTGTCAAAATCAGCTGAAATGCTTCATCTCCTTCTGGAATGTCATCATCAAGAATCATGATGTCAACGTTTTTATACCTTTCTCCATTAGCGAAATGAAGGATCTGGTCCAAGAGGCAGAAGTGGGCAGTATTATATTTAAATACACTGGTCTTTTCTAAATGTTTGGAGATAAATATGACATACTGCTGAATGTGAAATAAGCTATTTACAGGATTTTTTCCTTACTTTTTAATGACTTTTTTTTTAACTGACAATTTTAAGTTTAAAAAGCAGTAGGAAGAAAGGAAACTTTTGACTAAGCAGTAAAAGGCAACAAGAGACAAGACAAAAAATATTTTCAAACACTAAAGGTGTTTCAATAAAGTAAAACAAAGCAATGAAAGCCGTTAACATTTTCAAGAAGCATAAGCGACACTCTGGTAAGGTCATCTAATGATACAAATTCTTTAACACAATAATGTGTGTCCTCCAGTATCAAATATTGCAATTAGATAGCAAATGAATTTTTAAAAGTATAAAATATTATAATAAAATAATGAATGAAGTGAAATACAAAATAACCTTTAAAACAGTACTGAAAATTCAATCTATATAATTTACCAGAACAGTGAAGCTATTCCACCAGGTGGAACTCTTCAGCTCTAAGTGACTATGGAATACAGAGTAGTTTATTATTTCAAGGTTAACTGATGTACAGGCCCTAAATCACTGTAACTGTCAATGAATTCACCGTTGGGGTAAAGGCGTAATCCAGTCCCAGCTGCGCTTCCAAATTCTGGGCATACACGAACAGGGAAACATGGCCAAGAGCCCCCGTCCTCCTCTGGGCTACCAACGTTAGACTTCCTTGGGTTTCATTTACTTGAAACCTGTGATAAAGAGAAAACATGCATTCTCCCTTACAAGCTTTCATTCACCGGGTAGTAAAGAGTCTGAAACTCCGCGAAGAGCTCTCACATGGCCTTGGCCTCACCTGCGCTGCCGCCACTCAATCACGCCCCGGGCACCGTCACTCGCATCAATGATGATTTGTGCAGCCAAGCCCTCTGAATCTGAAAAAGCACAAAGGCATATCTTTAAATAAGCAATTAAAAAGAGAACTATTTGGAAAAAAAAAAAAAAGAGAGAACTATTTGATATAGAATTTAAAGACCATACCTTTGGTATACAGAGGTATTGTCAACATGAATCAAAAGATGCTAAGATACAAATACTTCTATGAGTAAGCAAGCTTTTGCTAACAAGACCCACTAACTTACAGAAATCTCATCAACTGAGAACAGGATAAAATAAGCAATTGGAGCTGTTTTTATTTCTATTTTATTAATCCATTTCAAGAAGAAAGGAAAATGGGGAGAGTTGCAAGAAGTAGAAAGAAGAAGGAAAAACTAGGAAAGAGAAAGTGCTACAGAGAAAAATACAAACATCAAAGAGACAGAAACAGGGGTACACAGAGAAGCTGAGATGCGTGGGAAAGAAGGGGAAAGGTTAGGTGGAATAAAGACTAAGCTTAATGTAAATTTTCTAATCCCTTTTTATTCTGTATTCCGTTCACCAAGCTCAGTGTGTTACCGATATCTGTTATTCAGTCTTGAAATAGTAACTAACCAGGTTACTGTTTTGCTCTGTTTTTTCATGTTTGAATTTTATCTTTTAAATTTCAGAAACTCCGCCTTACTCTCAGATCCTTATGACAGCTGTCTAAGTGAAGAAGGGTAAAGAAAGTGGCATTTTCTATGAGTCAGGAGATCAATAACGTGGAGGAAGATGTGACTAGAGGCTACAGGCAGAGGCCCGGTCCCACCATCTCCTAGCTGCGTGGCTGCAGCAGGACTCCTAGCTTCTCTTAGCCTCAGCTCCCTCATCTGTAAAACGGGCAAATATAACAGATGGTAAAGAACCTGCCTCTGATGCAGGAGACCTGTGTTCGATCCCTGGGTCGGGAAGATCCCCTGGAGAAGGAAGTGGCCACCCACTCCAGTGTTCTTGCCTGAAGAATCCCATGGACGGAGGAGCCTGGCGGGCTACAGTCCATGGGGTTGCAAAGTCGGACATGACGAGGTGACTAACACTACGACTACTAAGGAGTGATGGTCCTAATATACAAAACATTTGGAAATAAGAGCATTAGAAAGCACTAACCCAAAGCTAAATTGTTCAAATTATCTCTGAGAACAAGGAAGACGATGGACTCTGTGAGTTTTCTTAGTGTGAACAATAACTTGCAGTAACTGCTTGATATAAACAGCCTAGTCATTGGAATCACATGTTTCTTTTGCATAAAAATGGAAACTTTCCAAATAATAAGTTAAAAAACTGATTATTCCCTTCTGCTACTTCCAAAGTTGTCACACTGAGCCTCAGAAGTGAGTGAGGAAGTCCCACTCCTCAGGCCACAGCTCAGGGCCAGGCTTCTCCCCCTTTAACCCAGGCTCATCTCCCCTCTGCCCAGAACACCTTCTAACCCGGGGACAGGGAACAGGCTGCCTCAGGGCTCCTCGCCACCACCCCCAGCAGCCCATCACATCTGAAAGCTTCCGAAAAACCTTCCAATATCGAATGTCCGAATCGTGAACAGGAGTTTGTGGTTTACTAGGAAGAATTTATCTTTTTAAATTAATCTACATAAATTTGTACTGAGGTTCAAGTTTTACCTTTCAGTCTGTAACGAATTAACTGAGTCTTTTCTAAAGCATGAAAGGAAAGAGATAAAAAGTCAAAACAGAAGCAGAGAATACAACAAACAAACAAATGCTGTTCTTAATCTAAGAGAAAATAAAAACATCCGATCACCTGGAGATCTAATGAAAACAGCAAATTAAATTTTAAAAGGAGAATGACTTCATAAGAACTAATTCTATTTTGAAGATTACAAATTTGTTTATAAAATAATTGCAAAGTTTAAAGAAGCATCACACAATAATTCTTAAATGTCTTTATGCTGTCCAATGCACACAACTACAATATAAGAGGGTCTTTAAATCTAAAAGCTCACCATATTTTCACATATAGCTGAGATTAGCGAACTTCACAATGATCATTTCTGATTAAAAACTGACGAAATTTTATTTCATTCGCAGTGAGTAAACAGAAACAAACAAACAAACAAGGCCACCATACCTAATCTAGGAGGAAATGAAGTGAAAGGAGCCATGATAAGTTCCACATGAGTTAAATTCACGAGGAAATATTCTTCTAGTTCTGGTATATCGTCCTGCAAAAATTCACCCATTAAATTCTCTACAATTATGCTCTCAAGGTAATTACCTCTCACAAGCTGCTTTTTGAAATTATCTTTTAAATATATATATATTTAAATGGTATACAGAAAATATTAAAATCCAGAGTAGAAAAGATTAAAAGTCAGAAAAAAATAAACACATCTTAGCAATGATTTTTTTTCTGATTTAACACCAAAAACAAAAACAATAAAAGCAAAAATAAAAAGTGAAACTACATCAAACTGAAAAGTTTGTGCATGGCAGAAGAAAACATCAAAAAAAGAAAAGGCAACCTATCGAATGGGAGAAAATACTTGCAAATCAATCCAAAATATATTTTGACAGAGTATGACTCATAAAACAGAGAATAGAAAAATGGTTGTCAGGGGCTAGGTGGGGAAGTTGGGGGTGGGGATAGGGAAGGAACTGGTAAAAGAGTACAAACTCAGCTACAGATGATTAAGATCTGAGGCTCTAAAGTCAAACACGGTGATTCCAGCTGACAACACCTTACTGTGTAACTGAAATTTGCTGGTAGAGTAGAATGTGTATGTTCACACACACACAAAAAGATAAACACATTAGGTGATGGAGGTGTTAACTAGATATGCAGAAGCCTTTCACAGAGTCAACATAAATCAACACCATATACGCTTTAACTATCTCCCAATTTTATATACTTTTTAAGATTTTACATAAGTTTTCCAAGCAGTATGGGTTAACTGTACTTCAATAAAGCTGAAATTTTTTTAAAAAAACATAAAACTATTAAACTTTTATATCTGATTATATGCTATTATGTTGAACCACATGAAATCATTTTATATTGATTTCAGTTTTTACCCAGACTAACATGTACACCAATTATATAAATATACAAGCTTAATATTATCTTAAATATAATAAAAGATTTTAAATTGTCCTAATATTCAATTAGAGTGAAGAATAGAATAACATGGTGGGAAAAACACAGGCTTTGTAGTCAAAGAGACCTAGTACAACATTTCTGTAATTTTAGGTGAGCTGTTAAAACTTTCAGCCCTCAATTCTGCCATCTTTTTTTTTTTTTGGCCATGCTGGGTGTTCGTTGCTGCGAGTGTGCTTTCTCCAGCTGCGGTGAGCAGCGGCCACCCTCTAGGTGCTGTGAACAGGCTTATTGCAGAGACTTCTCTTGCTGCAGAGCACCGGTTCTGGGGCTGGCGGGCTTCAGCAGTGGCGGCTCCGGGGCTCTAGAGGACAGACTCAGCCACTGCGGCGCACGGGTTCAGTTGTCCGGCAGCACGTGGGATCTTCCTGGAGCAGGGATCGAACCCGTGTCCCCTGCATCAGCAGGCAGATGCTTAACCACTGGACCACCAGGGAAGTCCAATTCCAATTTATAATGAGGGAAATAACAGCTGTTTGGGGGATACTGATTAAAAATATGTAAAACTGCTTAAACATATTGCATAGCAGATGCTTAACGACTGGACCACCAGGGAAGTCCAACTGCAATTTATAATGAGGGAAATAACAGCTACTTTGGGGATATTGATGAAAAATATGTAAAACTGCTTAAACATAATACATGCGGAGTACCTGGCCTAGAGTGAGTCCCTACAGAGTGATAGATACTTGTGATGGTGAATTTTAATACAATACTATGATTAACAACTAATAAAGCAGGTGCTCAAAACAGGAGGACTAGCAAAACCACATTATCAGTAACCAGACAGACAGCAATATTTACACAGAAATCCTATATATATATATATGAATACACAATACCAGTATATATACCTCTCTCTTCATTTTATTTATGTAGATATGTTGCCATGTGAAAAACTAAGAAAATACAAGTCACTGGCTCTGTCTTCTACAGAATCAGTGACATACAGTGCATGTCTCCCATCTACCCCCACTGTACCCCGTCCCCACAGAACAACTCTCCCAAGTCTGTATATACTGTATATATCCCCCCAGCCTGGCTTATTTCTGCACATACAGACTTGTGGTCTTTTAATCTTGTGCTAATCTGAGAATAGAAAAGGCTACAAAGACCTGGGGAGAAACAAAGGAAACTCTGAAGCTCTGTGTTCATGGAATAAGACTCTGTAAACTAGACCTCTGAAAGGTGACTTTCTGCTTTAAAAACTAACATATCTGAGGAATAATTTGTTTATTTTTATTGTTACGTTAACAGATACTATATTGGAAAGAAGATCACCTTAAAGTTTCATCAAATCTTGTGTCATATGTCACAGACTGAAATAATATTACCTTTCATCTTACAGCTTTAGAATTCTCAAATTATTGTATTAGGTCACAGTGTCACGGTAATCAACAAAACAAGAATTACTGACTTCAGATGGTAGATGGTTTAGTACTTATAATTTTGTAAATGTAAAAAGCTTCTGAGAAAATAAGAATTTTTAAGAAACAGAACCCCCAAAATACGCAGTAGTTGAAATTTCATTTTCTAAGACAATATTCACTCTCTCCCTTCTGCCTCCACCCTCTGCTTCACACAGTCATCTCCTACCCTCTCCATAGGTATTATTTTCATAAACCTCTTGGAAGTGAATTTAGGTGGTTGAAACACCAGGTCCCAAGACAGCACAAGATTCTGCAATGTGAAAAATCATTTAAAACACAATTTCAGTCACCAGTGATTACTTGAAGTTTGACCATAATCACATCTTATACCATCAGCCTCTAGTGAGTTTCCTGCTATCTCTAATTTAACCAGTCTTAACAACTAAGACTCTGACCTACATGGCTTCACTGCTCCAATGAATCCTTCGGAGTAATCAAAATGCTCCTCTGGAATCTCTCAGGCCAATGCGATCTTAAAGGGGACTGCTCTAAAGAAATTTTCTTTATCAAAAGTTGTTTCTATAATAAAATACACAACAACAGATGACTCTATCTAGACAAGAACAGAATCCCTGTGTGGTTAAAAAAAAAAGAAGTCACAAAAAGAGATAAGCTGATTTAAAGGCACCAGAGCATTTAATCGATTTCTACTTGTTACCTGGGTATTCACGTTTAGTGCAGCAACAGCAAAATAAGTGTTTTACCTCAAGGATAGTAATGTCGATGGCTCCTGCTGTTTCCCCTTCTTCTAAAATCAGAAAGCCAACGACCGGGACAAAGTCCACATCTGGCTCGGCGAGGTTTCCTTCTGTTTGGTTCATTCGACTCAACATTCCAGGAACTGTGGCATACGTGACATTAATTGCTCCTAAGTGAATTGGATGGGAAAAGATTTTATAATTAAATTTTTTTTTAAATAGGAGGTTCAAGAAGGAGGAGACAAAGGTATACCTATGGCCGGTTCATGTTAATGTATGACACAAACCAACACGATATTGTAAAGCAAATATCTTTCAATTCAAAATAAACAAATTTTAAAAAATAACATTATGAACTTCTTGACTTTCATAAAAGCACCTCAGTAGCTGCACTACTGGCCCCCAGTTTTTCACCCCTTCCTATGTTTCTGACCTTTACCACGTGACGGCTCAGGGATGCTGCACTGTGGGCAAGGCAGACCGCCCCGCCTCTAGACTTTGAGTTGACCGTACGACTTATTTCTGGTGCCAGCGCAAAGACAAAGGAGGTGCTAGTTCCGAGCCCAGACCTGATGGAATCTGCATGTTTTTGCTTGCCCTCAGTGCTCCTAATGGCAGCAGGAGAAGAATGAGAGGCATGTTGGAATAGAGTCACCCTGGGCCAAGCCGAGCCTCAGTGAGTGGACCCACAGCCCACCCGCTATCACACGCTGCTGAGACTGTATCACTATTCATTGCACAGCGCTTTGTGACACTAGATAGTACAATATTCATTTTTCTCCTGCTCCCGATTTATTTTAGCAATGGCTTTCATCCACCCTAGTAGAATATTTAAAAAGCACCTGCCTGAAAATTCCAGTCATTCAAGAGTAACACAAACCTAGAGATCCAAATTCTCTGTTGATGAAGAGCTTAACTGTCGTGTTAGCCTCCTGCAGCAAAACAAATCTTGATGAAAGAGCAAAATTTAACACTCCGTGTGGTTCATCACTGGCTTCTACGGTCAGAACAGCTGCGCATCCTTGAGCGTCAAGCAGAGCGGCGCCTGCTGGTGAAACTCCTGAGAAAGTCAGGGACCACAAGAAATCGAATAGTGACTTGGCATTAACTTCTAAATATTTAAACATAATCTTAGTCTCTGAAACATAGTAAAGTAAGCAGAAAGTGGTTACTGTTACTTCTCTAACAGAAATCTTTAGATTGACAAACAGAAGCTACCTTTTAGTATTTGTTCTTCTTAATAAATCATGATTCTTTTTTGCTTGACCAATTATTGTTATTATTTGCTATACTGGTCATCTAAATTACAGAAAGTGATCAGAAACTGAGGAAAATACCCAGATAACTTACACAAATTACTAAATCTAATTTATCCCATATAACTGATCCAGAATCCAAATTGGGAGTTGGTGATGGACAGGGAAGCCTGGCATGCTGCAGTTCATGGGGTCACAAAGAGTTGGACATGACTGAGCAACTGAACTGAACTGAGTATAAAATTAATTTCATCAAATTCTACCTTTGGCGATGTATTTTATTCCATAGGACACACTTAGAAAAAATTCTAGAGTTTCAACTGAATCTATAAAGATAAGTATTTTCATGCTGAGCTGATTTGTTTGGATCTAAATTGTTACAGGGCAGATGATATTTAAAGTAACATTTTAAAAATTGGTATCCACCTAACTGTTAAATATAGATAGCAACTATTATTTTTTTTGAAAATAACATACCAGAAAAATAACAATTAAATTCTGCATTACCTTGTGTCCTGACATCATACAGAATGACCTGGTATACTTCTTTCTCCTCAGGAATACTGTCATCCAACAAATGCACAGATATTGTTTTATTCAATGACCCCTGTATCAAACACAAAGAAATTCATCCCTCTACTGTCACTGAGCACAAACTATCTTCTACTTTTATTGTCTTTATAAACCGTGCACCTAAACACATTTTCACTTAAAGTGTTCTGTGACTTAAAAAATAAATTATGTAAGAAAAAAAAAAAAAACCACTGACTCCTAGGAAAATAGGCTTAGAGCAGATAGGGAACAACTGCAAGATTTTGAGTGCCGAGTTAATGTATGTAGATCTTATCTAATAAGCAATGTAGCACTACTAAAAATTCCAGACAATGCAATAAGTTGGAGAGATTTCTATGACAGTGGCAAATGAGAAAAACTGGAGTATGGAAAACAAGACTAGTGTTGTAGGGAAACCAGTTAATAGAAGTCAAATGTAGTAATGAGAGCAGAAGGTTATAGAGGTTTATCTTAATATTTAGGCAGTGGAAAAAAAGAGAAAAAGACTCAAACATGTCATCAGATTAGAATTCCTACCAAGTGAGTCTGGAAAAGAGAAGATGAAGAAAAACAATAAAGTAGTACTAACTTAGTACCCAAGAACTGTTTTTACATAGTTAATCTTTCACCAATCATCTTTCAAAATATCAGAAAGAACACCTAAATGCAAGCTCAAAAACACTGTGTGAACAAGACATAAAAAGACATTTGTTTCTAGGGCTATATTAGCTGTTTCATAGCAATGAAACACTTAAGTTCCAGGGGCAATTAATGTTTCAAGAGCGTGAGGAGTAGGCAAAGAGGGACAAGAGTATTCATCATCTGCAGAATGACAGCTGACATCAACAGCGGGAGGACAGGAGACCAAGAGGGCTTGCCCCAGACACAAAGTCAACCTTTGCTGTTTGCTTAAAGGAGATCTATTCATACAAGGACATATACAAAAACAAGCCCCCTGCTGAAGTCTTAGAAATCCTTTGAGTTCCTAAGGAAGTAGCTGCCTCATTAATCTCTGTTAATCCTTATACTACTTCATCAGAATTTTCCCAGTTTCCTCACAAAACACAGTTTCCTCCAAGTAGTTCAGTACAGTTTTTCGTGGTGCCATTACCTCACGAAAGAAGAGTTGACCAGTAGAGTTAGCAAAATTGAGTTCTAGGTTTTGCCCAATAATTTTCCAGTTAACAGTAACATTTCCTCGACCAGGGGGTGTTCTTATCACATGGAACTGTAAAATTTCTCCTGCAAGTCAAATGTACAGATTGATGAATGCTTTAATGTAAAATGAACTTATTCACATTTGAAATCAACAAAACCCAAATCCCAAACATGCAGCTGCTACAATGCCTTTTCTAAGAACATTACAAACCTGTTCTGTTTGCAATTTTCTAGAAGCTTTATACATGCTTATGCTTCTTAACACATTACTGCTGATTCCACTTCTAAATACTTCCATTTAGTAGAACTTCAGGAAGTTTGATGAGTAAAAGTTAAAAAGCACACGCTAAAATGGAAAACACAAACTTTTCATACACTCCAAAACATGCACCAGAACAGCAATGTTCTGTAAATTTAACAACTAAGTCCTCATGGTCAAAACTAGCAATAATACAAGTAAATTCTTTCTCCACTTCTCAAAAGGACACAAATTCCTTACACTGGTATGCAATGTGATTTTACACAATGCATGCATAAAAATGCTTGCAAATACCTGAAAATCACATTTCTTTAAACTGTAACTTACATATACCACCAATGATTTTGTTTTATAAAAAGAAACACAAAGGAAAGGTGTCAAATCTGTATATCAACCTCTGTAACTTCACCAAAGTTACAGTTATCTTTCCTGGATAATTGAGGCATTTTAGATACTTTCCATTCCTGGCTTTTATCCTCATGTAGTACTTTACAAAACTGAAGAAAATCAAATCAGACATCTCTTCTAAATTACTTAAAGTGAAAAGTAAGCTCCTAAGGAAACTGGTGATGGCTTGCTGAAAATATGCTGCATTCAAAGGTTTGATGATGATGAAGACAAGTTATATTAATGAAGCATATTACTAAAATGTAATAATAATTATAAAAAGATAAGTGAATTGATGTTTAAAAAGCTTTAAAAGAACACATCCTTATTCAAATTTTATAGCATAGACATATAGTTAAAATCCATGCATATTCATTTAAAAATCACTTTTTAGTTATCTAAACAAGTTAAATACTTCCGACCTTTTTTAAAGGAGACTAGCAATAAAACAAAATATGAACAGCCTTTCCAAATATATTTTAACTATCACAGGTTTTTTTACTTCTAATAGGTTTCTTAAAGTATCATAAATTAATTAATTTAGAGATTATCTTAATTTCAATATGTTGTTGTTCAGTTGCTAAGTCATGTCTGACTCTTTGTGACCCCATGAACTGCAGCACGCCAGGCTTCTCTGTCCATCACTATCTCCCTGAGTTTCCTCAAACTCATGTCCATTGAGTCAGTGATGCCATCCAACCATCTCATCCTCTGTCACTCCTTTCTCCTCTTGCCCTTAACTTTTTAATTACCAATAAACAAAAAATTTTCATACTAAATTTGAGCACACATAATTTTAATACAATAAATTATTTGGGAATAGCAGAAAATATAAGAAAGCAAAAATATCAGAAAGACTTCTAAATAAAATTTCCCAAAACAATTCAATATTTAATGTATACATTTTAAAATGCTTCAATATGAAAAAAAAATTGTAATTGTATCATGTTAGCAGGCCATGACTTGGACGTTTTTTGAAACAGAAAGGAAGCGCTACTAGAATGTCCAAAGGTTAGGGTATAACTGAAAGAATGGGTACAATCAGCCATAACTGCCATACCATCCAAAACATTTATACTTGTATAACTCAGAGGAATAAAACACAGACACTATCATGAAACCCCAAAGTAGCTCTCTTGTATACCATGCAGAATTCCACAAGGGTTTATTACTGAAAGACATGGAGAGATCTTTGGTGTTAGTAAGCTGTTTCACCTAGAGTGTTGCCTGGCGACACAAATAAAAAGCTATATAGAGTCATGCATTTCAAGAAAACATAGTAATATTTAAAAATGAATATTATGTAAGTTTGAAAAACTACTAAAGATGTAATAAAAATACAAATGGCAAAAAAAAAAAAAAATGTAGATCAATGGAAACCCATGTTGAAGGGGAACCTGTAAATTTCATAATAAAAAATCACAGTTGTAAGATGGTACATAGAGATTTGGGAATAAATGCACCATGAAAGGTGAAACTAAAAATGAAATGCTAAGGAGAAAGATGTAAAATCTTCCTATGAATTTGTTACATGTAAAAATACTCAGTCTAATACCACTTTTAAGACCACTTTTGAAAATTTAATGATACCATGCAAGTAACTTGTAAGAAAATATGACAAGAAACACAATTTGAAGCACAACACACACTCATAAAAGGTAAATCAAGCACTCCTTAAACACATAATTGTCTAAACCTGCTGAAAATCATATCAATAGTATAAACGATGTGAAGATTTTCTATTAATCAAAAAACTTTGCCTCTTTAAGGCGGACTGCTAAGAATCAGGCCCATTTGAGATGCTTCCTAGGAAAAATTACCAGAAAGCTACCTTCTACCTAGAGAAGGAATCAAAGAATATAGGAAAAGGAAAAAATCAGAAATAGATGCTCAGTCTTCTAAATATAAGGGAAGGACAGAAGACAAGGCCTAGAGAGAAAGTCAAATTTTCAGATAACAAATGTCTCAACATACTGCTTCTAGTTTTTTCCTAAGATGAAGCCCTAGGGAGGGCCCTCCCCTACAGAAAAGTCTAACTCTTGGAAGATCATCTTGATATGAAATTGAAAGTCCAGTAAGAGTCAGTGATACATTTCAACTCTAAGCAGAAGATCTATTATATGTGCTCTTGGCCTAGCCTAACACAAATAAGAACTAGGCATAAAATTCATTTTAATAATCCAGAGTGTTTCATCTACTTGTTGCAAAACAAATCAGGACTCTTTTCACAAAGATAAATATCAAGTACAATATGTATAACAATAATGGAAAACTAAAATATGGGAAAGGTATTTTAATAGATACATGTATAATGGTATACAGGTACCATCCAAATTGACTGTGCTCTACAATAGAAAATGATTTAAAACAATTACAGAAATACAAATAGTACAAAACACATACTGTCAATAAGAACAGTTAAGAGAGAAAGTTGAATGCTTCTAATATAGCAGTTTGATAATTTTTTTAAGAATCACATCTCTTGTTCAAATATTTGCCCACAAAAGATATATGCTGTCTCTAAGAAAAGGAAAAATTTTAAATCTATTGAACATGACATAATGATTCTGATGCTCTAAAGCTGTGAGAAGTGAACCATCTAACACAGATTTATAAAGAGTGCATTTATACACAGCATGCGATAAAAACCTACTCTCCCATATTTCTCAATTCTGCCCATTACATTTGAAAGAAAGTAATATTTACCACTGGGCATCTATCCAATTGCCTTAGGACAAAAATGCAGAAGCAGGACTTTACAGAATTCAATATAATAAACACAAGGGCCATCCCTCCCCATGAACTGAAAATGTATCCTAAAGCCAGAAGTTCAGCACAGTCCACATTTTAAAACTAATCACATAAATGAAACTCCAACACTAGGTCAAAAGCAATGTTAACACTGTCAAAAGCACATATGGCATTTTTATAATTTCATTTCCTTAGCAGTTATCTTTGAAGAATCACCGTGAAGTTTTCATTTTTGTAAACTTCTATGTGATATATATGTCTCTATGCAATCTTGCAGTAACATAAAGAATTATAACACAAAATGCTGAATTCTTGAGGTCGAACATAATGCTTTTGAAAAAAGAAAATTAACTTAGACTCTAAGAAAAGGTTCAGGAGGAAAGGGAAAGAAAAGTAAACTAAAAAAATAGAAATTTCTTCCATTTTTTATTTAGAAAATGTAAGAAGTCTAGGGAGTACTAATAAATGAAAGCAATACATCTTTCTGCTTCCTGTAGCAAACTCATGCTCTTAAGTTGATATGATAAAGCAGCTATCTAACCAACAACAGACATGGACCATGCGTTTTAAGGATCAATCATTTTTCCTGTTTGCATCCCCTGCAGATATTTAGCTGTTGGAAACTACAGAGACCACAAGGCTTTCAGGTTAAGTTCGATCAGGTGAAAGCGAACACAGGTATCAGAATGTGCAGTTTCTCCAAGATGACTTGGAGCTCAGCACGAGAGCCTAAGTTTCTTCAGAGCCCCCAGCCCACCTCTACCACCACCATCCAGATTTCCTTAAGATGAACATCATGACACTAGCTCCTTTATAGTTCTAATCCCCCTAAAGTGATCCAAGACATCCAAATACTTTTGTACTCTTAGGGAAAAAACCCCATCATACTGCCGAAAATCATATACCTAGAGCAGCTCTTAAGTCCTCCAATAAATCTAATCCTTTCTGGTTACTGAATTTATTCCCTCCATGAAACCAACACTTTTATTCTCTTCTTCTACATTACCTTCTTCTCTGTATTTCTTCAACAAAATAAAAAGTGAAGTGAAGTCGCTCAGTCATGTCCGACTCTTTGCGACCCCATGGACTGTAGCCTACCAGGATCCTCAGTCCATGGAATTTTCCAGGCAAGAATACTGGAGTGGGTTGCCATTTCCTTCTCCAGGGGATCTTCCCAAACCAGGGATTGAACCCGGGTCTCCCGCATTGTAGGCAGACTCTTTACCGTCTGAGCTACCAGGGAAGCCAAAATAAAAACAAGTCCAAAATACTCTATGCTTTACTATCTACAATGTAAAAAGTCTAGGGAGTACTAACTAATGAATGCAATTCATTGTCCTATTTCCTATACCAAACTCATGCTCACAGGTTGATATGATAAAGCAGATTTATTATATCTATTTTATCATATCATATATGATACGATAATCATATCAGCTTTCTCCAGTTTCTCTCCTCTCCTTGCTCTCAGAGCCAATAAGCTGAATATCCCCAAAGGCAGTGCTTCTCAGCCCTAAAGCAGTGAAAGACAAGGGGGCTTTGTTTTGTTTTTCTTGATCTATCATAGACTGACAGTTTTGTAAAACAAACAAAAATGAGTAGGTAAGTTAAATGTCAAAAGGACACACATACAAAATATAAGCCCAAAGATATCACTTTCGGATTTCACAGCAAAATGAGATTATAAAAGTCTCTAGAAAAGATTATTTCCATTTTCGAATTTATCTTGTCACAAACCAGAAGCAAAAAACACTTTGAGTGAAGACATCAACTTGAGGACCAGACTTTGAGGGGCTAACTGCCCCCAGGGCGTCTACATCCCGTCTTTTATCCTCAGTAATTTGCCGACCATCCCGAGTTGTCTAAAATTCCTCTGCAGTTACTACTGTTTCCTATAGCCCATTTGCGAATCTAATCTCACTGGTTGCCCAAGTTGAATCATATCAACCTGTGAGCATGATTTTGGTACAGGAAATAGGACGGCACAGACATAAGGCTTACTTTCTTTTGATAACTAATGAGAACACACTCTTATTTTGGTCTCTTCCCACTCCTCTGGCAGAGCATTCTCTCCCCTCTCTCCTTTGCCTTCTGCCTTTCCCGGACCCTAGCCTGGTATTTCACATAGCTCCATCCTTGACAACTTGCCTTTCTTCCTCCAACCACCAAAATCTTAATAGTTTTCCTGATTCCAACTATTATCTCTAAAAATCCAATTCCTCTAACTCGAGATGGAGTCAGCTTCTCTCATCCATTTCCTCCTCTCACATGGACACTGCTACTCAAATTCATTATTCTTTCAACTCAAATATTTACCCAACATTCCTGCATTGCCAAGTTCTACAGCAGATGTAAGTTCAAGCAAAACAAAGCTTCTCACAAGGTGCCCTAGAGCATAAGCTCTGGATTCAGACAGCACTAGGTTTAAGCTCCACCACGAATAACTGTGTGCCAGGTAGTTCCTCTCACATTCAGTTTCCTTGTCTGAAAACCTGGTGTGTATCATCGTACCCACTTCATAGCCCTGTTGTTAAAATTAAGCGAAATAATAGATGTAAAATGTCTGGCAGGCAGAAAACACTCAATAAATGTTATTGTTCTTGTCACTATTATGAAGATTAACTTCTCCTGTGGTGACTTTTCACTCGTATTTTACTACAAATAATTTTTTTTGAGAGTTGATGATCTGTCTTTAGACTGGATTTATACTGAATTCGTTAGTCACTTTTACTCACTGTTGCTATGACAATATCAGATTCTAAACCATTAATAAGAGGGAAGAGTGTTGGAAAATGTCTCAGATATTTGCATTAAGTTGAATAAACTTGCAAGTTGGGAATATGGTAAGGAGCAGAACCACAACACTCGCTATAGGATTCTGTCCAGTCACTTAATCCGTGTGTCAGTTTTCTCATCGTAAAAATCAAAGTCCAAATGCATGACCTATATCCTTTTCATTTCTCAAATCTTTGAGATACAATTATTTTTAAACACAAATTATAGTGAAACCCAATCTATAAATACCAGTTTTATCTCAAACAGATTTATTCAAAGACAAAAACATTGTCATGATGCTTTAAACAAATACAAAGCAGCCTATAAATGTAAACCCTATAAATGATGTAAAATATTAAGTTTCAAAGAAATTACTGTTTTTTTACAGGAAAAGGGGATACTTTATAAATTTTCTAATTTGGCACTTAGTTCATAAATATACTGCCATACAAATATAAAATCCAGGCTCAAATAGTCACTGATTAGAAACTACTATTTGTTTGGAACAGTCAATATTTCACCATTTAATATCAATAGTTAACCCTTAGCACACATATGCTCTGTGCCTAAAACTAGGCTAAGCACTTAGCATTTAGAGCTATCTTAATCCTCCCACAGAAACCTACGAAGGAAATAGCATTTCCCGTAAGTTAACAGATGAGAAAGCTGAGCATCCCAGGTTTGACCCATTTCCTTAAAATCACACTAGTGCCAGTGGCAAGCTGGAACACAATACCAATCTGTGAGGCTCCTGAATCGAGTTAAACAGTTAAACAGCCCTCTCCCAAACAAGCTCCATGTATATTAACAGAGCCAGCTGTACAAAATAATGAAAGAATTTGTGAAAATGGGAAACTTTAAAAGACAAGACAAAAAATTACCTCCATGGAAAAGAGAGTGAATGTGCTCAACAATAAAAAGAACCCACCTTCATGACCTATGAGAGATCTGGAAGCAGTCTGAAAGCTAACAACGCCCGCCACATTGTCATTGGCCAAAATGTTCACTCTGACGGTGTCGGAACTGGGCAAAATTCTACTTCCACCTTCCGTGTACACCAAACTAACTACAATGATTTCATCATCCTCTGGCTCGGAGTCATCCAAAATGGTCAAAAGAGCAACCTTTTTGGTTTCACCTGTAAAGAATTAATGGGATAAGACCCAAGTAAGAAAATCATCAATAGAGAACTCATAAAGGTCCACAATAACTTCCTTCAAAAACTGTTAAGTTAAAATGTGTGGGTTCTCAGTCGCTCAATCATGTCGGACTTTCTGCAACCTCACAGACCGTAACCTGCCAGACTCCTTCCTCTGTTCATGGCATTTCCCAGGCAAGAACACTGGAGTGGGTTGCCAATTTCTCTTCCAAGGACTCTTACCCACCCAGGGACAGAACCCGTGTCTCCTGCATCTCCTGCATTGCCAGGTAGATTCTTTACCACTGTGCCACCTGGAAAGTCCTTTAAGTAAAAATACAGTTCAATTATAACAGTTCAATATCATGAGCAATATTAGTGTCACTCACTATAAGCAAATGTTGTGTTAGTCTGTATATCCTTTCACATAAAAAGCACTGTAAAATTTCATTAACATGGACAGACTGTGGAAAGGACATTTTGAATTTGGAAACTTAAACGGTAGAATTATTTCAAGGAACCATGACTTTATTCCTGGTCTCTAGCCTAGAACCATGACCTAGCAAGGGAAAGAGACTCTGAAGCAACTACTGTTTAGAAACAGCTCCTTCTATAAGGGTGGATCTCATTCTCATCCTGGTGTTACTGTGAATGATTTTCAGATAATCAAGCCAAAACTTCCCTGAAAGACCAAGGACACTTAGGGAATACTGGAATGGGTTGCCATTTCCTATTCCAGGGGGTCGTCCCAACCCAGGGACTGAACCTGCATCTCTTCTGTCTCCTGCACTGGCAGGCGGATTCCTTACCACTAGCATCACCTGGGAATCCCCATGACCCTGGTATGTTTTATCAATTCAGTGTTAAGACTGCTTCAAGAAAATATACATTACCTGAGAATACAGGTCAACTACAAAATATAGCCCATTTTGCATGATGCTAAAGTTACAACTCAAGGTAACACTAACTGTTGTAATGGTACTACATCACATGATAAATTCTTTATAGTTACCAGAGCCACTAAAACGTTTAATCTTAAATTTTCATCTCCACTCCCTCCTCAAATTTTCATTACTTTCCTTGAAATAGGGGAAAATGTTACCAATTGCTAACCTATGCACATACATACCTCCCACATCAAGTGTATCAGTATTCCATTGTTCCCAAAATCAATTACTAGGAAATAACCATTATAGAGGGCTTCCCTGATGGCTCAGCAGGTAACGAATTCATCTACAAGGTAGGAGACCCCGGTTCGATTCCTGGGTCGGGAAGGTATCCCCTGCAGAAGAAAATGGCAGCCCACTCCAGTAATCCTGCCTGGAAAATTCCATAGACAGAGGAGTCTGGCAGGCTGCAGGCTACAGCCCACAGGGTTGCAAAGAGTCAGACACGACTGAGTGACTAAGCACAAGCCCAACCATTATAGACAAGTTTTAAACTATCTTAAAAAGTTACTCTAAAATGTAATGCTTCCTAGATGTTTCAAAAGTATAATCTATATGCATCATAACCCCTAATTACTGTTTCCAAAAAAGTATATGCATTAAAGGATAAAATATGCAAGGAACTGCTCTAAGATAAGAAACTGCTAATAACATTTACTTCCTTCATTTTATTGTATAAACTGAAGCTTTAATGAGTATAATTTCTTTTCAATCAGAAAAAAAAAAAAAAAAACTATGTTAAAAAGCCACATAGGATTTTAAGTGCCCAAATCATGAGTTTAAAAATGATTTCAGTAAAGATATCTTTCTTTCACCCAAAGAAAACTATGTTAAATATATGAACGTTCAAAATTTTCAGATACTTGGTGATTCAATCAACCCTGGAAAAGAACTGGTTAATCTGCACTAATCTTAATTATTGTCCAAGTTCTCTATAATTTCACTGTTCATGAAAATTTAAAATAGTGATCCCATTCAAGTCTAAGACCAGTATTACAAGCTCATCTATCACTAGGTCACTATGCTTAATATAACATTAATAAAGTCACCCAATGAAGTGAAAGTCGCTCAGTCATGTCTGACTCTGCAATCCCATGGAGCCTGCGAGGTTCCTCTGTCCATGAAATTCTCCAGGCCAGAATATTGGAGTAGAGTGGGATCAAACCCAGGTCTCCCTCTTGAAGGCAGATTCTTTACCATCTGAGTCACCAGGGAAGCCCAAATTTACACTATTTATGCTGTTGCTGTTGTTGAGTTCTAAGTCATATCCAACTCTCTGTGAGCCCATGAACTATAGCACAACAGGCCCCCCATCCATGGGATTTCCCAGACAAGAAAACTGAAGTGGGTTACCATTTCCTTCTCCAGGGGATCTTCCCGACCCAGGGAGGGACTGAACCTGTGTCTCCTGCAGTGGCAGGCAGATTCTTTACCACTGAGCTTCGGGAAGCCCTTATACTATTTATACTTGTTATTTTCTTTGGAGGTTTATCCTGATTTGTCAGTGCATATGAAAAAGCTTCCCATTTCTTGGCTGTCAATACTTTTTACTCACATGTTTAATTGTGATACATGGCTCATTCTTATAACTTCCTTTACAAAACTAAAACTTGCTTTAGATATGCTTCTACATTTCCTTAAAGGCTCTGCTATCACACATAAGAGGGATAAAATCCTCACATTCCCTGAAAATCTCCTCTTTTTATTCAACTAAAAAGATACACACATAGGGCCTCATCAGCCCTCTAGATGTCAGGTCAACCATTAACAAGCCAACTACTACTTTTTTTGTTCACTTTTACATATTAACAAGAATGTACATAGTAAGAATGCATATGAACACTATCATAAAAATGGACTATGATGACTTTCCCGGGGAAACGGAAATCCATTGAGAGCCATCACTCACCTTCAGTAAAGGTCAGAATGTCTCCAGCACCAACAAAATCTAAACCTTCAGTAGCTGTTCCACCAACAACACGCCATTCGACTGTCACCTGACCTAAGCTGCCCCCGGTCCTGTGGATCACCATCTCCACTGTGGTTTGAGGCTGCTCCTGAACTTCGACATATAAGCCATCTTCGGAGGTGTTGGGACTAATACTGTATATCACAAACACTCCAAAGGCATCGCCATTTAATGCTATGACAACTGTAGAAGTGTTTGGCTGTCCTATGGTTGGCTGGTTTTTGAAACTGGCTGTGATGTTCATGAGATGAACTTCGAGGAGAGAAATCAGGAAACTCTCATCCATCTCTGGGAAATCGTCGGGAAGAATGGAAACGGTGAGATTTGCGAATTCGTCGCCTTCCAGCATGATGGCCCACTGCCTCGCCACAGGCTCATAGTCACTGCCAGCCACGGCCTGACCGCTGAACAGAGATGCTACTCTGGTCACGTTTTTCTTGTAGGTCCAGAAGTCGGAGTTGCTAGCAGTGGGGCTGGTCCAGGAAGTCATCCAAAAGCACTGGGGGCCTTCAGAAGCACTGAGAAAGGAAAACGCTGAGCACGCATGTTCTCTGAGGCACGAGGTGGCACAAGAATCCTGGGGTTCCCCCGTCGCAGAGACATTCACCCAAGTTCTCCAGAGTGGGTCAGGCACCCCTTGAATTGGCGATTCATAGTAGGACAGTAAGTCTTGACCCTCCTCAACTGCAAGAGCCACTACATCAATATCAGAAGTGCTGTAGAACAACAACAGCCGACCAAAGTGCCCTCCGCTAAAACGTGGGGTGACAAAAGACAGGTTAGGCACTCAGAGCAAGCTGTGCATTACACGCAGAGGACAGAACGCTGACTGCGGTTCCACTTTTTTAAATGGATAAAGTACTAGCACAGACACAACCAATTTTCTTAATTAGATTTCTATGTCTCATTGAGTTTTCTCATGTAAGGAAACCTGGTTCATTATCATTCAGATAATACTTATTTTTAACCCAGCAATGAAAATATCTTGCAAGATACACAAATCATATCCATTCCAGAATTTTCAAGCAGAGTGAGGAAATGAATCTTCACCACTAACTTTCGCTGAAACAAGGAATGATACCGACAAGGGTACATTTCCTTAAAGAAATGTAAATGTAATTACTTGCCACAAGGTTCCAAGACCATCTATTTTTTTATTTCTGAAGGAGCTCAGTGAACGGTAGGTATGCTGCCTCACAAAAGAAAGGCAGGAGAAAATAAGAACCTGAAAATCAACTACTTCATATGGCATCTGAATGATTTTCAATTTAGAAACCAGTTGCTTTTTAAGTTCTAATTCAAATAAATCACCAATTAAAGCAATAAATGTCTGGGGTTAGAAAGCCAAATAATGCATAACCCATTTCACTAATAAAAGTTATGGGAAAAACAATGAGTATTTTATAGTGATAATAAGCATAATTTAATTAACAGATTATAATAACCTGTAAAATATTTTACATTATGTAAAAATTACCATAATTAAATTATTGGATTGTGCAAGAGATCTTTTTCCACCACCCCGCAAGTCCCAAACAGCCATCTCATATACCTTCTCCTGACAGTTATGTTAGCACAGGAACTTCTCTCCAGAGGCTCTTGAACACGAGAAACCGACTGAACAAAGGCTACTGTACCATAAGGATTATCATTGGCAGGAATAATAATATTTGCCACTCGATCTAACCCAATAGTACCTCCATCAGAGGCATCAGTTAGTTGCACTTGGATAACCTAAAAATACAGTGAAAACTTCCTTAACAGAATCCCGGTTCTGAAATTAGAATAAACATGATGCAAGAAAAAAAATCAAAGCTATCCATACAAGAACACAATATAGAGGAATACAAATGAACATAAAGAAACTCCTCTAGCACATTTACAAACCTAACATGTAACAGAACAATCCTTCACCAACTTTAACACTAGAGCATGACTGCACATAAGAAATACAGGCTGTTTAAGTTCCTTAATATTCTGTTATACAATCACATGAATCAATTTTAAGATGTCTCTTTATGTTTACCACTTCAATAATATACTTGTAATCCCTACACGCTTTTTTACTAAGGGAGAATATTGCATATGTGTTTCATGAATAGTTCATTTATTATGCTTTATTTCCCACATTCTCGTAAGTGGAAATTCTCTGATAAAATTTGAAACAAAAATATATCATGATGTCACCTAAATTTAGAGGAAAGGAAAGAGAAATGTTTTATATGTATTAACTAATAACTAATATTTAAGAAGTGAGTAATGACACAATTAGCACTCAACTGAAATTTTATGGACTTCCCTTCTACAAAAATTTGACACTATTAAAGAATAAATGCTGTTAAATCTAATTTTATGAGCTCTAGGTTTTAATAATACTTGAATTTCATAAAATAAAATTATCTCCAGCCAACATATGTCAGTGATGAATCAACTTCCCCACTGAGACACTATCTTTATTTGCCACTGCACTTCTTTATCATGAAAAATAAATATCAGGCAAATAAATCTCACAAGGAATTTGTCACAGAGTAAATCCTAAAGAATAAATGAATGAGCAGAAAATCAAAATCCACATATAATTAAGATTGATTGGCTCACACTCAAGCCAAGAGAGATTATGAATACAAACAAATTAAGTTTATGTGAAACAACACAGCAAACTTTCTGCCAGGTTATATATGTTTAATCACTTATCCAAAATGTAGAAAAATATAATTGTACGAAAAAATAATCTTATACTAGTAAACTAGTATGTGAACAAGAATGAGACCTATTTCTAAAATATTGTTTTTTTTTTCTGTAAAGATCACTTTCACACTACCAAATTTTGAACATTCTGCAGAAATAACTTATTGGACACCTCTATAAACGTCACAATAACAGGCATCTGTTCTAATCACTATAAGACAAGATACGGTTTACAGTGTCATTCTAGACTAGCCATTCCTCTCACCTCTTCAATCTCCGGAACGTCGTCAGCCAGGACCTCTAACAACAAGGTTTGAATGGTTTCCCCAGGGGCAAAGGTCACATTACCTGAGACAACTCGCAGGTCGCCAGTAGCAAGCTGTCCATTAATAGTGGCAACCCACTGAACAGTAACATTGCCGAGTGTCCCAGAATTTCGAATTATTGGCAGGTTTACCTTCACTGAGTTAAACTCAGGTTCCTCTACAGTAAGTTTAGTAATCTGAAAACCTAAAGGGCAAAGCAGAGATAAAGTCAAATACAACGTGAAACTAAGTCAACATAGAGTGAACCAACTGCCATCCTATCGTCAATTCCTTCTTTCCCCCCAAGCAACCTAAGAGGCTAAACTCCGCAAAATCAGAGACACATGATATGATACAAATTGCTCAGGCCTGTCAAATTTAACCAGAAATCATAAACTCAGATGCCCACAGGGGTCAGACGTGTATCAGTCATGAGTGAAGCTGATCCCATGACTTCTGGGGTGAATGGCATGGTACAAACCTGGCAGTTGGCATTTTGCTCCGAAGACTGATGCTATGCAAAAAGGGGGGCTTGATGTCACCATACTGTTTTACTATAAAGAAACTCCAGAAATTCAGATTCTTGTACAAATTTCTGTGAATCAGTTCTTTTAACAATTGGTCTAAGATTCACAAGATACATCCACGAGCCAGACCTGACCTAAACGCCTAAAAGTGTATGATCTCTAGGTTTATGATAAGAGGTTGATTTCTAACCACAGGTGGTGAACATACATAGATGTCTTTATATATCAGTAATAGCAGGTTAAAAGGAAACAAGATTAAATCAATTTTGAGGCTCTAAAAATAAAGAAATGTATGAATCTATACAAATAAGTAAGAGACACGGACTAGTCTCATTACCAAATAATCCATAGGGATCATCAGAGGCCTCAATAATAATGATCGCCTCTGTTAACGCCCCGAGTTTCGCCCCTCCTGTTGTTTCATTCAGCAGTTGCACAAGAAAAGACTCTTCCAGCTCAGGGTAGATGTCATTAATGATATATATTGGCACAGCTTTACTGGTTTCCCCTTCTAGTAAGACCACATCCGATGAAGCTATACTATAATCTTCACCTACAAAGACAAAAAGAAAAATGCTAAGACTTCTTCTAGGACATGATAATAAACTCCCCATAAACTAGGGAAATACTATGACATATCACAATTCATGGACACAGTTCGCAAGATGTTCCTGAGGCCAGTGATTGCATTTATTTTAAACAGAAGATTTCACCTCTCTTGCAAGAAAAAAATGGGTTTGATACAACACAATAATGAAAAACCATTCTGACTATTCAAGTTCATGTCTTCATTTTTAGAAATACATATACATAGTGTTCTACTTGCCATATACACATATAGATGATACAAATATACACAGACATATAGATTATGGATATGCACATGAACATAAAGAATCATTCACTACCACAATATGGCCTCTTATTTACAAAAGTAAAAAAACATGTATGGTACTTTCAAAATAAAGAACAAGAATTCTGATTTCACTGGGGAGACCAATCACACTGCTGCACAGAGATGGGCATGTCAGTATCATCAATCAATCTTACAGCTGGAAAACATGAATTTTTCTACAGAGTTGGATTAAAAACTACTAATGTATACCCCATATGGATCACAGCCTTGTCATGGTGAAGGGGTTTGCGTAATGCAACGAAGCTATGAGCCATGCTGTGTAGGGCCACCCAAGACAGATGTGTCATAGCAAAGAGTTCTCACAAAACATGGTCCACTGGAGAAGAAAATGGCAAATTATTCTAGTACTCTTGTCTCGAAAACCCCATGGACAGTATGAAAAGGAAAAAAGATATGACACCAGAAGATGAACCCCAGAGGTCAGAAGCTGTCCTATAAGCTCCTAAGGAAGAGACGAGGACAATTACTAATAGCTCCAATAAGAATGAAGTGGCTGGGCCAAAGCGGGAACTTCTTTCTCGACACTTAGCTGTGGATGTATCTGATGGTAAAAGTAAAGTCTAAGGCTCTATACTTCCACGGTATAATCATAAGGAATATGATTTAGGTCATATGATATTAGGTCACTGACTAGTCTAGTGGTTTTCCCTACTTTCTTCTTAAGCCTGAATTTTGCAATGAGGAGCTCATGATCTGAGCCACAGTCAGCTCCAGGTCTTGTTTTTGCTGAGCTTCTTCATCTTTGTCAAAGAATATAGTCAGTCTGATTTCATATTGACCATCTGGTGATGTTTATGTGTAAATTCATCTCTTTTGTTTTTGGAAAAAGATGTTTGCTATAACCAGCATGTTCCCTTGAGAAAACTCTGTTAGTGTTTTCCCAGCTTCATTTTGTACTCCAAGGCCAAACTTGCCTATTACTCTGGGTGTCTCTTGATTTCCTACTTTTACATTTCTATCCCCTATGATGAAAAGGACATCTTTTTTGGTGTGAGTTCTAGTAGGTGGTGTAGGTCTTCATAGAACCATTCACCTTTGGCTTCTTTGACATCAGTGGTTGGTGCAGAGACTTGATTACTGTGATATTGAATGGGTTTTGTTGGAAACAAACCGAGATCATTCTGTCATTTTTGAGATTGTACCCAAGTACTGCATTTTGGACTATTTTGCTGATTACGATTATACCGTGGAAGTGACAGATTCAAGGGATTAGATCTGGTAGACAGAGTGCCTGAAGTACTATGAACAGAGGTTCAACACATTATATAGCAGGTGATGGCCAAAGCCCAAAAAAAGAGAAATGCAAGAAGCCAAAGTGGTTGTGTGAGGAGGCTTTACAAATAGCTGAGAAAAGAAAAGAAGTGAAAGGTAAGGGAGAAAGGAAAAGATACACCCAACTGAATGTAGAGTTCCAGAGAATAGCAAGGAGAGATAGGAAGATCATCTTAAATAAATAGTGCAAAGAAGTAGAGGAAAACAATAAAATGGGAAAGTCTAGAGATCTCTTCAAGAAAACTGGCAATATCAAGGGAACATTTCATGCAAGGATGAACACAATAAAGGACTGAAACAGTAAGGACCTAACAGAAGCAAATAAGATTAAGAAGAGGTAGCAAAAATACAAAAAAGAACTACAGAAAAAAGATCTTAATGACCCAGATAAGCAGGATGATGTGGTCACTCACCTACAGCTGGATATCCTGGAGTGTGTAGTCAAGATGGCCTTAGCAAGAATCACTGTGAACAAAGCCAGTGGATGTGACAGAATTCCAGCTGAGCTATTTCAAATCCTAAAAGATGATGCTGTGAAAGAGCTGCACTGAATATGGCAGCAAATTTAGAAAACAGCAGTGGTCACAGGACTGGAAAAGATCTACTTTTCACTCCAAACCAAAAAAAGAGCAAAGCTAAAGAATGTTCAGACTACCATACAATTGCCCTCATTTCACATGCTAGCAAGGTAATGCTCACAATCCTTCAAACTACGCTTCAGCAGTTCATGAACCAAGAACTTCCAGATGTAAAAGTTGAGTTTCAAAGAGGCAGAGAAAATAGAGATCAAATTGCCAATATCCATTGGATCACAGAAAGAGCAAGGGAAGTCCAGAAAAACATCTACTTCTGCTTCATTGACTACAGTAAAGCCACTGATTGTGTGGATCACAACAAACTGTGGAAAATTCTTCAAGAGATGGGAATATCAGACCACCTTACCTGCCTCCTGAGAAATCTATATGTGGGTCAAGAAGAAACAGTTAGAACGGAACAGGAAAAATGGACTGGTTCAAAATTGGGAAAGGATTATGACAAGGCTGTATGTTGTCATATTTCTTATTTAAATTCTAAGCAGAGTACATCATGCAAAATACCAGGCTGGATGAATCACAAGCTGGAATCAAGACTGCCAAAAGAAGTATCAATAACCTCAGAAATACAGATGATACCACTTTAATGGCAGAAAGTGAAGAGGAACTAAAGAGTCTCTTGATGAGGGTGAAAGAATAGAATGAAAAAGTTGGTTTAAAACTCAACATTCAAAAAACTAAGATCATGACATCCAGTCCCATCACTTCATGGCAAATAGATGGGCAAACAATGGAAACAGTGACAGATTTTATTTTCTTGGGCTCAAAAATCACTGCAGACAGTGACTATAGCCATGAAATTAAAAAACACTTGTGTCTTAGAAGGTATGACAACAAACCTAGACAGTATATTAAAAACTAGAGACATGGAGGAGCCAAGATGGCGGAGGAGTAGGACGGAGAGACCACTTTCTCTCCTAGAAATTCATCAAAAAAATAACTGAACGCAGAGCAAACTTCACAAAACAACTTCTGATCGCTAGCTGAGGTCATCAGGCGCCCAGAAAAGCAGCCCATTGTCTTCGAAAGGAGGTAGGACAAAATATAAAAGATAAAAAGCGAAACAAAAGAGCTAAGGACGGAGATCCGTCCCGGGAAGGGACTTAATAGAGGACGTTCCCAGACACCGGGAAACCCTCACACTGGCGGGCCTGGGGAAAGTGTTGGAATCTCAAGAGTTTGAATCTGACTGGGAGGGATAGAATAAATAAAACCCACAGATTACGAGCCTAAAAGCAACTCCCAGCAGAAAAGTACCCCAGACGCCCGCATCCGCCACCAGCAAGTGGGGGCGGAACGGAGAGGAGCGGGCGGCATTACTTGGGGCTGGATCCGGGCCTGAGTGCCCTGAGGACAATCAGAGGGAGCTTTTGTGAGTTGCCAGCTTGAACTGTGGGAGAGCAAAAGAGAGACAGAAAATTAACCGGCCCGAACACACTGCCGGCCGTTCGCAGAACAAAGGGACCGAGATTCTGGGCGGCCGAAGTCCGCCGGGAGGGTCGCGGCGAGGGAGGGCGCGGGCGCCCGACCACCGCGGGCGGGAACTGGGGCTGGGGACGCGGAGGGCAGAGGGCGCGCACGCCCGACCGGCGCGGGCGGGGACTGAGACTGGGACCGCGCAGGGCAGAAGACGCGCCGCACCCGGGGAGAGAGCGCCCGTCAGGCGCCTGGCTGCCTGGGCCGCTCGGGCGGCGTGGGGCCGGAGCGCGGGCCCGGCTTTGTGTGCCGCGCTTTTGTGAATCGCCCGAGGGCTGGAGCCGCGCGCAGCGTGGCGCACGCTTCAGACAGAAGAGCCTGGAGCCTGAGCAGCGCAGACCGAGAAAAGAGCGCAAGCCTCTCCCGGGAGCGCCGGCCCCTCCCCGCACAGCCCCTTGCCGCAGCGCGACGGAACTAGCTACCTGAATAAGAATCCACCTCCGCCCCCTGTGTCAGGGTGGAAATTAGGCGCGGAAGAGACCGGCAACAAAACCCAAATAAACAAAGGGAACCGCTTCAGAAGGGACCGGTGCAACAGATTAAAACCCCTGAAGAAACCACCGACTGACTACACCGGAAGGGCCTGTAGATATCGAGAAGTGTAAGCTGGAACGAGGAGCTATCTGAAGCTGAGCCGAACCCACACTGACCGCAACAGCTCCAGAGAAATCCCTAGATATATTTTTTCTTTTTCTTTTCTTTTTTTTTTTCTTTTTTTTTAAGTAAGGAAAAAAAAAATTTTTTTTTCTTTTTTCTTGGTTCTCTTTTATTTTCCTTTAAAAATTCCCTATTACTCTCCCATTACTCCTTAACTTTCATTTTCATAGATTTTTACGATTTTTTTTAATTAGGCAAACAATCTTTTTTCTCTTTCTTTTTTCTTTTTCTTCTTTTCTTTTTTCTTCTTCTCTTCTATTTTCTCTTTTTCTTTTTCTCTTATTTCTTTTAAAGCCCGCTAGCACTCCTTTTACTACACCTTAATTTTCATTTTCAATACACTATAACCTTGCAGAAGAAAGAGAAAAAAAAAAAAAGAGAGAAGAGAAGCCCTATTTTTATACCAAACTTCATATATATTTCTAAAATTTCTTGTGTGTTTTGGTTTTTGTTTTTAATATAGTATTTTTAAGAGTCTAACCTCTACTCTACATTTTTAATTTTTGTTTTTCAGTATATGATATAAATTGTGAACATTTAAGAATCCAATATTCAGCTCCCATTTTTATTCAGGAGTGTGTTGATTATTCTCTCCCAATCTTGACTCTGTTTTCTACCTCAGAACACCTCTATTTCCTCCTTTCCCCTTCTCTTCCCAATCCAATTCTGTGAATCTTTGTGGGTGTCTGGGCTACGGAGAACACTCTGGGATCAGACAACTTTGTAGATCTGTCTCTCTCCTCTTGAGTCCCCCTCTGTCTCCTCCTGCCCATCTCTATCTCCCTCCTCCCTCTCCTCTTCTCCATGTAACTCGGTGAACCTCTCTGGGTATCCCTAACGGGGGAGAAACTTTCCACCATTAACCTAGAAGTTTTATTATCAGTGCTGTATAGTTGGAGAAGTCCTGAGACTACAGGAAGAATAAAACTGAAATCCAGAAGCAGGAGACTTAAGCCCAAAACCTGAGAACACCAGAAAACTCCTGACTACATGGATCTTTAAGTAATAAGTGACCGTACAAAAGCCTCCATACCTGCACCGAAACCAACCACCACCCAAGAACCAATAAGTTTTAGAGCACGACATACCACGCAAATTCTCCAGCAACGCAGGAACATTGCCCTGAACGTCAACATACAGACTGCCCAAGGTCACACCTAACACATAGACCCATCTCAAAACTCATTACTGGGCACTCCATTGCTCTCCAAAGAGAAGAAATCAAGATCCGCACACCAGAACACTGACGCAAGCTTCGCTAATCAGGAAACCTTGACAAGCCAATTGTCTAACCCCACCCACTGGGTAAAACCTCCACAATAAAAAGGAACCACAGACCTCCAGAATACAGAAAGCCCACTCCAGACACAGCAATCTAAACAAGATGAAAAGGCAGAGAAATACCCAACAGGTAAAGGAACATGAAAAAAGCCCACCAAGTCAAACAAAAGAGGAGGAGATAGGGAATCTACCTGAAAAAGAATTTAGAATAATGATAATAAAAATGATCCAAAATCTTGAAAGCAAAATGGAGGTACAGATAAATAGCCTGGAGACAAAGATTGAAAAGATGCAAGAAATGTTTAATAAAGATCTAGAAGAAATAAAAAAGAGTCAATTAAAAATGAATAATGCAATGAATGAGATCAAAAACACTCTGGAGGGAACCAAGAGTAGAATAACGGAGACAGAAGATAGGATAAGGGAGGTAGAAGATAAAATGGTGGAAATAAATGAAGCAGAGAGGAAAAAAGAAAAAAGGATCAAAAGAAATGAGGACAACCTCAGGGACCTCTGGGACAATGTGAAACGCCCCAACATTCGAATCATAGGAGTCCCAGAAGAAGAAGACAAAAAGAAAGGCCATGAGAAAATACTCGAGGAGATAATAGCTGAAAACTTCCCTAAATTGGGGAAGGAAATAGCCACCCAAGTCCAAGAAACCCAGAGAGTCCCAAACAGGATAAACCCAAGACGAAACACCCCAAGACACATATTAATCAAATTAACAAAGATCAAAAACAAAGAACAAATACTAAAAGCAGCAAGGGAGAAACAACAAATAACACACAAAGGGATTCCTATAAGGATAACAGCTGATCTATCAATAGAAACCCTCCAGGCCAGAAAGGAATGGCAGGACATACTGAAAGTAATGAAAGAGAATAACCTACAACCTAGATTACTGTACCCAGCAAGGATCTCATTCAGATATGAAGGAGAATTCAAAAGCTTTACAGACAAGCAAAAGCTGAGAGAATTCAGCACCACCAAACCAGCTCTTCAACAAATGCTAAAGGATCTTCTCTAGACAGGAAATGCAGAAAGGTTGTATAAACGTGAACCCAAAACAACAAAGTAAATGACAACGGGACCACACCTATCAATAATTACCTTAAATGTAAATGGGTTGAATGCCCCAACCAAAAGACAAAGATTGGCTGAATGGATACAAAAACAAGACTCCTATATATGCTGTCTACAAGAGACCCACCTCAAAACAAGGGACACATACAGACTGAAAGTGAAGGGCTGGAAAAAAATATTTCACGCAAACGGAGACCAAAAGAAAGCAGGAGTCGCAATACTCATATCAGATAAAATAGACTTTCAAATAAAGGATGTGAAAAGAGACAAAGAAGGACACTACATAATGATCAAAGGATCAATCCAAGAAGAAGATATAACAATTATAAATATATATGCACCCAACATAGGAGCACTGCAATATGTACGGCAAACACTAACGAGTATGAAAGAGGAAATTAATAGTAACACAATAATAGTGGGAGACTTTAATACCCCACTCACAACTATGGATAGATCAACTAAACAGAAAATCAACAAGGAAACACAAACCTTAAATGATACAATGGACCAGCTAGACCTAATTGATATCTATAGGACATTTCACCCCAAAACAATCAACTTCACCTTTTTCTCAAGTGCACACGGAACCTTCTCCAGAATAGATCACATCCTGGGCCATAAATCTGGTCTTGGAAAATTCAAAAAAATTGATATCATTCCAGTCATCTTTTCTGACCACAGTGCAGTAAGATTAGATCTCAATTACAGGAAAAAAATTGTTAAAAATTCCAACATATGGAGGCTAAATAACACGCTTCTGAATAACCAACAAATCATAGAAGAAATCAAAAACGAAATCAAAGTATGTATAGAAATAAATGAAAATGAAAACACAACAACCCAAAACCTATGGGACACTGTAAAAGCAGTGCTAAGGGGAAGGTTCATAGCATTACAGGCGCACACCAAGAAACAAGAAAAAGCCAAATAAATAACCTAACTCTACACCTAAAGCAATTAGAGAAGGAAGAAATGAAGAACCCCAGGGTTAGCAGAAGGAAAGAAATCTTAAAAATTAGGGCAGAAATAAATGCAAAAGAAACTAAAGAGACCATAGCAAAAATCAACAAAGCTAAAAGCTGGTTTTTTGAAAAAATAAACAAAATTGACAAACCATTAGCAAGACTCATTAAGAAACAAAGAGAGAAGAACCACATTAACAAAATAAGAAATGAAAAGGGTGAGATCACAACAGACAACACTGAAATCCAAAGGATCATAAGAGACTACTACCAGCAGCTCTATGCCAATAAAATGGACAACTTGGATGAAATGGACAAATTCTTAGAAAAGTATAACTTTCCAAAACTGAATCAGGAAGAAATAGAAGATCTTAACAGAGCCATCACAAGCAAGGAAATCGAAACTGTAATCAGAAATCTTCCAGCAAACAAAAGCCCAGGACCAGATGGCTTCACAGCTGAATTCTACCAAAAATTTAGAGAAGAGCTAACACCTATCTTACTCAAACTCTTCCAGAAAATTGCAGAAGGTAAACTTCCAAACTCATTCTATGAGGCCACCATCACCCTAATTCCAAAACCAGACAAAGATGCCACAAAAAAAGAAAACTACAGGCCAATATCACTGATGAACATAGATGCAAAAATCCTTAACAAAATTCTAGCAAACAGAATCCAACAACATATTAAAAAAATCATACACCATGACCAAGTGGGCTTTATCCCAGGAATGCAAGGATTCTTTAATATCCGCAAATCAATCAACGTAATACACCACATTAACAAATTGAAAGATAAAAACCATATGATTATCTCAATAGATGCAGAGAAAGCCTTTGACAAAATTCAACACTCATTTAAGATTAAAACTCTCCAGAAAGCAGGAATAGAAGGAACATACCTCAACATAATAAAAGCTATATATGACAAACCCACAGCAAGCATCACCCTCAATGGTGAAAAATTGAAAGCATTTCCTCTGAAATCAGGAACAAGACAAGGATGCCCACTCTCACCACTACTATTCAACATAGTGTTGGAAGTTTTGGCCACAGCAATCAGAGCAGAAAAAGACATAAAAGGAATCCAGATAGGAAAAGAAGAAGTGAAACTCTCGCTGTTTGCAGATGACATGATCCTCTACATAGAAAACCCTAAAGACTCTTCCAGAAAATTACTAGAGCTAATCAATGAATATAGTAAAGTTGCAGGATATAAAATTAACACACAGAAATCCCTTGCATTCCTATACACTAACAATGAAAAAACAGAAAGAGAAATTAAGGAAACAATACCATTCACCATTGCAACAAAAAGAATAAAATACTTAGGAGTATATCTACCTAAAGAAACAAAAGACCTATACATAGAAAACTATAAAACACTGATGAAAGAAATCAAAGAGGACACAAACAGATGGAGAAACATACCGTGTTCATGGATTGGAAGAATCAATATTGTCAAAATGGCTATTCTACCCAAAGCAATCTATAGATTCAATGCAATCCCTATCAAGCTACCAACGGTATTTTTCACAGAACTAGAACAAATAATTTCACAATTTGTATGGAAATACAAAAAACCTCGAATAGCCAAAGTAATCTTGAGAAAGAAGAATGGAACTGGAGGAATCAACCTGCCTGACTTCAGACTCTACTACAAAGCCACAGTCATCAAGACAGTATGGTACTGGCACAAAGACAGAAATATAGATCAATGGAACAGAATAGAAAGCCCAGAGATAAATCCACGAACCTATGGACACCTCATCTTTGACAAAGGAGGCAAGGATATACAATGGAAAAAAGACAATCTCTTTAACAAGTGGTGCTGGGAAAACTGGTCAACCACTTGTAAAAGAATGAAACTAGAACACTTTCTAACACCATACACAAAAATAAACTCAAAATGGATTAAAGATCTAAATGTAAGACCAGAAACTATAAAACTCCTAGAGGAGAACATAGGCAAAACACTCTCCGACATAAATCACAGCAAGATCTTCTATGACCCACCTCCCAGAATATTGGAAATAAAAGCAAAAATAAACAAATGGGACCTAATGAAAATTAAAAGCTTTTGCACAACAAAGGAAACTATAAGTAAGGTGAAAAGACAGCCCTCAGATTGGGAGAAAATAATAACAAATGAGGAAACAGACAAAGGATTAATCTCAAAAATATACAAGCAACTCCTGAAGCTCAATTCCAGAAAAATAAACGACCCAATCAAAAAATGGGCCAAAGAACTAAACAGACATTTCTCCAAAGAAGACATACAGATGGCTAACAAACACATGAAAAGATGCTCAACATCACTCATCATCAGAGCAATGCAAATCAAAACCACAATGAGGTACCATTACACGCCAGTCAGGATGGCTGCTATCCAAAAGTCTACAAGCAATAAATGCTGGAGAGGGTGTGGAGAAAAGGGAACCCTCTTACACTGTTGGTGGGAATGCAAACTAGTACAGCCACTATGGAAAACAGTGTGGAGATTTCTTAAAAAACTGGAAATAGAACTGCCATATGACCCAGCAATACCACTTCTAGGCATACACACTGAGGAATCCAGATCTGAAAGAGACACATGCACCCCAATGTTCATCGCAGCACTGTTTATAATAGCCAGGACATGGAAGCAACCCAGATGCCCATCAACAGATGAATGGATAGGGAAGCTGTGGTACATATACACCATGGACTATTACTCAGCCGTTAAAAAGAATTCATTTGAATCAGTTCTAATGAGATGGATGAAACTGGAGCCCATTATACAGAGTGAAGTAAGCCAGAAAGATAAAGAACATTACAGTATACTAACACATATATATGGAATTTAGATAGATGGTGGCGATAACCCTATATGCAAAACAGAAAAAGAGACACAGAAGTACAGAACAGACTTTTGAACTCTGGGGGAGAACGTGAGGGTGGGATGTTTTGAAAGAACAGCATGTATACTATCTATGGTGAAACGGACCACCAGCCCAGGTGGGATACATGAGTCAGGTGCTCGGGCCTGGTGCACTGGGAGGACCCTGAGGAGTCGGGTGGGGAGGGAGGTGGGAGGGGGGATCGGGATGGGGAATACGTGTAACTATATGGCTGATTCATGTCAGTGTATGACAAAACCCACTGAAATGTTGTAAAGTGATTGGCCTCCAACTAATAAAATAATATTTAAAAAAAAATAAAAAAAAAAAATAAAAACTAGAGACATCACTTTGCTAACAAAAGTCCATATAGTCAAATCTATGGTTTATCCAGTAGTCATGTATGGATATGAGAGTTGGACCATAAAGAAGGCTGAGCACGGAAGAACTGATGCTCTTGAACTGTGATATTGGAGAAGACTCTTGAGTGTCCCTTGGGCTGCAAGGAGATCCAACCAGTCCATTCTAAAGGAAATCAGTCCTGACTATTCATTGGAAGGACTGATGTTGCAACTGAAACTCCAATACTTTGGCCACCTGATACGAAGAGATGACACATTAAAAAGGACCCTGATGCTGAAGAAGATTAAATGCAAGAGGAGAAGGGGGTGACAGAGGATGAGATGGTTGGATGGCATCAGTGACTCAATGGACATGAATTTGAACAAACTCCTGGAGATAATATAGGACAGGGAAACCTGGCGTGCTGAAGTCCATGGGGTCACAAAGGGTCAGGCACAACTTAGCGACTGAACATCAACACCACCAGGAGATGTGGAGGACAGAGGAGCCTGGCATGCTACAGTTCATGGGGGTCACAAAGAGTCAGACATGACTGAACAACAACAAAAGCATATCACTCAGGGTGGCTTTGTCTCTGGTCAAACAGCAAATGAGGAAAAGAGAGAGGGAGAGATGCAGGTTTGGTCCCTGGGGTCAGGAAGATCCCCTAGAGAAGGGCATGGCAGCCCACTCCAGTATTCTTGCCTGGAGAATCCCATGGACAGACAGGAGTCTGGCAGGCTACAGTCCATCAGGGTCGCAAAGACTCGGACATGACAGGAGTGACTTAGCTTGCACGCACTTACGGAGTTTATAGGCCAATTTCCTAGAATACAGTCGATCCTCACAATCTGTCAAAGCGTAAAGCCCTCTGTATATAGGCATTTCTTTGGGCTACACTCCCCCCATACACATACACACTCACACACATCATTCACACACACAGCAGGGACGAGGTAAGCCTGCTTCATTTTCTTCTCAAGCAAATGTCACATCCAAATGATTTATTTCAAAATATCAATTGGGTTATCCTATCCATTCACACCCATGACCTTTGAGTGCACGCTAAAAAGGTTCTAACTGAATAGCTCTTGGGCAAAACTCCCTAAGCGGCCATAACTGAACTAGGAAACAAGGTTGTCTACTAATCTTTGCATTTGGCAATAAAATCCTTCAGCTTATACATAAAATAGTTAATGCTAATAACTGTCTCTACCATGTTCTTCATAAATAAACAAACAATAGGATAAATGAGTTGAGAGACATAACTGTTCCCAATACTGCAATTACACAGCTGCACGTGTTATCCTGCATTCCTCATTATTATTCACACATGAATCCCTTCCAAAAACCTTAAAAGTACACAGGGAGAAAGTCTAACAATGATTTCCTTGGTTTACTTTTCATTGGTTTGTGCATATTAGCCTTTTAAATTCACATACAATTTGCCAACAGTTTTCACAAATTCTGCAAAATCAATATCATAAATACATAATAAAACATCTAGTCTTTTTACATAATAAAAAGATGCAAGGGTATTATTGCTTTCTGGTTGATTTTTCTCACTACATCTTTGAGTGGCTTTTTTAATCAAGGATACAATTTCCCTCTAAAACACTTCACTGCTCCTTAGATGTCTTTTCTCACCGGCTACTGCAGTTATTGGCATGGCTTTAAACTTCACAGAAACATCTGCAAATGCTCCTCCTGTTCTTGTCACATTGATAATGGGTCCAACGTGATTTTCTGCTACTCGAACAACTGGTGCTGAGAGCTGAAGAGTTCCAAAGGCATCATCATTGGCAAGGATAATCAACTGAGCAATAGCTTCTACCTTAGGCCCCAGGCGTGGAGAGTTTGGAACTGAAAGACAGAAGAAAAACTAATATAACAAAATTCTAAGAACTCGTCAGAAGTCATCAAGAAGCCTCAGCCAATATATAGGACGGATAAACAACAGAGTCCTACTGTATAACAGAGAGAACTATGATCAACATCCTGTAATAAACCAGAATGGAAAAGAATATGAAAAAGAATGTATGTGTGGTGTATGTGTGTATATGTGTGTGTGTATATATATATGTGTGTATATATATATATCACTTTGCTATACAGCAGTAATAAACAGAACATGTAAATCCTCTATACTTCAATAAAAAGAATTTTTTTAAAAGAAGCCACAGCAAGATCCATGAGCCAAATGGGATTATCATTTTGTGTTTTCTACTATTTATATCCAAAATATTTATCGATTACTATGTACCACCAGGAATTTAGATGTTGGGGATACAAAAATAAACACAAAAGTTCCTACTTTCCTGTAACTTCTAGGGTGATTTTTACTATAGCAAAGGAATAATTACCCTACAAGGATTATTTTAATAGGTATTAGAAATTTCTCAAAAGAAAAAATGATTAGAGGATAATTAATCATCACTTCACAAAATATTACAACAGATAACGATGAAACTTACAGAATTATGCTCTTCCAATTAGTTACCAGCATGCTATAAATTTTTTTAAAGCCACTACAGTTACAAAATTGAGCAGGAAAGTCATTTAGTTCCTTGTCCTCAAAGAGGAGCTAAATATCATCAGACTCCAATTCAATTACTGCCTCTCTTCGAGCTTAACTGTCCTTCCCCACAAACCTATTCCCCCTGCACCATCTCAATTAATAGTCATGCAATTACAGAGTCAGCTTCAACATTATCTCAAAGCTGGTATAAAAAGAGTGTGCTTACTTATGCTTTTCCTGCTATACTTCTAAGCCTACCTTTAAGACTCTCATCTCACTTGCCACTGATTTTAGGGAGAACAAAACTTACTTTGAAGGCATTTAAGACCCCCCCAAAACTCTCCCTGACGTACTTTCTAGATGCAATTCTGACAACATCCTTGCCAAAACAATTTTTATGAACGTTCGACACAAAAGAAGCATCAGCAAGCTCACATTACAAGTAAACAATTTTGAGTTCATATTTAGAACATCTCCAACAATGGTGGTATTTGAAAGCATGTGACAATGAATAAAATTCAGTATTTTCAGACAATGTAATCTAAAACAAGTAACGACACCATTTAATTTCAATGATACAGTCCCAGATCACACTAAATTATATAGTTAAAATCACAAACTGTAAATTGATATAATTAAATATAATATAAATACATTGGGCGAAAATAGCAGTAACCCAGAGTTGCAGCAGCAGATGACATTTTATGAGTGTGCACTACTTGACAGGCATTGTTCCAAGCACTTTCCTTGCATCCAGTAATTTAATTCCCATACCATCTCTATGTGGTGGGTAACAGTGTCCATGTCTTACGGATAAGGAATCAGAGGTGCAAAGAGGATGAGGTAGTCAGCTAAGGCATTAGACTAGAACCTGCTGGACACATTTTAGAGACATCATGTAAGGGTTTGTCCGAGCTCCAGCTCCCTATCTGCAATTCCTCAGCAAACCAGGTAGATAACCTTCCTCCATCCACGGCTGCTCATCCTGCCCTCTGTCAGTTCATCCCCACTCCTCTCACACTGCCTCCTGAAAGTGCGTGAGTCCACTCAGAGCAGAGGACAGAGATCTTATCAGGTCCCGCACTGATTCTACCTATTAAAATTGAGACCATATCACATAGACTTGCACTGCATTATTCTTTTTCTTCATTTTTAATGTCATTTTCTGTTTCATTTCTAATGCACTCAATTGTTCTTTAGCTGTTTCACTTCACAACTTATGCTGAGTCTGAATTTCCCCAAGTATGCTGTATGGTTCCAGGAACATACCCAGCATAAACAAACACACGTTGACTGTTTCTCCCAACCCACTGCACAGTGATATCCTGCATATAGCGCTTTATTAATAACTGTTCACATTTATTGAATGCTTACCATATGCCAGACCCTATATTCATTTTCGCATGTATTATCATATTTAATCTCCATAATAAGTCTATACTATAGATAAGGAAACCTGGGCTTTAAAAGTTTATGGGCAACAATTTGTTACAATACACTTGGACCTAAATTATCTGACACCAGCACCCACAGCTCCTAACTAGCCACTGCTACATGCGATCCTTCTTCCTGGTTTTACTTCTAGCTCACTTAATAAACTGCAGTTCCTTGAAAAGTGGGCTATACCATAAAATTCTTGTGGACAGTCATTCAGTCATATCCAACTCTCTGCGATCCCAGAGACTGTAACCCACCATTCTCCTCTGTCCATGGAATTTTTCAGGCAAGAATATTGGAGTGGGTTGCCATTTCCTCCTCCAGGGGATCTTCCTGACCCAGGGATTCAACGGGCATCTCCTGGGTCTCCTGCATTGGCAGGCGGATTCTTTACCACTGCACCACCTGGAAAGCCCCTTTATAATTTTTACTAAGACTACTTGCTGAGTTTTTTTTTTTGATGTATTGCTATGGTGACTGATGCTAAACCATGCTAAGAAAGCAAGGGATAGGTTACCGTGTGGGAATTTTAACCATGACTGTAACCTAAAAATTTAATGATAGCAGTTACCCTAAAAAAGTAAATTTCCTTTTACAACCGTGGACTACAATTACAATGTGGGCAAGAAAGGTGCTCACTACACAGTGTGTCCGTAAAGTGACAAAATATACTTGTAAAAAACCTTACTCTATATGGTAGAACGCAGTCAACGTGTAGATCTTAACTCTTTTGACTATTTAATTACAATTTTAAGATAGTTTTATTATATTTTAAAAGATATCTACTTAATATCATATTTACAAGTGCTATCCTAAAACTGACATTAAATTGATATTAAATTAATATCACCAATCATCCTTCCTTTTCTTACTGTCTTATTCCAGGGAATCTAGATTCTTTATATAAAAACCCCTATCTAGAGTTACTGGTCTTCAGAGGGAGATGTGACTAACAAACAATCTACAGTGAGCCCCCAGCTCAGGCCGGCTCTCTGCTAGCAGCCCCCCACTCCCTACAAAGCTACTGAGCCATGACCCCAGGGGGAGAGGCTGCTCTGTCCAAATAGAAGCTGTGGAACCAGATCCTTTGGCCAACACAGGTCATCACTCACTCCTCATTCCTCATTCTTATCCCCAACCAGGGCCTTCATCTCAACTCTCAGGATGACCCCCAAATTTCCAGGTCTTCTCACTACTACACAGCCCTTTCCTCCTGCAGTTGCCAGATCCACCATCTCTTTGTATTGCTTCCCACCGACACAAAGAGACTGTTGGTTCAGGAACCATCTAGGGTGGATCAAGGTGAAAGAGACTCAGGATCTTACCACCAGGACTGTCGTTGGAACCCCCAGATTGATTTCAGAAGGCTTCAGAAGCTACAACATCCAGTGCAATAGCATTAGAGATCAGCCATACCGGATTCCATAAATACTTCTAAAAATTTAGTCTGGGACTATAACAGAGTTTTAAAATACAACAGCACAGTTTCATGTCCCACTTCCATTTGCCTTATAAACTTTTTTAGAGGATGCTAGTAAAGTCAGAGCTTACTATTTTTACAGAATATTTTACTACACCAAATTCTTAATTTGTCTCAGAATTCTTACCTCTAATAATAAAAACAACACACTAATGGTTACTTACTTGGGCGATTCTGTACTTTCTCTGTTAAAGTAGAGTTGAGTAGCTCAACAAACAAAGACTCCAACCTTTCTGGCTCATCATCGTCCAAGACTGAAACAGTTATTGTTGCCTCACTCTGATTGGCTCTAAAAATAGCAAATCCAGAAGCTGGTATATAGTCTTTCCCTTGAGTTGCTCTGGCTAAATTAGGGGGGAAATGAGGTGGTTTTTCCATATCATCCAGTGTTGCATATGTGACTTTAACTTTTCCCAAGAGGCCTTTCAACCTTATTATTGACAACGTGATGTTCTGGGTTGCTTCCTCCACTTTAATAGGTCTATTTTTCTCAGAAAAGATGAAGACCCCGTAAGGATCATCACTAGCCAAAACTATTAATGTGGCATTAGAATGAATGCCTAGAGAGCCACTGGAGACGCTGAGGATGGTCACAGAGAATGCTTTATCCAGCTCTGGATCTTCATCAGGCAGTACTTCCACTGTGATGTTGGCACTCTTCTGTCCAATCTCAAAAGTGACATTGCCAGAGGTGAAGGCCAGATCGCCATCAGGGTCAGAGTCTATGATCCAAAGCAAAGTCACTCGAGACAGAGCCCCATGACTTCTCATAATCTTTAAAACATTGAATATTAAAATATGTTAAAACAGGCATTAAATCCACCGACTTAGAGGTATGCATATACAGAACAACAGGATATTAATTTGTAATTTTATTTTATATAAGCTGTTCTGAAGAATATAAGATTCTTAAAGGCAATGCCCTACACATCTTTGAAGACCCACAGGGAGTTCCCACTTAAAAAATGATTGTTATATTAAATGACAGATTGAAGGAACATGTTTATCTTTTAACTAAACTGCAGCTGTATCATTTCTGCAACTACAACATATACAAGTAATAAAGCAAATGTAATTAACAGTGTATTATATTGCACATTCATGAAAATGTTTGCATTTCCTGCAAAGAGGGTATACACTTTATTGTAAGGAATAGATGACTGATAATTTTTCTGAAGAGTTAGCCATAAAACTCATTTTTTAAAACAGATTATATTTGACTTCAATATAATATGAAAACAAAAATTCACCAAAAAGTATACTCAACCCAAGGTTATATAAGATACATTTAAGAAGCAAGAGATGCTTTTGTCAATAGTATGCTAAAAAGAATGAAAAATCTTCTTTAGAAAAAATCACTTCAAGTTACTGTATTGTTAGTTGCTCAGTCGTGTCTGACTCTTTGCAACTTCATGGACTGTAGCCTGCCAGGCTCCTCTGTCCATGGAATTCCCCAGGCAAGAATACTGAAGTGGGTTGCTATTTCCTTCTCCAGATTTTCCAGACCCAGGGATCAAACCTGGGTCTCCTGCATTGCAGGCAGATTTTGTACCGTCTGAGCCACCAGATGGTACAAGCCCTACTTCAAGTCAAGTCCTAGCTAAATGTAATTTTTATACTTAAAATAAGAATGCTGACTCAATTAGAAACAGTAATTTTTATTTAAAAAAATTTTTATAAACTTGATGCTTTCCCTGAATCCTTTTTTTTCTTTCATGAGTAATTAGTTATCCTTTCTAAAGCTGTTTAATTCATGACACAACAGTTTACTGCAGATCTGCCATAAGAATACAGAAAAGATATATTCTGAGTGATCTTTCTTCATCCTTTGAATAAAATCTGAGGACACCGAGCAAGCTTCTGGCTCCTCTAAATTATCTAACAATAGAAGCCTACTTAATTCCTACTGGATGAATACATTCACACATACGTACGTACGTACATACGTATGTACCTACGTATCTACATACGTACGTAGAATCACACATAACGTACATACACACACACCACATAGAGATGTTATTATTGCTATTCACGAATGTTTTGCATTTTCTTTCCTTCTGGGAAAGATACAAGCCAGGATGACATTTCTCTATCCAGTTACTTTCGCGTTGTCATGCGACATGCTTTGACCAAAGAAGCTAAATGGAAACGCTGTGAATGACCTCCAGAGAGAAGCTGAGGAGCCAGCGTGCAGTCTCCCCCAACCACACTTCCCCAGTCGGTGGAGACAGGAGTATCTATTGAGTTATAGCCTTTGCAACCCTCAGTCCTAAGTGACTGATGACAGCCAACTTCAGATGGGACATAAAGCATGAGTGAAAAACAAATCTTTGTGGTAATAAGTAGATTAGAATTTGGACATGTTTGTTGCCCAGCTTATCTGAATTAAGATAAAAATCTATATTTTTATATTAATAGATATTCCTTAAAGAGTCAGGAATCCTCAGAATCATAATGTATGCAAAATGAAATACAAAGACAAAAGACAAATCACTGTTTAATTATCAATTTGAATTGTCGGTGCCACTAGATTCATTCCCCCTCTCCACTTACACAGAAAAAATTAACATAAAGTATACCTTAATAATACAATAAAACAGTGTTTAAAAAAAAAAATGTCTAGGACTGGGGGAAAGAATGTACTCACATTGAATGTAACAGTGCTGTATCCATCTTCTGGTTCAGTTCCGCTGACAAAGAGTGACTCAGGGCTAAATTCAAATACACCATGAGCATGGTCAGAGGCTGCAATTGTCACTAGAATTTGGGAAGCCACTCCTAGACTGGCTGCATGAATAAGTTCCAACAAACAGAAGAAAATGTTAATCAGTAATTTAGAAACCAAAGGGAAAAGCAAGGAACAACTTTTTGAAAAGGGTTGTACCATTCACTGAGTATGTTCTAATTTGCTTTAGAAAGAAAGGCAGACACAGACGGCTGCCACAATATTCGTGCTTTTCTGACCTTCCTCGGTTTGGGCTCCAACGTGACATACAAGTGCTGCATAAGCACTTGAAGATAAATAAGGAAAACTTGTTTTTCTTTTTCTTCTCTATGAAAGAGAACATTCTTCCACACAGAGCATAGGAGGAAAGTCTCTCACGACCTTTGCTGACCTTGGAAGAACAGGAGCCAAAATAACTCCTACCTTTATAAAACAGTAGATTTCCTATGATTTTCACCAACCTGACTGCACAGATTCTTGTTTCCAAACGTGCAGTAATTCTATGCCTATTTTCATCATATTACGATATTATAGATCTCTCTCTCCTGGTCTCAAAGAGTCCAGTACTATAACTAAAAAGATGCTAAAATCTAAATAAATAAGTACTTTTTTCCTAGGAAGTATGTTCGGCTTTTATGCCGATTAAATACATGGTCAAGACAATAAGGAATCCAAAAATTAGGACAGTAATTAAATACAGAAGTTATAGGAGACATTGACAGAAGTCAGGAATGAGAGGGGTGTTAACAACTTCTGAAACTAAAATTACAAAACCTGACACTGTGAAAAAGGGATGTTTTGAGCATAAAAGGAATCTTTCTGAGGGTGAGAAAGAGTCCCCACTAAAGAAAAACAAATAGTCTATGTATTGTCTCTTTATATGAAAAAATATTTGAGGTAAAAAAACTGAACCATATTTATATATATATCTAATTCAAAAGGCATCCTCTTTTCAATATTTCCTTCAATAAATTGGCAATTTATTCTCCCCATTTATTTTCTTAATTTCTCTTTCCCATGTGTTTGATTAAATGCAACTTATAATGACTCATATGTTGTCATAAAGAAAATCAGTATGACACATTTTACATGAAAATATAAATATTCTATTTATCTCTTTTTTAGGTATTCAAAGCTATGTAAAGCTTTTTCAATAATCACTTTTGTAAATGGTACCAAGCAAAATTTCTGTTATAATTTGAATCAGGAACTGATTCACATTAGGCTCACAAAGAGAGGAGGAGAGTCTGAGTTGCAGAGGCAGACAGGACTTGATTCTGACTTGATAACTTTCCAGCTGACTTATAACAGCATGGAGTAAATAATACTTGATAAAGTTGTGCTGCTTAATGAGACAAACTATATAAAGGACCTGCATATAGCGGGTATCGAGAAATGGTTAGTATTGGTGTCTCTAAAAAGAAAAGTTAAAATGTAGAATAGTAAAGGGCCTTGGAATAACTGCTTACCACGTCTGTGATTAGCTGGAGGGAAGAATTCCATGTCCCCATCACCACTACCACTGCCATCAACCCTAAAGAGTTCAGTCACTTCACAAGGAGAAACACAGAGTCACGACCCACACAACATACATTGACACAATGAGAAAATTGAGAGTGCTTAAAACATATCCAGCAAAGAGGAAAATACAGTAATACTAGACATGCATTCTTTCAAATAAAACAGATTAGGTGGTAATGGTACAACATTAGTCAAGCTACCAAGTTATAAAACTTTCATTCACAGCTTCAGAAAAATATTCCACATAGGTTGCAACTGGTACTTCCCATTTCTGCCAATTTAACTAGCTTTACTTTTAAATTTTCACTTTACAGCAGTGTAAATTGTTTTCATCGTTCATATAAATATTTTTAAATATTTGTGTGTATGTATCAGCCTATCCTTAGTCCTATAAACCTGTGACAGTCACCATCCCTCTTACAACACTATGTGTATTAGTCACTCAGCCATGTCTGACTTTTCGCAATCCCATGGAGTATAGCCCGCCAGGCTCCTCTGTCCAAGGGATTCTCCAGGCACCAGGACTGGAGTGGGTAGCCATTCCCTTCTCCAGGGATAAAACCTGGGTCTCCTACGTTGCAGGCAGATTCTTTACCATCTGAGCCACCAGAAAAGCCCACTTACAATAACTAATTCAAAAACTGGGGAAATGCATCCAACATTTCCCTTTAGCCACACACTTAAGCTCTCACATTTCGGCACCTAGACAAGTGGTCTAGAAACCTCGGCTTCAGTCCTGGCTGTGACAGACACCAGCTGTAAAACCTTCAGCCAGTCACGAAAGCCCTTGGCACCTCACTTTTCTCACCTATAAAAAGGGCCTGCTGCCTTCATACAGAACTGCAGTAAAGACCAAATAAATGATATTGTAGAAAATGAAGGACCTTGGCAATATATGAAGACTGTCAGAAAAGGAAAGTGGTTCTAACTTTACTTCCACTACATCTCAGAAGCCAACCATTACTTTACCAAGTATTCGCAAACAAAGAAGGCAGGAAGGACAGCGGTGGGAAGGGAAGAAGAAGAGCAAGACGACATCCACACCTCTGTGCTTCTACCATATCCCTGATTGACATGTGAGGCTAAGGTCTGCCCTGCTCGTCCGGGCTTCCCCTCCCCAGGACTGGGATATTCCAGACATGAGAACTGATGACACCCAAAACCTGAAACAGCCTTTGAGACAAAATGGATTTCAGGGAATATCCAGTGCATGGCTGTGCTTAACCACAGGTTACAAGGAAGAGGGGCAAAATTTAATCCCAATGTACCCCGACTAGCATACAACACCTACTCTAGTGGCTATCATATGTAGAAGGGTCTTACAGGCAAAACAGTGTGGAATAAGGACTTCTCCTTTGATCCCCCCAAAAGCTTAGTTCTACAAGCTATCTCACCTCTTAGGCAGCCCAGCTATGACTCAAGGAATGGAGGCCTGCATCTAGGTTCCTCTACCTCCAATCCCCACTCAAGGCGGGCTGGGAGGATCAGATTCTCTGCCAGTACTGCTGATTTAGGAAAGTTAAAGACTGGTTTTCAAATGAGTTCTCGTGCCCAATAATACATACCAATGTATATTCTAGCGATATAGAAGGAAGCTGCTCTATAAAATCACAAGTAAACACTATGATCACAAATATAATTTCTAAAGAAAATCTGATGTTCCTTAACAATCAATATTAGGTAAGGCTCACTATTACCTAAGTAGTTTTCGCAATAAGTCATACAAAGAGCAACTTTTCAAATACTTTACAGTGACTTCTGATTAACGAAGTCCTTTCATGAAAATAATGATCTGGAAACGGGAGGACTTGTCTCTCTGCTTGAGACAAGCAAAGCTGGTCCTGTTACATGACACCAGCCCACCAGTCCAGCTTGCTTCCACTGTTCTATGTAGCCAACCAAGCTGTGGTGCTGTTTAATCATTTCCCTGACCTGTCCTCTCTGGTTTCACCTGGGCTTGGGGAGAACAGGGAAGGCAAACATGGGAAAATTCTGTCATACTTCCCCAAAGTCTCACTAATACTAAAAGACAATCTTAGTATTTCTGTCCTACCCGATTTCTCCCCCTTGGATGGCTTATTCAGTACTATGACTTTCTTCATCAAAACATAAAAATAATAACAAGATAATAATACCAGCTTTTGTAAGGGAAGAGACTGATCTGATGAATACCAACTCTCAAATTCTTACACTTACAAAGATAATATGGTACACATCTCATGTGTTCTATAAACCCCCAGCAGCACCTGCTAATCAGAGTGATACTTCTGCAAAGAAACATATACAGTTAATCTATCTGGCATAAATAAAGACTGTAAGCAGCCTCTCTTCAATACAGAGGAGTTTTGCCATAAAATGGATTTTTGACTCCAAAAGTCTGTGATAAATCAGAGTTTTCAGCATATTAGAACTGAGAATATTGCTAACCTGCTTATTGATAATCACTTCATAATAGGTTTCCTAAAGGGATTAATTTTGACCTATTCTACAACTGGAGATAGCTAAAGGTGCTACTGTGAAAACTGAAATAAGGAAGAAGGAGGAGAGATGATTTTAGGGGCACCACTATAAATGATAAGTATAATTTGGTGATTCAGTATAATTAAATTATTTCACTATAAAAGCATATCTACTTTAGGAAAAGACCAAAGGGTAATGAAAGTGGGAAAACCAGCACAATAGGTTAATTCAAAAGAAACTATTTACTGAATCCACTATCATAGTGAGTGGACAAGTAAACATTTGATAATTTTGAGTCACCATTCTTACCTCCTCCTTCCAAGTTTAACAACTCAACTTTAAAGGATTTCTCCAATTCAGGAATAGAATTATCAGTGATATTTACAGAAATGTATTTAAATCTTTCTCCTGGTTGAAATTCTAAGGTGCCAGCAACACTCTGAAATATAAATAAAAGATTTGTTCATTAGATTATAATTATTTTGTGTATGAACGTAAAAGATGAGAATGTTTACTATGTCCCAGATTGTTACAAATACTGAAACAGATGAAGATTAATATAAAATTGAAAACATTTAAGTGGCTATGAACAGTGATTAATATAAATTCTAAATAATAAATACTCTCAAACTAAATAAAGTAGATGGATTTTTATTTCTCTTACTTCCTTAATCAAAAAACTATTAAGGCAAATAAGAAATCTGTATAGGTGACATCCACAAATTCCTAAACAATTAATTCAATGAGATATATGAAATTCCTTTGAAACTAAGTATACTGAACACTATTCAGATTACATCACTGAGTAATTTAAATACTAGTGTATAATAATAATAATGGCATTTTGCCTAGCAATAATATTGATCCACTGGGCATTAATCGTTCTTTAATTATACTCTCAAATGAAATTCATAATATAGATTTCCCATCAGAAAATTTCATAACTAAGAGAAAAAGAAAGAGTTACTTGAAGTCTTAGGGTCCTTTTTTCTCCCATTACCTAATATAAGCATTTTCCTCTCAAGTCATGAGAATAAATTTTAAAGATGTTTAAATTTTTCTACAGTTAGGTTTTGTGGACAACTCTATTTCATCCTGTGGAACAATTAATGATCTTAAAACTAAACTGAGGAACCCAAGTACCAATTCACTTAATCACTCATTTATTAATTTTTTCTCAATATCTTCAAACACATAGCATGTGCATGATACCACTTAGGATGCTTAGGACTCAAAATTAGTCAAGACATATCTCTATCTCCATGAAAATATTCCAGAAAGAGTGTTAAGCACAGGATAGAAAACAGCAACTATAAAAGACATATCATAGGCTCAAGAAAAAAAAGTACCTTTGCCTAGTGTCCAGTTATAAGAGGAGTAATTCTATAAGTCTTAACAACAGAAATAACATCTGACTATCTTAGGAGACCATAATATTTAACCCTAGCAATATCTTACACAATTGGCCACTCCCTCACTCTCTGGTATTCCATGATATCACACTTTGTTTTTCCTACCTTTTTGGCTCATCCTCGTGTTCTTTGCAATTCTAACATTCTCCTAGGACCTAAAAAAGCTATTCTTCATCAGATTCTCCCTAGACTCTATCTCTAGACAACGTTATACCATATTCTAAGCTTTTAATGTTATGTATATGTTTCCAACTCCCAAATTTCTACTGGCAGACCTTATTTTATTCCACTTCACTTTATTATACTTTGCAGACACTGTTTTTTGGGGGCTTTTGTTTTTTGTACAAATTAACAGTGTGTGGCAACCCTGCACAGAACAAGTTTATTTGGGACCATTTTTTCCAATAGTGTTTGCTCACTTGTCTCTGTGTCACATTCTGGTAATTTTTGCCATAGTTAAAATTTTTTCATAATTGTTATATTTGCTATTGTGATCTGTGATCTTTGATGTTACTGTTATAATTGTTTGGAGGCACAGGGAAAGACACCCATAGAAAATAGCTAACTTAATACATGTCACGTGTGCTCTGACTGCTCCACTGACAAGTCATTCCCCCATCTTGCTCCCTCTCCTGGGGCCTCCTATTTTCTGAGATACAACAATATTGATATTAGGCTAATAAGTAACCCTACAATGACTTCTAAGTGTTCAAGTGACAGGAAGAGTCACATGTCTCTCACTTTATATCAAAAGTTAGAAATGATTATTAAGCTTAATGAGAAAGGCATGTCAAAAGCTGAGATAGGCCAAAACCCATACCCATTCAGCCAAACAGGTAGCTAAGTTTTAAATGCAAAGGAAAAGTTCTTGAAGGAAATTAAAAGTGCTACTCCAGTGAACACATCAAGGATAAGAAAACAAAACAGCCTATTGATGATATGGAGAAAGTTTTAGTGGTCTAGATAGAAGATCAGAGTCACAACATTCTCTTAAACCAAACCCTAATCCACAAAAGGCCCCACTGCTGCTGCTGCTAAGTCACTTCAGTTGTGTCCGACTCTGTGCGACCCCATAGACGGCAGCCCACCAGGCTCCCCCGTCCCTGGGATTCTCCAGGCAAGAACACTGGAGTGGGCTGCCATTTCCTTCTCCAATGCGTGAAACTAAAGAGTGAAAGTGAAGTCGCTCAGTCGTGTCCGACTCTGTGCGACCCCAAGGACCGCACCTCAGCCCACCAGGCTCCTCCGTCCATGGGATTTTCCAGGCAAGAGCACTGGAGTGGGGTGCCACTGCCTTCTCTGACAAAAGGCCCTAACTCTCTTCAATTCCATAAAAGCTGAGGGAGGTGAGAAAGCTGCAGAAAAAAGGTCTGAATCTATCAGAGGTTAGCTCATAAGGTTGACAGAAAGATGCCAACTCCACAACACAGAAGTACAAGGTGAAACGGCAAGTGCTGATGCAGAAGCTGCAGCAAGTTATCCAGGAGATCTAGCTAAGATAATTAATGAAGGTAGCTGAACTAAAGACTCTTTCAATGTAAATAAAACCACCTTATAATGGAAGAACACACCATCGAGGACCTTCAAAACTAGAAAGAAGTCAACAGCCAGATTCAAAGCTTCAAAAGACAGACTAATTTTCTTACTAAGGGCTAATGCAGCTGGTAACTTTAAGTTGAAGCAAATGCCCATTTACCATTCCAAAAACCCGAGGACTCTTAAGAATGACACTAAACCTACTATACCTGTGCTCTATAAATGGAACACTAAAGCCAAGAAGACAGCACATCTGTTAACAACATAGTTTACTAAACATTTAAGCCTACTGTGGAGAGCTACTTCTCAGAAAAAAAAAAAAAAATCACTTTCAAAATACACTGCTAACTGACAAGGGATCTGATCATCCAGGAGTTCTAACGAAGATGTACAAGATTCATATTGTTTTCATGCCTGCTAACACAACATTCGTTCAGCAGCTCATAGCCTGAAAATTCTGAAAAAGGTCTCCAAAGGTACTAACTTTCTGACAGTCATGGAGGATAAGAACATATTTTTTCATTTTGTTTTAGTTATTAAAGAAAATGATAATCCAACTGAAGATTGAATATGGCCATATATGTCAAATCCACAACTACCAGCATACTCAATGGAGGAAAGCAGAAAGCAATTCCTCTAAGATAAGAAGCAAGACAAGGATGCCTACTCTCACCCCTTTTATTCAACAAATAATTTTAGAATTTGCCTGAAACACAGAAGACCTCAAATAGCCAAAACAATCTTGAGAAGGACAGAGCTGAAGAAATCACATACCCTGACTTCAGACTATACTAGAAGGCTACAGTAATCAAAACAGTATGGTACTGGCACAAAAACAGACACAAAACCAATGAAAGCAAAAGTAAACATGTCAAAACTAATAAAACCTCAGAGCTTTTGCACAGCAAGGAAAGCTATCCACAGAATGAAAATACAACCTATCAAATAAGAGATTTTTTTCCAAATAATATGACAAATAAGGGATTAATATCCAACATATATATATACAATTCAGACAATTCAACATTAAAAAAATCAACTCAATTAAAAAATGGGCTAAAGAACTGAACAGATGTTTTTCTAAAGAGGAATATAGATGGACAAGCACATGACAAGATGCTCAGCATCACCAATCACCAGAGAAATGTAAATCAAAACCACAATGAGATATCACCTCACACCCGTCAGAATGGCTGACATCAAAGGCAGCACAAATAACAAACGTTGTCAAGGATGTGGAGAAAAGGGAATCCTCATACGCTACTGGTGGGAATGTAAATTGGTACAACCACAGTGGAAAACAGTATGGAAGTTTCTCAAAAAACTAAAAATAGAACTGTCATACAATCCAGCAATTATACTCCTGGATATATGTCCAGGATATATATTCACTGGATATAAATTCACTAAAAAATATAAATTTATTATTTTGAGGAGATAGCTATAATTCCATGTTCACTGAAACATTATTCACAGTAGCCAAGATATACAACCTAAATGTCTGTCGGCAGATGAATAAAGAAAATTATATAGATAGATAAATACACTGATGGACAGAAAGAACAGAATATTATTCAGCCTTAAGAAAAGAAGGGGTCTTCCCTGGTGGTCCGGGGATTAAGAATCCACCTTCCAGGGAGGGGGTGTGGGTTCCATCTCTGGTTGGGGAACTAAGACCCCACATGCCAAGTGGCAGAGACAAGAAAAAAGAAGTAAATTCTGTCATATACAACCGGGATGAACCTGGAGAACATTATGCTAGGTAAAATAAGGAGACACAGAAAGACAAATACTTCATGATCTCACTAAAACATGGAATCTAAAATAGTCAAACTCACAGAAGCAGAGACCAGACTAGAACAGGGCTTGCCAGGAACTGGGTGAAGGGGAAAATAAGGAGATGTTTACCAAAGGCTACTTCCAAAGTTTCAGTAATGCAAGGTGAATAAGTTCTGGTGCAGTACTATACAGTACACCTGAAATCTGCTAGGAGGGTAGATCTTAAACTTCCTGAAAGAAAGTGAGAAAGGAGGGAAGGAAGGGAAGGGAAGCATTATCTATGTGACGTGACGGCTATGTTAATTAGCTTGACAGCAGTAATTAATTCACAGTATATGTATATCAAAATATCAAATTGTAAATCTTAAATATATATAATTTTATTTGTCAACTATACCTCAATAAAGTTAAAAAAATAGCTTTTAAAAGAACATCAGTATAAGACTGAAGTGTTTCTTTAAGAGAATGCAGAGAAGACAATAATACTAAGCTGAGTCGAGATACCCTATGGAAGGTATTTCATACCAAACTAGCTAAAGATGAAATAAATGTTAGGGCAAGAGAAATATAACTTGCCCAATAAAACAAATCAGAAAACTCTGCCAACTGCAATACAGCCAAAATTAATTGAATTCACTTAGCAAAGTTTTCTGGAATTTGGGAGAAAAAGCATGCACAAATTACTGAAGACTACACCCTTGTACAGGTCTTATTAGGAATAAAAGGAAAATCAAGATAACTACTATTAAATTTAAAGGAAAAGATTCTTTGGAAAAACAAATGTTGAAGGATATAAAATACTTCCTGAGAAGTATAGCCAAGAAGAAATTATGAGCATTCACTTAATATGAGTAGTGGTGATAATAAAACTACATAATAGTTATTCAGGGTTACTTATATATGTGCCACATACAGTACATGACACTTAAAACTGCCATCATCCTCAGGGTGACCTGCCCAACAGGTATTATCTCTCTCTTACCAATAAGGAAACTGAGGTCAGGAAAGATGGACTCTCTGTTAAGGCCACACATTTAGAAGCTCAGTTTAAACCCAGTTTCCAAACTGGTTTTCTTTTTTTTGCCAGTACCACACTGGTTCTCACTTGGAGAAAAACATTAAAATTGAAATGACATAGACATATAATTTCTTTACAATTTTGGTTGTGTTTGACAGACAAGGACAAAGGGATTTAAAATGTGTACAAAACATAATTTTTAAATACATACAATTAAAACCTAGAAGATCAAAATAATACAATGAAGGCTATGACAGGTAAAAGGGACAAGAGAAATCAACAGGATAGCTATTTAAGTGTCAGACTTTGGGGGACAGAAATACTTTAAATTCACATAAATTTAAAGGCTTCACACAAATCTCAAACCATCAATGCTTCCTTTCCTTGTTTAATAAGTTGCGCATACAATGCCAAGCCCCTTGCAATCCTAGAAGGGGACTGTGTCTGTTCTACAAGTGTACGGACTGCTTCAAAAGGATTAAGGGATTCACCTGGTAGTCTTCAGGACTGAATGCTGTCAGTGACACTGTTCTATATTCTGCTATAACCGTCCCCAGGAGCCCTTGTGCACGGACGACCAACAACCTAACTTCTCCATCTTCCTCCCGCACGGTGACGCGGGGAACACCCCGTGCAGGTAGGGTCATTGGGTCCTCAGGCTGCGGAGGCGGCCCGGTGGAGAACTGTAGCAAGCCTGGCAGATACAAAGAGAAACGGCATATTTGCCCCAGTTATCTGTGGAAGAATTTCATACGCACTTGAAACGATCTTACACAATTATTTTGATCACTAGGATAAAATTCAGAGGGCTCTCCTTTAGAAAAGACCTCAGTGACGATTTGATTAACATGCTTTTGACACAGAATATGGTAGGAAGTTTTCAGGATATTAAAAACTAAAATGACAATTTTCCTTGTCTCTACCCAAAGAAAACTTTTTTTAAAGGAAACTTCAATAAAAAGAACAGCGATGGAGTTTTACAATATATATTATCACACATTTACTCGTATTTGTCTCTAGAATTCATCCTTAAACATATAGCAAAACAAAATTAATGGCACCCCAAAGGACTCGCAATTCATTTTTTTTTTAATTTAAGTATGAAAATGAATTGAAGAACTTCCCAGGTTTCCTACACAGACTTTTTTTATTGGATGCTTTCCTGCAAAAGAGATACTACTTTTCAGTGCAGAAAATAGTCTCAACTTGTTATAACAGACATCTGCTATAGTCGCCCAACTAAGAAAATTATCCCTTTTCAGCATAAGACAAGAAGAAATTAATATAAACAGACAGTGATAACTCTACTTTTTGAAGTCTAATAAAACATGAATTACAATGTACTTCAACCAGGTGTTAACATATCACAGTAGGATAATTTTTAAAACTAAAACTTTTGATAGCCATGAATAAAAATACTTTTATTTCCATTTAAAATAATCCTGCATATACTTTATAAAATATATTCTTTAGCTTTAGAAACTGGTTCTTGTATTTCATAAACACCATCCCTCAAAATGGCAGCCTAGAAGTTCAAGAGCTTAGGAGGTTAGAGATCCAAAGAAGGTCTACTTCAATCATTTTGCAAAAGTCCCTTTAACTCTTAACAAGTATACCCAGAGAAGGGAAGACTATTCTAGCACAAGGGCGTGGTTACCATATGGATGATCGCTAGCTTTGATGGTGATATCTGTTGTTTCCTTTTCAGGGTCTATGCTTGCACCACTGGTGGGAGTCGAACCTATTTTTCCATCTCCAGGAATCGCAGAAACCAAGGTCACACGGAAATACTCATTAAGCTCAGGAATATCATCGTCAAGGACATAAATATTCAGGACCTTTAAACACAAAAATCCAGAGGTAATAAGCAATGACAAGTAGAACAAGCAAGTAGAAAGTATCTACCACTCTCCAGAAGAAAATAAAGCAGTCAACTGAAGTTACTTCCTAACATGAGAGATTTCTACAAAAACTTAAACATTAAAACACAGAGTGAGAGAGAGACAGAGAAAGATCTGAGAAATTAATTCTTTAATCAATAATGGGTACTGAACAGTAATATTTTCTGTATAAAAATATCCTAGTTATGTATTAATATCATAGCATATGTGATATAGTAATATACCCATATCATATATTCCTTGTATCAAAGACAGCAGTATTACCAACCTCAGGGTATAGAATTCCTACTTAAGGAAATGCATGTTATCTGTTAGGATGTGGTAGGACTGTAGGAAAGGACAGTATGTCTAGTTACTGCCTAAGGAAAGTCTGACATACCTAGAGGGAGCATGCTAGAAAACAGATTTACAACAGATCCTAGAAGTCTGGCATATACAAACTGCCCAAAAAACATTTGGAAAAGAAACAGCAATAATTCAGCCATGCTCTGCAAAACATAAAGTCAAAATCTGAAGTGAAAAAATGATTCCTCTCTCTTTTATTAACTAAACAAGCATGTTGACATCTACAATGGGCAATTTCTAGTCCAGAGACTTAAGAGTCGTCTGTAGGAGAGAGACCTGTGGAAAAACATTTAAAATGCAATGTAAAAATGTCATAGAGTTATGTACAAAATAAACTGAGACCAAAACAATCAGCTCTACCCATGTCTCCTGCGTTGCATTTCCTGTATTGTAGGTGGTTTCTTTTCCCCTGAGCCACCAAGGAAGCCTCTGTCTAGTAAAGGTTTTACAATAGACAGGTTTGAAGCAAGTCTTAATGAATTAGTTGTAGTTGTAAGTAATAATGGGGGAGGGCAGGTAAAAGAAACAAGAGCATGAAAGAATAAGATATCTGGGGAACTATAATTAGACACTAAGGCTGGATGGATAAACAGAGGTCAAGTTTATAGGGACCTGTCATGGTATCATCAGAAAAATGAACTTCATTCCATAGAGAGTAAAGCAAAACTGAAGAATCATAAGCAGGAGACAGATAAAATGAGAATTACGTTTCAGCATCAGTACCAAGGACAGAGCCAGAAGGGGTGCGAAGGTGAGTTAGGAGGTGACAGACCAGAAATACCGAGGTTCTAAACTAGTGCAGGGACAAAGGAGATGAGAAAAAGAGATGGATTTGAGATGTGTTCTGGGGACAAAAGACCCAGATCTTAAAGACTCAGCATAGCGAGTGAGGGACAGGAAGGAATGACATATGATTTCCTGGTTTCTTCGAGAAAGGAAGGTGACAAACATCTGAAAACAGACTAACTCCAAATGCAAGTTTCAAACACTAGTCACTGGGCCTAAAATCATTTGGAGAGCCTGTTTTTTAATGCGGTTTTTGTACCACTAGGCCCAAGGTAGAATCTGAATTTGGTTTTGATGTTCATTTTGATCAGAATTTTAATTAATAAAGTAATATATGGAATGGTCAATGTGCTCAGATATTCTACTCAAATATTGTCATTGTTCTTGAGCTAGAGAAAACAAAAAGTAGACTTAAGATTTAACACATCTCGCCCCCAGAAAGCAAGCTGACAAATGTTACTACGAAAAGCAACACCAAAACATCAAGCTGTCCATTAAAAATGAATTAATATTTTTTCAAGCATTGAATGATACCAAAGTAACTGCTCATTTTAGTGAAATGAAGACTTTCAAACTGAAGACCATATCAAGCTATAAATGTATTTCATACAGTGACTTTATTATGCTATACGCTCTATTTTCTATTTTTTAAATCTTGATCATAACTCACTAAGCTGATTTCATAACTAACAGACCACTTAAAAACACTTGAAAAACACACTTCTATTTTAAGTTCTTGCATTGTGGCAAACACCAACACACACTTTTAGACTCTCTGGCAGCTAGGTTTCTGGGTGCAATTTAAGTACACTTAATTAAATACACTCCCTCAGATATCCAGAGAGCAACAGCAAAACTACTGCTGTCTGTGCTAGAAAGCACAGTGTTAGAGCATCAGCAGACAGCCCAGGATCCAGGCTCTGGCTTGGTAAGACTGAGAGGCTGCTAGAGATTCAGCAGGTATAGTGCTGTAAACCAACGCCTTTATTCAGGGTTATTACTGCTGCTTTAAAGGTCAATTTATTTTTTAAAGAACTTTTAAAATGACTAAAGAAAATACCTTAAATAAATCTTGACAGCAGCATGTATGACTATTTACCTAACCAAAATCTTATTTATTAACTCTTATCTCTTCCAAAATAAACGTGAACCCACTTTATAAAACAGTGGTTCCCAGTTACACTTTTATTTCATAGTTGGTAAATTTTCCAATAGAAAAATTTGAGGATCAACTCTGTTTTCCAAAGAGGAACATTAAAAATTCACCGCATACTGTTATTATTACTTGATTTGAGTATTTCAAATCCAAAAAAGAACTGAAAAAAGCATCAGAAAATAGTCCTTTAAATTGAATGATCTCAGCCTCGTGAAAGCTTACTAGTGTCCTCCTATTCCTCATTTTATTGAATATCAGTAAAAATATTTATCATCGTTCTCTTTTCAGACTGCTTTTGGGGAAGTTTTAACATTTTTCCTTCTTTCCCCAAAGTATAGATAGTTGACCACTCTTCTTGAGTTTTAACTCTTTAAATCTTAAGAATAGTTCAAGTTTGTCCTAATTTTATGTTTTTCATCCAGTCAATGCCTAAGTCCCTTAAAAATTTCTTCAAAGATTACATTTGCAGGTCTTAAATTATTCTATTTATCACTGTTGACCTATAAGCTATCTACATTTCTAATAAAACATTACACTGATATGAATATTCCAACATACTAGACTAATAGTAAGAAAATTTTTGATATAAGAGAAGGTCTCATTTTGATTTCACTTATAAGAAGTGTCACTTATTTCTGAAGTATATATTCAGAAATCAGACTCTGGTTCACAGCAAGTTTTTGAGAAAACTGGTGATTTTTACTTTCAAAACAAAGAAAAATTACCTATTTTTCCAAATTTAAAAATAAAATGAGATTACAGTTAAAATAATTCCTCTTGGCTGACTGAAAGAATTCTTAAGTGTTGAATTTTTAAGTGTTAAGAATTTTGCAGTTTCTCACTGTATTGGTAATAAATAATGATAAACCTTCATGCTATACCATTTTTATTAACACATATATTAAAGAATAAATAAAACTCTTAACTGGTGGCTCAGTGGTAAAGAACCCACCTGCCAATGCAGGAGAGGCAAGAGAAGGTGCCCCGGAGAAGAAAATGGAGGAAACCCACTCCCGTATTCTAGCTTGGGAAATCCTTCAGACAGAGGAGTGTGTGGGCTACAGTCCACGGGACCACTAGAGTCAGACTCAACTTGGCGACTGAACAACAATGACAAAACTATAACACACGTTATTCAACATTCTTAATGTTTCTTTTGAAGAAATAAATACAAAAATATCTTAGACCATGAGATATACCTAATCACCTAAATATTCCAAATTGCTTCAAAAGCAGGATGCTAAAAATAAATTACACAACAAATGGATAAGGGGAAGCTTCCCAAGAGGTTTTCAAAGAAAGAAAAGAAGATTAGGGTTTACCTCTGATCTCTGCCAAGGAAGGAACATGATACTTCCACTGGCATTAGCAAAATCATCAACAAGGTAATTAACACCATCAGATTCGATCTGTGAGATAGTGTAAAAAACATGCACATAATCCAGAGCTCCTCTGGTTCGCTCCACTACACATGAAATGGTGGATCCCTCCTCAGCAATCTGAAATTGAACATAAACTCATTGTAAGTATATACTGATTCAAATCAGTGATAAAATTACAAATGCTTTCATGAAATTCTTTCACCATAAACTTAGTTCTGTAACTTTCTATATCTGTAAGGAGGCCTCTACATTCTTCCAGAAATATCTCTGATTGCCAAAAAAATATTTACAATCATTGGTTTTTTTGCTCATTCCTTTAAAAGGATAAATAAAGGCAAAACAGCAATAATTAACTATACCATGTAATTCATTCATTGAAAACTCTCGGGTCTGGCACTGTGCTAGTTTTTTGTTTGTTTGTTTTTACTACAACCCTTTTTCCAGGTAAGTCTAAAGAGGAAAACAAACTCATGATTTTATGATGAGTTCAGCACTGAAGTTAAGGGTAGAGAGTGGAACATGACATCACGGAGAACTTTTTAGGCATAAACATAAGAAGTAATCAAGAGAATCTGGTGAAATCATTTGGAGGTGATACAAAGTATCCAATGGGGAGAACCTAGAAAAATTCCTGGTGGGAGGACAATGGTCAGGTAAAGGAGGGCACTGATATTGTAATTAATATCTTTTTGCTATTTCTGACACAAATACATATCTGTGTGTTTACATACATGTGTGTGCATTTTTTCAAGTGGGAAGCATTTTTATCTATATTTTAAGATAGTGTTTAGTAATTACATGGAGCAGGAAATTGGAATATCTTAGGTCTTCATATTCTTGTTCTCCCGATTCTATTTTTATAGTATCAAATACGTAACTCATAGAAAAAAAGAACTAAAACTGAATAAACAGATTTCAAACTATAAATCTTAATATATAGTGCCATTTTTTAATTTTTCATATCAATCTTAAGCACCTCTGATCAACATTAAATACAGCTATTTTGGTGCTAACATCAGAGCTGAAGAAAATGGACTTGAAACTTGTCTGCTAACAGGCAACAGTCAGTTATCAAGGAGCACGGAAACACTGGTTGTTGTTCCAGTAAACCCTCTGAGTTTCACTGAGCATCAACAACTGTACTGCCTCAAGGTAAAGAAGATGAAGCATCCCAGGGGGCAGTATCGTGTAACTCCTTTATTTGCCGGCTCATCCACTAATATAAGAAATCCAAAACGACCATATGGTTGTTCAGAAACAGCCTTTAGTCTGCTTCCTGATGGACATATTCTATCTCCTGGTCCAACCAGAACTTCTAATCCCGTGGAGCCTAAAACATGGGAGCAGGAGGTGAAAGAGATTCAGTCCTACTGCTCCCTCTTGCTTCCTATGCTCATGTGGTCTAATCTCTGGAGACACAGAAACAGACATCAGCCACTGGGTACACACACTAGATCCTGAAGGACAGCACCAGCCCTTCAAGATGTTGTCCCTGAGCTGGTACTTTGGCTGAGTCTTCAACAGAACGTTCCCCTGTTAAACTAGGCCCACTGCTTCAGGTGATGTCGTACAATACATACACAGATGACGGAATGTTAGCCATAAAAAAGAATGAAATACTGCCATTTGCAGCAACATGGATAGACCTAGAGATTATCATACTAAGAGAAGTAAGTCAGAGAAAGACATTATATGTCATCAATTATACGTGGAATCTAAAAAGTAAAACAGATAAACTTATTTACAAAACAGAAACAGTAAACTCCCTGATGGTCCAGTGGTTAAGAATCAGGCTTTCACTACCATGGGCCCAGATTTAACTCCTGGTCAAGGAGCTAAGATTCTACAAGCTGTGTGTTGCTGGGAAGAAAAGCCAGAAACAGACTCAGAGACACAGAAAGCTTATGGCTACCCAAGGGGGAAGGGCGTAAGAATAACTTAGGAGTATGAGATGAACAGATACACACAACCATATATAAAATAAACAACAAGCATTTACTGTACAGCACAGGGAACTACTTCATGCAAAGATGAGCTCAATAAAGGACAGAAAGGGTATGGACCTAACAGAAGCAGAAGATATTAAGACAAGGAGGCAAGAATACACAGAAGAACTGTACAAAAAAGATCTTCACGACCCAGATGATCAGTGTGATCACTCACCTAGAGCCAGACATCCTGGAGTGTGAAGTCCAGTGGGCCTTAGGAAGCATCACTATGAACAAAGTTAGTGGGAGATGATGGAATTCCAGTTGAGTTATTTCAAATCCTAAAAGATGATGCTGTGAAAGTGCTGCACTCAAAATGCCAGCAAATTTGGAAAACTCAGCAGTGGCCACAGGACTAGAAAAGGTCAGTTTTCATTCTAATCCCAAAGAAAGGCAATGCCAAAGAATGCTCAAACTACCACACAATTGTACTTATCTCACACACAAGTAAATTCTAGCCCGGCTCAAAATTCTCCAAGCCGGGCTTCATTCAACTGTACATGAACTGTGAACTTCCCGATGCTCAAGCTGGTTTTAGAAAAGACAGAGGAACCACAGATCAAATTGCCAACATCTGATGGATCATCAAAAAAGCAAGAGAGTTCCAATAAAACATCTATTTCTGCTTTATTGACTATGCCAAAGCCTTTGACTGTGTGGATCACAATAAACTGTGGAAAATTCTGAAAGAGATGGGAATACCAGACCACCCGACCTGCCTCTTAAGAAACCTGTATGCAGGTCAGGAAGCAATAGTTAGAACTGGACATGGAACAATGGACTGGTTCCAAACAGGAAAAGGAGTACTGCATAATATACAATACTGTATATTATACAGACAATATACAAGGCTGTATATTGTCACCCTGCTTATTTAACTTATATGCAGAGTAGATCATGAGAAACGCTGGGCTGGAGGAGGCACAAGCTGGAATCAAGATGACCGGGAGAAACATCAATAACCTCAGATATGCAGATGACACCACCCTTATGGCACAAAGTGAAGAGGAACTAAAAAGCCTCTTGATGAAAGTGAAAGAGGAGAGTGAAAAAGTTGGCTTAACTTTGACAAAATTCAACACTCATTTATGATTAAAACTCTCCAGAAAGCAGGAATACAAGGAACATACCTCAACATAATAAAAGCTATATATGACAAACCCACAGCAAGCATCACCCTCAATGGTGAAAAACTGAAAGCATTTCCCCTGAAATCAGGAACAAGACAAGGGTGCCCACTCTCACCACTACTATTCAACATAGTGTTGGAAGTTTTGGCCACAGCAATCAGAGCAGAAAAAGACGTAAAAGGAATCCAGATAGGAAAAGAAGAAGTGAAACTCTCGCTGTTTGCAGATGACATGATCCTCTACATAGAAAACCCTAAAGACTCTACCAGAAAACTATTAGAGCTAATCAATGAATATAGTAAAGTTGCAGGATATAAAACTAACACACAGAAATCCCTTGCATTCCTAAACACTAACAATGAAAAAACAGAAAGAGAAATTAAGGAAACAATACCATTCACCATTGCAACAAAAAGAATAAAATACTTAGGAGTATATCTACCTAAAGAAACAAAAGACCTATACATAGAAAACTATAAAACACTGATGAAAGAAATCAAAGAGGACACAAACAGATGGAGAAACATACTGTGTTCATGGATTGGAACAATCAATATTGTGAAAATGGCTATTCTACCCAAAGCAATCTATAGATTCAATGCAATCCCTATCAAGCTACCAACGGTATTTTTCACAGAACTAGAACAAATAATTTCACAATTTGTATGGAAAAACAAAAAACCTCGAATAGCCAAAGCAATATTGAGAAAGAAGAATGGAACTGGAGGAATCAACCTGCATGACTTCAGACTCTACTACAAAGCCACAGTCATCAGGACAGTATGACACTGGCACGAAGACAGAAATATAGATCAATGGAACAGAATAGAAAGCCCAGAGATAAATCCACGAACCTATGGACACCTTATCTTCAACAAAGGAGGCAAGGATATACAATGGAGAAAAGACAACCTCTTTAACAAGTGGTGCTGGGAAAACTGGTCAACCACTTGTAAAAGAATGAAACTAGAACACTTTCTACACCATACAAAAAAATAAACTCAAAGTGGATTAAAGATCTAAATGTAAGACCAGAAACTATAAAACTCCTAGAGGAGAACATAGGCAAAACACTCTCCGACATGAATCACAGCCGGATCCTCTATGACCCACCTCCCAGATTATTGGAGATAAAAGCAAAAATAAACAAATGGGACCTAATGAAACTTAAAAGCTTTTGCACAATAAAAGAAACTATAAGTAAGGTGAAAAGACAGCCCTCAGATTGGGAGAAAATAATAGCAAATGAAGAAACAGACAAAGGATTAATCTCAAAATTATACAAGCAACTCCTGCAGCTCAATTTCAGAAAAATAAATGACCCAATCAAAAAATGGGCCAAAGAACTAAACAGACATTTCTCCAAAGAAGACATACAGATGGCTAACAAACACATGAAAAGATGCTCAATATCACTCATTACCAGAGAAATGCAAATCAAAACCACAATGAGGTACCATTACACGCCAGTCAGGATGGCTGCTATCCAAAAGTCTACAAGCAATAAATGCTGGAGAGGGTGTGGAGAAAAGGGAACCCTCTTACACTGTTGGTGGGAATGCAAACTAGTACAGCCACTATGGAGAACAGTGTGGAGATTTCTTAAAAAACTGGAAATAGAACTGCCATATGACCCAGCAATACCACTTCTGGGCATACACACCGAGGAAACCAGATCTGAAAGAGACACGTGCACCCCAATGTTCATCGCAGCACTGTTTATAATAGCCAGGACATGGAAGCAACCTAGATGCCCATCAGCAGACGAATGGATAGGGAAGCTGTGGTACATATACACCATGGAATATTACTCAGCCGTTAAAAAGAATTCATTTGAATCAGTTCTAATGAGATGGATGAAACTGGAGCCCATTATACAGAGTGAAGTAAGTCAGAAAGATAAAGAACATTACAGTATACTAACACATATATATGGAATTTAGAAAGATGGTAATGATAACCCTATATGCAAAACAGAAAAAGAGACACAGAAGTACAGAACAGACTTTTGAACTCTGTGGGAGAAGGTGAGGGTGGGATGTTTCGAAAGAACAGCATGTATATTATCTATAGTGAAACAGAATACCAGCCCAGGTGGAATGCATGAGACAAGTGCTCAGGCCTGGTGCACTGGGAAGACCCAGAGGAATCGGGTGGAAAGGGAGGTGGGAGGGGGGATCGGGATGGGGAATACATGTAACTCCATGGCTGATTCATGTCAATGTATGACAAAACCCACTGCAATGTTGTGACGTAATTAGCCTCCAACTAATAAAAATAAATGAAAAAAAAAAGTTGGCTTAAAGCTCAACATTCAGAGAACTAAGATCATGGCATCTGGTCCCATCACTTCATGGGAAATAGATGGGGAAACAGTGGAAGCAGTGTCAGACTTTATTTTCTTGGGCTCCAAAATCACTGCAGATGGTGATTGCAGCCATGAAATTAAAAGACGCTTACTCCTTGGAAGGAAAGTTATGACCAACCTAGACAGCCTATTAAAAAGCAGAGAGACATTACTTTGTCAACAAAGGTCCCTCTAGTCAAGGCTATGGTTTTTCCACTAGTCATGTAGGGATGTGAGAGTTGGACTATAAAGAAAGCTGAGCGCAGAGGAATTGATGCTTTTGAACTGTGGTGTTGGAGAAGACTCTTGAGAGTCCCTTGGACTGCACGGAGATCCATCCAGTCCATCCTAAAGGAGATCAGTCCTGGTTGTTCATTGGAAGGACTGATATTGAAGTTGAAACTCCAATACTTTGGCCACCTCATGCAAAGAGCTGACTCACTAGCAAAGACCCTGATGCTGAGAAATATTGAGGGCAGGAGGAAAAGGGGACGACAGAGGATGAGATGGTTGGATGGCATCACCGACTCAATGGACATGAGTTTGGGTAAATTCCGGGAGTTGGTGATAGACAGGGAGGCCTGGCATGCTGTGGTTCATGAGGTCACAAAGAGTTGGACACGACTGAGCAACTGAACTGAACTGAACAGGAAACTATATTCAATATCTTGTAATAACCCATAGCGAAAAAGAATCTGATTCAGTGTAACTCACTTTGCCATATGTGTGAAAGTAACACGTACTTATAACAGTATTATAAATCAACTACAGTTCAGTTTAAAAACTGGTATTTCGAGGCCATAAACAAATGGTATATTTTAATGTCATGACATAAATGGTATGTAAAGACTGGATGAGACAATAGAGAAATAAACCTAGATAGAAAAGGACCAAGTACAATCAGGTCTGAAGTAACCCTGGTTTTGAAACGAGTATCCCAATACAACTGACATACCAGAAAGCATTCTAAACATAAGATGGATTTCACATTTATTTATGTAAAACTTCATCTGTTAGAAACATGGCAAACACAGAAAACTGCACCATCTGAAACAAGCTACATGGGCATGCACACCTTCCAGTCACCTCAGTTCAGCATGTGTGTTATCAGCCACTTACCTGCATCTAATATGACAACTTTCCCTCTGATTTCAAATAAGCCTCCTTCTCTCACTTAACTGCACTTTCCCCACTTTTACAAACAAACTTAACATTTTTTTAAGGTATACATGTCATACTTGATAAACATATTTAAGACTTAAAAACATTATGTAAACCTATTCTTTATTAGGTCCCTACATTTTAATTTTTCTACTACCGACCAATTTACGGGGCTGTGTTCTCCTAACCCATCTTTCTCCTAAGTTCTGTGTTTTTCATTATGTGATTTGCCATAGTGTGGTGATTTTTAGGAACCCATCAATCATGCTACGTGAGAACTAATGTATTCTGAACGTAGGGCTCGCCAAGCCTAAGAGGCTGGAGGGAAGAACAACAGACAGAAACAGGTGTTTAATACAGTTCCTAACTTAGACATTAACATCAGCGTGTTCATCACAGCCAAATGGTGCACAAACACATGTGTGCTGGAAAGAGCACGACTCTGAGGTCACTCAGTGCTGGTTGACTGTTTCACTCTGCCATTTACCAAGCGGCCTCAGTCTCCGTGATCTCTTCTTAGAATGAAGATCACAAAGTCTCACGGGTTTTGGTGAAGGTTAAACAAGTGCTTTACATGATCCCTATTAATATAGTTAAGTGCTAAGAAAAAAAAACCTTACATTTCTTCCCCTTATGTTGCAACCTCATGGACTGTACCCCGACAGGTTCCTCTGTCCATGGGGACTCTCCAGACAAGAATACTGGAGTGGGTTGCCATGCCCTCCTCCAGGGATCTTCCCAACCCAGGGATCAAGCCCAGGTCTCTCACATTGCAGACAGATCTTTTACCATTTCAGCCACCAGTGAAGTCCAAGACATAGATTCAGTTCAGTTCAGTTCAGTCGCTCAGTTGTGTCTGACTCTATGACCCCATGAATCGCAGCACGCCAGGCCTCCCTGTCCATCACCAACTCCCGGAGTTTACCCAAACTCATGTCCATCGAATCGGTGATGCCTTCCAGCCATCTCATCCTCTGTCGTCCCCTTCTCCTCCTGCCCCCAACCCCTCCCAGCATCAGGGTCTTTCCCAATGAGTCAACTCTTTCCATGAGGTGGCCAAAATATTGGAGTTTCAGCTTTAGCATCAGTCCTTCCAATGAACACCCAGGACTGATCTCCTTTAGGATGGACTGGTTGGATCTCCTTGCAGACATAGATTAAATAGATCCAAAGATACACTGGGGAGTATGATGTTTCCTTATAGCTTTTTACCAAATCAATGACAAATAGCCAGGCAGAATATAGGACTAAGCTTTTCGTCTGCAAGAATCACATGGGAAAAATTTGTCTATTTCATTAAAAATCTATCACCTACTAACTATTTTCAGTTTTAAAAAGAAAGGCAAAAAGGATTATCCATATTCACTGCAAATGTGTGCAGATGTATGCTATATATCAAAATTTCATAGAAAATTTAATAACTTAATAATTTATACAATAAAGCAGATTTTAAAGTTTTAACTAGGGAAGAAGTTTCAAGTGTCAAGCACCCATTAAAAAAAAAATCACATAGGATGTTTGGTAAAAATCCACCTTACAAACTTACAAATTTACAGAAAAAATGACATAATGCCTGACATTTGCTTTTAAAATTAATTCAGCCAGCAAAGAAAAAAATAAGACTGACAAAAGGCTGATAAATGTTAAAACTAAGTGAGAGGTAACCAGGGTGCCATATCCTATTTTTTGCATAGGTATTTTCCACTCTAAAAGATTTTTTTTAATTCAGCTTTTTACCTCCCCTCCCATCCCATGCCAGAGATTCTGACAGAAATGGGGTCCTGATTCAGGAAGGGTGTCGAGGAAAATGCATCAGATATTTCCATCCAAGACGATCCATGCACGGCAATTTGGTAAGTGGCAGACTAGGTGATGGAATCAGTAATACCAGAAAGGGATTAAGACATAGAGAATAAGTAATCAAAAGATTTTTTCTACTATTAAAATATTCATCTCATTGACTTTAGAATCATACAACAAGCAAATGTTCAGGATAGTATATGAAAGGGCATAACATCAAGTAATAACATCAGAACCACCATCACTCATTTTTTCACAACAAGCAATAACAGCAGCCACTACTGTTTTCTCTACTGCGTCAGGAATTTGTCATATCTTCAGATCATCAGAAAAGTAATTATAAAAGTTAACAGTGAAAAGAGTTTTAGAAATACATTTTCTAGAAAAAATAATACACTATATGCCATGGATTTGCTTTCTCTACTGAAACAGAAGATTAAAGCTAAACAATTACACATTCAATTAATTTTTTAGTTTGTTTCATGCTTGGGTGATGATGTGTGATATCAGATTATATCAGCATCACTTTTATCTAAAGGAATCTATTCACATAACAGATGGCAGACATGCAAAAGCGAACACAGTCCAAGTCAAATAATATTCTCTTTTTTATAAAGATCCTCTCGAAATATCTCTAACTTTATTCTTAAACCATGAGTTTAAATATATAAAACATAATTCAGGGCCTTCCCTGGTGGTCTAGCAGTTAAGAATCTTCCTGCCAATGCAGGTGACAAGGTTTGATCCCTGATCGGGGAGGATCCTCTACATGCCATGGGGCAGCTAAGCCCATGTGCCACAACTATTAAGCCCTCACACATGCCTAGATTCTGTGCCTTGCAACAAAGAGTAGCCCCTGCTCTCTACAACTGCAGAAAGCCAGAGCAAAGCAACGACAACCCAGTGCAGCTAAAAATAAATCAATAAATAAGTCTTTAAAAAATTAATGCTTAAAAACAAACCAAAAATATAAAACATAATCCAAATATTGGCTGTAAAAGTAAACCAATAAGACCTGCAATTTCTATGAATCATTAGGAAAGGAAACTTTATCATTAGGGGGCATATACCCTTTCAGGACATACAGAAATAGTGGGAAAATAAGGTGGAGAGAAAATAACATTGAAAGTATAAAGAATAGCAAAATACAGGAAGGTAACATGAGAACCTGGTTACTAGGCAACAGGTCCAACAAAAAAAAAGTCACCTGTTCAGTATAGGGCCTTCTTGGAATAAAAAGAACTACTTGGCCTACCCCACAAGGGCGCTAAACTACGTACAAGTTTGTTCATTCTTTCAATTAAATTTATTAAGTATCTGCTATTTGCCAGAACACAGTGTACCTGGTTAGGAGGAAACATGTCACAAAGTAATGTCATCTCTTTCAAGATGCCAACTAGCAGACTACGTCACACTCTACATACTTTCATTACCTGTTTTAGATCTGATTATGCTTTCATTTTAACCTTAGTATTACTTTATGTCATATGAATCTATGAAAAATTCAAAAGCATAGCATAACTCAAAGAGAAGTCTTTAAGGATCTCTATTGACTTCAGCATTTTTGAAGGAATAAGAAAAAGTTAACTTTTCAATATCACTGCAACAACACAATGGAGCAGAATCTATGGAAGTGACAGTGGTTTTTATTTTTGAAAATGAAGCAAGTAACCATAAAATTTAAACTCTGTTATTATATTTGTAGCAATATGCATTGATTTCTGGAAAATATTGGTTAACCTAGTTGCACAGATCTTCCAAACACTGATGCATTTCACTACACAAAATAAGCAAATCACTGTCAATAAAAGCTAATCACTATCAATATAAGGTAACACCACTTTCAATCTTAACCAAAAAGCCTTTAAGTATTGGAAAACAGTCAAGCTCACTTTAATTTGTAAGATGCTTCAACAACTCTTAATTTTTCCTTGAAAGCTCAAATTTTTTATCACTGGTAACAAATACTATCGGTTGTTTTCCTGGTAGTCACTGGCTCACTTCATTTGTTTCCATAAATGTCTGCCAGGTGCCCAAATCCGAATAACCAAACTTTGTTGGTCATTTTTTCAAGTAAAAATGGTGTTCCACAAAAAGGGCAGCTAGTTCAGCTCACAACTCTATCTGCACACCTTCCACAATTACCATGCTTTGCTAATGCACAGAAGTGCTTTATCTGTGCTTCTCATTTTATGATTCATGCATGTGCTGAGTCACTTCATTCATGCCCGACTCTTTGCGACCCTATGGACAGTAGCCCACGAGGCTCCTCTGTCCATGGGATTCTCCAGGCAAGAATTCTGGAGTGGGTTGCTATGCCCTCCTCCAGGGGATCTTCCCAACCCAGAGATCAAACCTGCATCTCTTATGTCTCTAGCATTGACTGGCAGGTCCTTTAACCACTAGCACCATCTATGATACGCAATGTTAAAAAGGTGGGTATTTAAGGGTTGAAATTTTATCAAATGAATGTTTTTTACTCCTTCATCAAATATACTCAAGTGAGATTTTCACCTCTTAAACTACAGGTGTGTGGTAATAAACAGAATAATGACAACTAGTACAGTCAGGTTCTGCTGCCTTGATTCATACAAAGGCACTAGCAACCAGCAGTTTTGGCAACCACTGCTTTTGCAGTGCAAATGTCAATTGTCAATAAAATGAAAAAGACATCATAGTGTTTTATAAAATTAGATTTGATCTTTGTGGAACTCCTAAAAGAAGTCAGGAACCCATAACGGTCCTTGGACTTGGACTACACTCTGAGAACAATTTCAGTAAGCAATCAATAAATACTAATGACGGTTATCACAACAAAAATATTTCACATCACCCTGTCTTCAAATCCCTCCAAGATGAAAAGTAAGAGTTTTATACTTCTTAACACTTTCAGGCATGAAAATTCTGTAATCTTCCTGATGATCAAATTGCAGTATCTGCTATTTAAGACACAACACTTTTCCTGTATTAACCATCTAAACTTTTTCCCAATACAGATGTATATGCTATTTTTCTCTCATGTGGACTTACAGGATAATCAGTCATGTTTTCTTTTTCTTTCCAGAGATTTTACAACTACAAGTACTGTGGCTCATGTAAGGAAGTTCTATTCTGCAATCAAAGATTGACCCCATTCAAATTCTGAATTATCTTGGAACAAAGGTACATATCTCAGTGGTACTAAACCAACACCAAGACAATCTATCAATGGAAATTCTGAGACAAGCCAACACTGAAAACTTAGTACTGAGTTTAATGGCCCAGAAAGCTAGAAGAAGTGAAGTCGCTCCGTTGTGTCCAACTCTTTGCGACCCCATGGACTGTAGCCTACCAGGCTCCTCCATCCATGGGATTTTCCAGGCAAGAATACTGGGTGGGGGGGGGGGTTGCCATTTCCCTCTCCAGGGGATCTTCCCAACCCAGGGATTGAACCCGGGTATCCCGCATTGTGGGCAGACGCTTTACCATCTAAGCCACCAAGGAAGTCCAAAAAACAAAAACAAAAAACAAATAAAAGCTAGAGAAACACTCAAAAACTAATCCTCTTTAGGCAGTTAAAAAACTTACATATTGTTTTGTTTTCAGTTGGCTATATATGAAGCTTAGCTGAATCCATATGTGTCTGTTACTTGAACTACGAACCTTTTAATGTCTTGATATTAAAATACATTCACAAGCTCAAGAAAGATTTATTGAGTACCTACTGTGCAACATGCTAGATCTCAGAGATACAGTAGTGAACCTTGTTACACCCAGAGCTCTTTCCCCTCTGTGGGAGGAAGGGAAAGCAGTATACAAGTAGGCTTATAAATAATATAAGGAATTCAAAAGTGTGATCAGTGCTATGAAACAAGTAAAACGAGGTGAAGGAATGGAGACTGACCGGCTGGGAGAAGTGGGAGGATTACTTTAAATCAAAAAGTCTTCACTGAGAAGATGTCTTTGGAGTTGAGACTCGAACAATTAATTCCACGGATCTGGAATTAGAATGTTCCAGATAGAGAGGCTAGAAAGTGCTGAGGCCCTGATCCTGAAACTGAAAGAAGGCAAGTCTGACCGAAACATGCTGACCAAAGAAGAGAATTAACACAAGAAGTCAGAGGCAGGTGCCAGGTCCTAAAGAGATATGAAGGTAAACCGGTCTTACATGGTGCCAGAACGGTTCTCACAACCTGACGGAAGTCCCTTTTCTTTTTAAAAATAAAGATGATATTGAAGATACGAGGGGGAAAGACAGCAGGTTAGAATTCACAAGACCTAAGTTCAAATTCCAGTTCTTCCCATTGCATCTTAGGCGCAAAAAAAGGAGGAGAAAAATGAATATTTATTAAAATACTAGTAACTGCCAGGCTTTGAATCCGTTATTTGATCCTGTCTCATTTAATTCAACGAGGGTTAGTTATTTTCTAAGGTCTATAAGCAGCCATTTCTAACCCTCCTAAATGGAGAGAGTAATATTTGTTGCAGTACATTAGGAATTGTCAGAAAGGTGAACAAAAAACTTAACATGTAAAGTTCTTTGATGACTAAGCATCTAAAAGTACTATCATTAAAGAAAAATATATTTCTCTTTTAAATCATAGGAGGACATTTGTCCTCCCTGTCTAGGATATTCTATTGCAAGTGTAAAAAAGAGCACTTCTTGAAGATCTCTTACGACTGTCACCAAACCAAAGAGGAGGAGGGGCAATAAAACACTCCAGAGAGCCAGGAACCCCGATCTGAGCTACAAATGAGGCCTGTGACCTAGATATTTTTTCAAGTTCTACACTTCACATTTTCCTTAATTGCTTCAATTTACGTATGTACTCCCTGTAAACCTGCAAGATTCAACTTGCAAAGAGAACGCCTCTCTTGTTCCCTGGCATCCTTTCAGGGACACTGAGCTGTTCCTGTCACACTCAACACCTGTGAAGCAGTTTCACGCGATCTCACGTTACTGAGAAGGAAACCAAGATGATTACGAACCTCTGAATGCTTGGAAAGGGCTGATAAGGATGGTAAAACTGCCTAATGAATTAAGCTGGCCAAGAGAGTGATAAGAAAGGCATTTACACCCAACGTGGAAGAACGTTGTAACTTCTTAAGAATATTTCGCAAGTGGGGGGGAAAAAACACACACAAAAATACATTTTAATAAAATTTCAATTATTCACAGAAGCTTTCAATATATATTATTTCATTTACCTACCTGGCAACCAGAAAGTAAATTCCATGTGGAGTACAATTATGCATTCTGTGAAAGGCATTAACTCTAAAGATAATTGCTAAAGCTGCATTTGCTACCTTATTATTACTTCTCTCTCCTCATTAAGCTTCTGATTCAAACTGTGAACTTACAAGAGCAAAGACCTTACAATTTACATTTTCACCACTGCCTATAGCATACTTCTGGGTCTAGTGTCAACACGCAAGCCATCTTACCAAATGAAACAGAGTCCACTCCCAAAAAATCCACATGTGATGAGCTTTTTCACTCTGAAATTCACCTTGCTCACTACTTACCTCTGGTATACAGGCTCCTGTGAAACCAAACAGGCCATTAGCATTGTCACTTTTTTGTATTACCAATCTTGCTGTAGTATTCTCTTCTGCAAGGCGAGCTCCTCCATATACAGAAACTAGCTTAAGAATGAATAATTCTTCTCCTTCCTCTTCATTGTCATCTCTTGCAGAAATAATGAATGACTTGTTGGTTTCTCCCTGTCTGAATCCCAGATATCCAGAAACAGGATGCAAATCACTCTTGGCTGGCATGGCGTGAAGTTCATAAATTTCTTCAAGGGTCAATTTCCGCTCATAGGACCTCACATCCTGCATCAGACCTGTAAATCTGTCATTGCCATTCACTCCTGCCCCAATTCTCAACGTTCCTGGACCTGAAATTAGAAATGGGTTTAAATACTACAATAACCACAACTGTACTGTCCTAAATGACAAGTGTGAAAGTGAAATGATTTTATTAAAAGGTCTTATCAGGTAGGCAAAGATTTTGCATAACTAGAACACAGTAAAGGCTACTTTCTGTCAACATTATAATGAAAAATGAATCAGGAATCACTGGGATTTAAGACATTTTGTACCAAAGATAGGTTGTACATATGTATGTATGTGTATATACAAATGAATGTGTATATATTAAGACAGACATTTCTTCCAGGAAATTTAAAAATTTCCTTGCACATCTAAGAATGGAAGGATTCAACTCAGTCACAATTTTAAAACTTTAGTATTACTGTTCTTTGAGAACTTCAATTCTTGGTCTGTTAGAAAGTTACCTTGAGTTAAAGTTGTGAGAATTCAGCGAAAGAAATTCTTACGGACCAGATATAACTTTTTACCCAAACAATCAATGCAATAAATGTAGAAAAAGAAACATCCCTTTCTAGGAACAACAATTATATGAGTCTCAGGGACTTTTTTATGATAACAACAACATGCAGTTTAACTACATTACTATGTAGCAATAATAAATCCTTTCAGGAATCCAACAATTCTCTCTTTACTTATTCCCTCCAATAACTCAACTAAAATATTTATGGGAGATGAGAGTTTGGCAGTGATTTGGGATTGCCTCCATGCCTTCTCCAGTGGCTCTGGACTGACTGAAACAGTGAGATGTCTACGATAGACAAAAAATAGATGAACTTCACACACACCATTGAACAAACCTCAGACACTCAAGTGTACACACTGCTCAATCCTATTTACATAAATTTTAACAACATTAAAAACTAATCTTAGGCTCTTAGAAATGGCAATAGTAGTCGGGCATGGTGGTGAGTCAATGACTAGCAAAGACAAAAACAGAGGGTTTCTGGAGAAAAATATCTTGATGTGGGGACTGGCTATATGGAGTGTTGAAACTGATCCACTTAAAATTTTTAAAAATTCATGTATCTGTACACTTATGTGTACTTTTATATATTTTATAATAAACATATAATACCCTGCATTTCATTCATAACCTAAATATACATATACACTTCTCCACTCTAAGCTACAAATTACATAACAATGTAAGTTCCTCGCAGCAAGCTACACAGAGAAAAGAAACACCAGCTCTTACTTCCCCTAGTCTTTCCCATTCTCATTCTCCCACCATGCGATCACCCAAAAAAATCAATATCAACAAACATATGTATATATTCACAACCGAAAGATAATAATTTAATGCCACAGAACGCTGTAAGCATAGTTCTTGAGGTTGAAATCAGCAGTATGTATATGTTTTCTTTTACCTATCTTTTTTCCTACTAGGAAAGAAAAAATACAACCAGATAGCTAATGCAGGAGGTTCAGAAGGAAAGATAATCTGTTAAGATATCATACAAGCTCTGTTCTATTTTCCTACTTAAAAAAAAAAAAATAGAATCAAATCACAGGATAGAGGGGTTGGGAGAGAATTGTGATTATAATAGAGATAAGTGATATTTGGGTAGGAACATGCACACAAGTGTATTTCGCAAGGAAACAGTACACTGTGGGTTCAGCTTAAAGACAACAAAGATTCCCTCTATAGAGCACACCATAGAATTCACTTTAACTCCTGTTCCTTGAGACCTCTGTAACTGCCGGATTCCTTAATATAATTTTCTTTTGACTCTTCTTTAAACTTATCTCCACCATACTCTAACTCCAGAAATACTGCGATAGCAGCAGTTTCCCCAGATGCAATATTCTGTTTCACATTTCCACACCTTTGTTCTTTTCTCTACCTGGAATATCACACTCAACTCTCCTAAGACCACAAGAGGAATAAATGTTTCTACTTGGTAATTTTTTTTTCTTTCTTCCTACCATGTGTTGAAGTGATCTGTTTGCATGCCTTTCTCCCAGAGCCTACTTCATCTACCTTCAAAGGCAGTCTCTGCCCAATTCATTTCTACAGTACCTAGCACAAAACGTATGGTCTTCATAGACACATAGTTTCATTTAAAGAAACTGTAAACCAAAACACCAAGCAGATTTTGAAATACTTGCTAGGCCTTTTTTTTTTAATTGAAGGAAAATCGCTTTACAGAATTTTATTGTTTTCTGTCAAACACCAACATGAGCCAGCCACAGGTATATATAAGTCCTCTCCCTCTAGAACCCCCCTCCCATCTCCCTCCCCATCCCACCCCTCTAGGTTGATACAGATCCCCTATTTGAGTTCCCTGAGACATACAGCAAAAATTCCCATTGTCTAGCTATTTTACATTTGGTAATACAAGTTTCCATGTTACTCTCTCCAAACATCTCACCCTCTCCTCCCCTCTCCCCAGCAATACCTGTGAGGCTTTTAAGAAGCCAAAATTTTTCAAAACTCAAAATTCAGGGTCCTAATTGTAGAGATGACACTCACCATCAGTAATGGCTTCTCCTTTCAGACTCTTGATTCCTCTGGGCACTGCATTTCCATCGAGGTAGAATTCAATTATACCATCATCCAGGACAATTAGAAGATGCAGCCAGACATTTTCTTCCAAATATTTCATGACAGTGGTCTTGGCAACATACGTAGTATTGGAACCCAGAATTTTGTAATGGAGGGAAAGTGTCACGTGGGATTCATTTGTGTGAATTTTTACCCCATAGTAGATGCCTCCATTACCATCATCCTTTGCTATAACAAATCCATTCGTATTGGCATTGGGCATTACCCAAGCTGAAAATGTAAAGTTGGCAATTGAGTTGTTCCTCGAGGGATGGTATTTTGAATTAACAGTTCCAAATGCACCCTCTAGTCCACTGAAGTACAAAGCATCTGTTCCACTATGGTGACGCCTCATGTGTGGCTGTGAGTGCACGGTGCTGGGAAAAATTCCAGCCAGCAAAAAATCTATCACTGGAGGCAAACCAGCAGTGAACTCACTAGACAATATTTCCCAGCCTACTCGTACATCACCAAAGGCGCCCTGCTGTCTCAGAACGGTAAAGCTGGTGATGTAAGACATAGCGTCTTCCGAGGGGACATCTTCTGCCACTTCTCTCTCGAGGCACTCTGGATCCAAGATGAAAACTCCAAAGGGATCATCATTGAATGGAATCATTACTGTCACCTGGAGGTTGGTTGCTGCCAGCTGGCCCCCAGGACCTGGGGACCCACCTGTAATGAAATCAGGATGAAAAATCAGAACTGAAAATACTTTCCAGTATAAAGTGAAGGCAAAAGGAATTTGTTTACCAAACTTCTCATTAAGTACTTTACTTGTTGATCAATGAACATAGTATCACCATATAGCTTTCACCACATTTTCAAGGGTATTCACTGTAATTTCATTAACAACCAGCTGAGTCTGAAAAGAGGGTATTAACTAGAAAGACTTAATTCTCATGCTTAAAACCAAAATCGATGCAGACATTGATTATTATTTAAATTATGGTACAAAGACCAAGCTTTTTAAGCTACCATGAATCTGTACTGTACTTCCTATCGTCTATTACTGTTTTGTTTGAGATACTCTATTTGGTGTGGGAAAAAAAATTTATTTGGTGTGAGTATGGAAATAAGTTTCCATCCATAAAACTTCATTAGGTACATTTTCTACCTAGCTCTAGTTATTTCAGCATAAAATATTAAACTTAAGTGGTAAGATAAAATAGATGGGAAAACACTGCACCTGAAATGTTTACAAGCTTTAAAATATAAAACTCATTGAACTCAGGAATTTTGTCTGGAAAAGCATGGAGAATTATTGGTTTGGCTCCTTCCCCATCCATAAAGTTAACAGTCCCTGAAGTTTCATAGAACTCTTGTCCAGTTTGCAAAGCAGAATCATTCTGAAATAGCTGCCAAGCCACAGAAACATTGCCAAAGTGTCCTCGGTGCCTCAAAATCCTATAAAACAAAGTAAAGAAAATTATTTCTTACAAAAAATTTGGAAGTGGCAAATCCAACTCTAATGAGAACTTTCTGTATTGTCTCAGAAATTTACTTTGTCTGTTTATCATCTTTAATATAAACCAGCCAGCCAATTCTTACTGAGCAACCATGAAGAATCTCGTGAAAAAGGACAAATGAAGTAGAACCTTAAATAATAAAGAGAAGAATGCTTAAAAATCATAGTCTTAGAAATCCAAACTAATAGATAAATTCTAAGATAAATTCAATCAAAAATATTCAGAAAAGAATTGACAAAAGTTCTTCAAAAGCAAAGCCCAGAGTGAAGAGAAGAGTTCCAGAAGACCTTGGATAATTCAAGTCTTTGTGTTTTGATCAGGAAGAAAAGTTGCGGTTAAGAAAGGTAAAAAGCATAATTTCTCTTACCATCTAAAGTGTCAAGAGTTTTCTTTAACAAATGAAAACAGCATAAAAAAGTTTACAATTTACCAAATTTGAAATTATTCCATTCATAGGCATACTTTTTAATTTTGAAAGATTGACAATGTTTCAAATTTTTGCATATGTAAAGATTTTATTTTACTTTATTCAACTTTCAGTTTGCCTTATGTAAACATGCTTACCAAAATGAATTAGTCTTTCCTTCTTCGACTGCTTTGTCTATGGGCTCCAAAGAAAAAATACCATTTGGGTCATCATTAGCTTCAATTATCACTGTAGCTATTCCATATGGATATACAACTGTATCACCTAAATTAAAAATGGAGAAGTTAAAATAACAAAAAAGTACTTAACTTACTGTTAAATCTGTATTTTTAAACTAAGAAACAGCTTGTAATAAGGTTCAAATTCCAGGAAGAATTTCCTCATCAAAGGTAATAAATAAATGAGAGAAAGAGATGCCTAAATAAGTTTACTATGACTTGTCTCTGAGGAAATGTTTAATTACAGAAGAACACTGAAAAACATACATGATATTTTTATAATAGGAATATCACCTCAATAGTTTAATTAGAAATTTAAAACATAGCTTTATCAAATTTCAAAATGTTGAGGTAGATTCATTTCTTTAAAAAAATTGAATGAAAGGATTACCCTATAAGATACATTAATGAGAATCACTGGCTTAAGTACTTCCCTTTCAATCTCTGCCTTCATAGAGCAAAGTTTGATCTGGTCATACACAGAACAAAGCAATCTTTATGATGTTGAACATGATTTCTTTCTACTCCAATTATCTCCACAGCCTGTTAACACTGTAACAGCCAATAAATTAGGTCTCTTCTCACCAATCCCTTGAGGTCCATAGCTTTTACTCACCACTGCAGCTGTCACCTCTGTAAGCAAAAGTCCTCCCCATCTTTATTCACCTTTCATCACTCCTCAGGGCCCAGCTCAAGCAACAACTCTTTTGGGGAATTTTTCCTTGAATTCCCAAGTTAAGTGCATCTCTGCTGTGTTCCTACACCACTTCACACTTTGTCAATCTAACGTAGCGATTATCACATTATACTAACACATACATACTGATACATACACACACTCACACACACACAATTCCCTGTAAGTCCTTGGACAAATGCTTCTTAGTCAACTTCATCTCCTAGCAGATAGATGCTTGGTCACTGGTATTTATGAAAGTTAACTGAACTGATACAAATAAAACTTTGAAAATTAGATGAGGACAACACCTAAAACTAAACTTAGAGAAATGGACATGTGTGGCAAACCAGCACATTATAAGTAATTTACATAAATATACAGCTGTACTTAATCTTTCTAGATAATTAGCCAATGAAAAGAGGAAGAAACAAGAGAGACAGGAAGTTATATAAAAAATCCTGACATTACAGAGTAATAGAATAACTTAAAATATATCATAAAATCTAAAAACAAAAACAAGAAAGCCTAATATCAATAGGGTTCTGATTTCAAGCACATCTATTATGCAATATGTCACAGGTGGTACAGCAAATAACAGAAATGAAGGGAAACAGGAAGGCACAAATGAGAGAGTCAAAGGAATAGGGAGAATGAAAAACAGCACAAACAAAAATTATTTTTTTGCCATCTTCTTTCTGAGTATTTGCATGTAAGAGGCATGAGGTACACATGCACACATAGGGAAAGAGACGGGGCATCACAGGAATCCAGCCCAAGGCTAGAGCTCACCCATGGAAAGGACACCTCCAATGGAGAAAAGCCTGGGGCTGGATGCTAGAGTCTCAGTGAAGTGGGAGGACATCCACCTGGTGGAAAATCAGGAAGTGAGAACCTGGAGCAGGGAGCGAGAAACCCTAATGTAGTAAGAAAGGCCATCTCGTTTTAGCAAGAAGGTAAACAAAGCAATGGAAAGTGGTTACACACAGGGTGAACTGATTAAATAAGTAAACATATTAAAGATAACTACAGGCCAATTCCACTGATGACCATAGATGCAAAAATCCTCAACAAAATTCTAGCAAACAGGATCCAACAATATATTAAAAAGATCATACATCATGACCAAGTGGGCTTTATCCCAGGGACGCAAGGATTCTTCAATATCCACAAACCAATCAGTGTCATACACAAATTTAACAAATTGAAAGCTAAAAACAATATGATTATCTCAATAGATGCAAAGAAAGACTTCAACAAAATTCAACACCCATTTATGATAAAAACTCTCCAGAAAGCAGGCACAGAAGGAACATACCTCAACATAATAAAAGCAATATATGATAAACCCACAGCAAACATCCTCAATGGCGAAAAATTGAAAGCATTTTCCCTAAAGTCAGGAGTAAAACAAGGGTGCCCACTCTCACCACTACTATTCAACATAGTTTTGGAAGCTTTAGCCACAGCAATCAGAGAAGAAAAAGAAATAAAAGGAATCCAGATTAGAAAAGAAGAGGTAAAACTCTCACTGTTTAAAGATGACATGATCCTCTATGTAGAAAACCCTAAAGACGCTACCAGAAAATTACTAGAGCTAATCAGTGAATATAGTAAAGTTCCAGGATATAAAATTAACCCGCAGAAATCCCTTGCATTCCTATACACTAACAATGAGAAAACAGAAAGAGAAATTAAGAAAACAATCTCATTCACCATTGTGATGAAAAGAATAAAATACTTAGGAATATTATCTACCTAAAGAAACAAAAGACCTATATGTAGAAACCTAAAACACTGATGAAAGAAATCAAAGAGGACACAAATAGATGGAGAAATATACCATGCTTATGGATCAGAAGAATCAATACACTGAAAATGAGTATACTAAACAAAGCAATCTATAGATTCAATGCAATTCCTATCAAGCTACCAACAGTATTTTTCACAGAACTAGAACAAATAATTTCACAATTTGTATGGAAACACAAAAAACCTCAAATAGCCAAAGCAATCTTGAGAAAGAAGAATGGAACTGGAGGAATCAACCTGCCTGACTTCAGGCTACACTACAAAGATACAGTCATCAAGACAATACGGTACTGGCACAAAGACAGAAATATAGATCAATGGAGCAAAATAGAAAGCCCAGAGACAAATCCATGCATTGATGGACATCTTATCTTTGACAAAGGAGGCAAAATTATACAAAGGAGAAAAGACAATCTCTTTGACAAGTGGTACTGGGAAAACTGATCAACCACCTGTAAAAAAAAAAAAAAAATGAAAATAGAATACTTTCTAACACCATACAAAAAAATAAACTCAGAATAGATTAAAAATATAAATTTAAGACCAGAACCTATAAAACTCCTAGAGGAAAACATAGTCAGAACACTCTCTGACATAAATCACAACAGGATCCTCTATGACCCACCTACCAGAACATTGGAAATAAAAGCAAAAATAAACAAATGGGACCTAATTAAACTTTAAAACTTTTGCACAACAAAGGAAACTATTAGCAAGGTGAAAAGACAGCCTTCAGAATGGGAGAGAATAACAGCAAACAAAGCAACTGACATAGAATGAATCTCAAAAATATACAAGCAACTCCTGCAGCTCAATACCAGAAAAAAAAAAAATGACCCTATCAAAAAATGGGCCAAAGAACTAAACAGACATTTCTCCAAAGAAGACACACAGATGGCTAACAAACACATGAAAAGATGCTCAACATCACTCATCATCAGAGAAATGCAAATCAAAACCACAATGAGGTACCATCTCATGCTGGTCAGAATGGCTGCTAACCAAAAGTCTAAAAGCAATAAATGCTGGAGAGGGTGTGGAGAAAAGGGAACCCTCTTGCACTATTGGAGGGAATGCAAACTAGTAGAACCACTATGGAGAACAATGTGGCGATTCCTTAAAAAACTGGAAATAGAACTGCCATATGACCCAGCAATCCCACTGCTGGGCATACACACTGAAGAAACCAGAATTGAAAGAGACATGTGTACCCCAATGTTCATCGCAGCACTGTTTATAATAACCAGGACATGGAAGCAACCTAGATGTCCATCAACATACAAATGGATAAGAGAGCTGTGGTACATATGCGCAATGGAATATTACTCAGCTATTACAAAGAATGCATTTGAGTCAGTTCTAATGAAGTGGGTGAAACTGGAATCTATCATACAGAGTGAAGTAAGTCAGAAAGAAAAACACCAATACAGTATATTAATGCATATATATATATGGAATTCAGAAAGATGGTAACAACAACAAAATATGTGAGACAGCAAAAAAGAGACAGATATAAAGAACAGACTTTCGGACTCTGTGGGAGAAGGTGAGGGTGGGGTGATTTGAGAGAACAGCATTGAAACATGTATATTATCATATATGAAATATGACCAGTCCAAGTTCAATGCATGAAACAGGGCACTCAAAGCCGGTGCTCTGGGATAACCCAGAGGGATGGGATGAGGAGGGAGGTGGGAGGGGGGTTCAGGATGGGGGACACATGTACAACCATGGCTGATTCATGTCAGTGTATGGCAAAACTACCAGAATATTGTAAAGTAATTAGCCTCCAATTATAATAAATAAACTAATTTTAAAAAATAATAATGATAAAGGGAGCTGGATTTCTCATCACCAGAGGACAGAGGGATAAATAGGAAAACAGAGAAAGCTAGAACAAGCCCTCTGATGCTAGATACAATGGCCTTCAATATATATACAGCTGGGTACAGAACTACAGATGTTAAGGTGTGTGTGTGTGTATATATATATTGAGGGGCTTTCCCGGTGGCTTAGAGGTAAAGAATCCACCTGCCAAGGCAGGAGACATGGGTTCGATCCCTGGGTCAGGAAGATCCCCCAGAAAAGGAAATGGCAACCCACTCCAGTATTCTTGCCTGGAAAATTTCTTGGACAGAAAAGAGCCTGGCAGGCTATAGTCCATGGGGTTTCAAAGAGTCGAACACAACTTAGCAACTACACAACAACAAGAAATACATATGGGGACAGTCAAAAAGTTCATTCATGTTTTTCTGTAACTTTACAGAAAAACCTAAACAAACTTGGTGGCTAACCCAGTACATAAATGCATACAGACATACTTGCATTCCCTATCGCTATAAGAGGGCCCAGGAGGAGAATAGCCTAAGAAACAATTAGTACACCTATTACTGAGGTTCTGGTTTCTAAATAGCATTCTACACTGAAAGGAGTCAGGGCTTCTTGAAACAAATGACTGATTTCAGGGTTTTGACAGGAAAAGTATCAGATGAGTGTGGAATAGCTTGCTGTGCCAGGAAGTAAGAAAATGCTCAAAGAATAATAGGAACATGTCAAAAAGACAAGAAAGTCATTTTAACAGACCACCCCTAGCCAAATTTAGGACAATTCGACCATTAAAGTAAATAATGATAGTGAAATATAACCCACTGCATTACACAGAAATCATAAGCCCATACTGATAAATATGTCAATGAAGAAATGGAAAGTTTGATGAGTAACAGGATAGTTATGCAGTTTTAAAGTATTTCCCCCACAAAATTTGTATTAAAAACAAAGGAACAAAAAGTACAGTGATTGCCTAGCAATCACTGCCTAAATTGTGGTCAAAATAGACCTGGCAGTAAAGGGACAAAATAGAAATCTGTGCCAATGGAAGGGATGTGATGGGAACACAGAATTCTTCTATGCAATTCCTGCCAAGGATGTAAAACCTGAATCTAATAATGAGGAACATCAAACCAACCAAAATGAAGGACATTCGACAAAATAACTGCCCTGTAATCTTCCATACTATAAAGGTCATGTAAGTCAAGGAAAGACTGAGTATTTCATACTGAAGAGATTAAAGATACACAGCAATTAAACGCAATGCATGATCTGGAAAAGGATCATTTTGCTTGAAAGGACACTGATGGGTAAACTGGAGAAATCTGAATGGGGTCTGAGGCAATGATTGTATTAATCTCCTGATTTTAGTGGTTAATGTAGGAAAATGTCTTGTGTATATGAAAAAACAAACTTGCATAATCAGGGGTGATAGAGTAACATGTCTTCAGCTTACTAGAAAAGATAAAGGAAAAAATAGCTCTGTGTACTCTTAAAAGAATAAAACAATTACCAAAAGAAGCTATAGCTCCTCTAATTTACTAAAGATAGGGGTAAAACATTATGCTTCATTTATAGTATAGAGAAGGAAAAGTCTATTTTCCCCCTTGCAAACTGCCACACACCATGACTACAGCTACAGAGAATTATCAGTCAGTTGGGCTCAGTCACCTTCAGAATACAGCTTCCCAACCACTATGCCCACTGCCCTGGTAGGAGGGAAAAGTCTACAGAATAATAATTCCCTAAGCCCTTGAGTGACTAGAAAGGACTTCGGGTAGTTTCAGCTAGAAGATTTCTATTCCTCATATAATAACATAATTTCCTGTGTGTGCTATTTGTGAAAAAAAGATTAAAAATAATGACATAGGGTATACGGGTACACAAAGTTTCAACACATGTATTCTTTTACCCCTTCCCTTAAGAAATCAATGAAACAATTTTGCTCCCGTGAACATTCACAGGTGACAGTTAAGTACTTAATGTCATCTTGTAAAAGAACTGAAACAACAGATCTGCCATAAATATTATTTATTTACCTGTTGAGTTAAAGAGGATTATATAAAAGGGCTCATCTGTTTCTGGGATATCATCTTCCATAATGAATACAGATATGTTCTGTTCTCTACTTCCAACTGCAAAAACAAGCATTTCTCCTTTTTCAACAGGAACAAAGTCTCCCTCTCTGGCGGTAGCCTCCCCATCCATGGTAGCATATTGGACGGTGCAGGGAACATCAACAGATCCATTTCTGAGAACTTTAAAGTCAGCAGTCTCACCTTCCCGAACCCTCACTACACGAGGCTCTAAAATATTCACAAAGAAAAGAAGGAACATGTGAGCTTTTCTGATTCCATCTACACATTATCAGATCGCACATGTTTCTCCCTGCCCCACCACGAGAAATGCCCTCCACTGGGTCTTTGCTGAAAGAGAGCTACGAGTCCAATGTCTGCATAAGGTCTCCTCTGATTACTTTGAGTCAAGTGGCCTTCCTCTTGCCTTGATTGCTACAAAATCCATTGTCTGCAACTCCCAATTTGTCAGTAAACTGTATGCTATCTGGAATCCTCTGCTTACTGTTTCATAGACTTCATTTCCAAATTTGGACCATAATTTTTTTTTTAAATAGGCCAGATACCTTCCACACCTTCTAGAGGGTTAATAGAAGACTGAACACAGGACTAATTCATTAAGTACATGTTAACTGAAGGTTAAAACATAAATCGATAGAATTCAAGAGGTTTAAGAGTTTTACAGTTGCAAACTGAACAGCCTGCAAAAATGATTTAAGGAAGAATAAGACACCAATAAATTAGACACCAAATAAAACTAAAAGATGTCTCCAGTGGCAAAGACAGTTGTAAAGAAAGCATTCAAGTGGGAAAAATGGGGAAACCTTCATTTACATGTTAATTTATATGTCCATGAAATTAACAGTAATTATAGTAAGTAACCATTCATTAAGTACAATACGCAAACCCTGAACTGTCTTCAATACTTCCCTGTGTACTGGAAGAGGTTACATGGAGGACTGTTCATTTTTGCACAAAGGAAAGAAAATAACTTGAAATTTAAAAGTAAGAAGAAAACAAAGCTAACAAAACAGTACTTAATTTTTCCTTCAGAACCCTTAAAAATATCTGTTAAAATGTCAAAGAGACCAAATAATCATCAAATTATGAAATCCTATTTAAACATGTATCAATCACGCTTCATTAAAAATGTTCACTTAAAACAATTATTGAAAAAAGCATCCTTACACTATTCAAGAAAGGTGTGAACTCACTCAAATAAGAAAGCAATACCACCTGCAAAATAAATGGGGTCATCATTTCTTCTAATCCTCAGAGTAGCAGTAGTTTTATTTCCTATTTTAGCTCCTCCAGTGGCATTAAGTAGGATAATGGTAAATTCCTCCATTTCCTCTGGAATCTTTTGGGAAAATGTTACACATGCTTTTTAGTCAGGTGATCTGTACAAATAATTTCACTACATATTGCTAAATTGTTTCACCTTTTTAAAAAAAATCTTTATTAATAACAGTATTAACATTCATTTCCACTTCTGAGCAGAACCACCCTATTTTATTCAAGTAAGAATCAGAACCCTTCAAAACTTTAACATGCATTCATACAAACAGCCACTTTATTTTGACTCACTATAAAATGTAATGGAAATAGAGGTATTTTTGCTTTACGCCAAGTTAAAAAGAGAAATACTACATCGCTTAAGTTTTTTCTGTAAGAAAATGGGCTATTGTGTTGGTTTTAAGGAGAAACAGTGGAGCAGAAAAATAACCTCTGGACACATTTAGAACAGAAATCATAATAGTAACAAAGGGTCAATTAGCTTTCAAAGGCCCTTTATAAACTTATTTAAGTTCCACGGAAGTGCATCACAAAGACCTCATTCCACCGTCCTAACAAAGTGAGACTCCCCACATCTCTGAGCCTATGTGCCTCCCCATGTGGACTCTGCTTCACTTTCTCCTCATCCGGGTGACTTGGTCTTCTCCGCATCCTAGAACGGAAGAGTGTTGGAATTTTGTCTCTGGAGGCAGGAGTGTGAGGGGAAGGGGACAGGCTTCCATACCTATTTGAAGTGCAGTTCCCCTCAGAAAGGTCCATTCCATTGTTACTAAGTTTTTTCTCTGCGTTACGCTGAGTCCACCATCCACCTGGACCAATGCTCTGAATCTGCACATGCACCCTAGGGTACTCATAGATAGCGCTCTCATTCTGAAAGGGCCTTACGTCCAAACCAAGCACTTGACAACCTGTCTCACAAGCGCGAATCTCTGATATTTGACACCTAGGCAGTGTCACCAGCGACTATGAGTAAGTTCTAAAAGTCAAAAATGCCTGTAGGGAAACCAAAAATAACATTTCTACTTTGGCTTATGTGTGTGTGTGCGCGTGCTCACTCAGTCACGTCCGACTCTTTGTGACCTCACAAACTATCGCCCACCAGCCTCCTCTGTCCATGGGATTTTGCCAAGAACACAGGAGTGGGTTGTCATTTCCTACTCCAGGGGATCTTCCCGATCCAGGGATCAAACTGGCATCTCTGGCATCTCCTGCATTGGTAGGCAGATACTTTACCCCTGAGCCACCTGGGAAGCACTTTGGTTTTCAGTCAAGACATTATACCTGAGTTCTTTATCACATACTCTCATGGCAAAGTAAATGACCAGATGTTTAATATTCAATAAAAAATAACTATTAAACAACAAAAAGAGTTAAATATGTAACATTTACCTCATCTGGAAGGGAGTAAATGGTGATATTTTTTAAAAATTCCTGGTCTCCAAAGAAAATAGTCGCTCGGACAGGAAACACATCTTGTGTAAAATCTGGACTAACAACCCATGATACATTAACATCACCAAAGTTGCCTCGATTTCTTATTACACCATAAACAGCTGTGAAATACAAATGGGTATAACATATATGATCATATATTAAACCATTTTAAAATGATGAGTAAAGAAATTGCTCAAAGAAAAGTAAAAATAAGTCCCCCTTTTAATAAAATCAATTATTTGCTTAGCTCAGCCTCAAGTTATATATAAATTAACCCAGTCATTCTTCCATAGCCATACAATTGATAAAATAAATGGACTCAATCTTTGCTACCACAGTCTGAGCTCTTAAAAGTCACTCAGCACAGGGAACATAATGGTGCCTAGGTACATCTATCACAAAGTCCTATAAGGGTATTTGCTAAAGACAGTCAGAGAAAGCTGCACACTCAAAAGTGATTTTCTTATCCAGACAGACATGGCTCTAAAGATAAACTATGTCTCATTTCGCGCCACTGAAAGAGTTCCCCAGAAGTAACTCTCAGTTTCAGAGCTTGTTCTCTTTGACTCAACTCATTCTTTTGAATGTTTGAGTTCTACTGCATATGGTTAATGGAAATCAAAATATAACTGTAATGTATGTGTTAGCCACTCAATCATATCTGACTCTTCACGACCCCATGGAATGTAGCCCATCAGGCTCCTCTGTCCATGGAATTCTCCAGGCAAGAATACTGGAGTGGGTAGCCATTCCCTTCTCCAGTGGATCTTCCCAACCCAGGGATTGAATGCAGGTCTCCTGCACTGCAGGCAGATTCTTTACCATCTGAGCCACCATCATCATAATACTACATAAGAAATAAAAATTACAATCTTAAATATGATTTTTAAAACACTAATTTCTGCACCATGTGTAATTTCTAAGCAGCTGGACAACTAAAAATAACCATCTACTAAAGAAATAAATTTTAAAATGCCAAATTTTTTCTGCAGTAAGCAGTAATGGAATATAAGAAGTAGAATACATTACCACTATAGGTATCGTCTCCTTTACTTTCATTTATCGTAACAATTAGATCATCAGAAACAAATTCTATAATCCCATGAGGATCATCATTTTTTAGAATCGTTATGTTGACAACTGTAGCACTTCCCAACTTGCTTTCCCGTTCACCATGGCTGGTGAGGACCACCCAATAATGTTCATCCAACTAAAGTGAGCATGTCAAATTAGGAGAAATAAAAAGTTGAAATTTTCAGAGTAAATAAAAACATATATTCAAGAATATTAATGCCATCAATTTTTCACAATAATGCACTCACTGAAAAAAACAAAGCTGATTTTTTTTTAATTTTGAACATTTTTCCATCAATTAAGAGAGATAGGTATAAATATACATTATTCAAAAATGGAAAAGACAAACCATGTTGCTACATTAAAATAGTGAGGAGACTGGATCTTATCACTGATGTTCCAGTCATCCAAACTAATAAAATTAATTTAAAAGCTATATATGGAATAATGTATAAACATAATAGAACAATATCTGGTTCTCTTAATATATTTAAAATGTAAATTTATTTTCTTTAAAAGAGTAATTTTACAGAAAAATTTCTTCACTTTGAAACAACATCCTGAAAGTTCAGTCAATACAGATTATATAAAACAATGTTTAACATATATAAAGCTAAAAGGAGACAAAACTAGTAAGTTTCAGATTGTCTGCTATCATTTCATGTAAGAATGGACAATTCAAATTGGTATGAGTTTTAATTTGCTTTTGAAGCTTGTTTTTTAGTTTCCAAACATAAGTACTTCTCTTTATCTTTTCTTGCCTGCCTCCTTTCCTGTATTTCCTTGCCAACATTCAAACTATTTATATTTATAACATACTACATATGACCAACTTTCCACAAAGGCACAAGAGAAAAACAAAATCCCATACCTCTGGTACCCCATCCAATCTTGTCAGCAAGGTGATAACGATCTCCCTTTCCCCAGGTTTAAATTCCAGTACTCCTGTGTTGCCATAGAATTCATTGCTATCCCTTGGCTCTATTCGATAATGAAGAAACTGTTTAACAAGTGCTCCCCTATATCGGATGATGTGGAGCTCTACAGATTCTCCTTCCTTAAAAAAAAAAAATTCACAAAATTCAAAAAGATAAATGCACCCCAATGTTCATGGAAGCATTATTTATAATTGCTAAGATACAAAAGCAACAAAAGTGTCCATCAACAGATGAATGGTAGAGATGTGATGTGTGTATACACACACACACACACACACACACACATACACATATGTATGTGGGTGAGCGGAATACTACTCAGTCGTCAAAAAGAATGAAACTTTGCCATTTGCCAAATGGCTTCCCTGGTGGCTCAGATGGTAAAGAATCTGCCTGCAATGCAGGAGACCCAGGTTCAATCCCTGGGTTGGGAAGATCCCCTGGAGAAGGGAATGGTAACCCACTCCAGTATTCTTGCCTGGAGGATCCCATGGACAGAGGAGTCTGGTGGGCTACAGTCCATGGGGTCACAAAGAGTCAGACACAACTGAGCAACTAACACACAACGTGAATGGGCTTAGAGGGCATTATACTAAGTGAAATAAGTCAGACAGAAAAAGACAAATAATGTATGATATCACTTAAATGTGGAATCTAAAAACACAACAAACTAGTGAACATAACAAAAAAGAAGCAGGCTCATATACAGAGAACTAGCAGTTACCAGTGGAGCGAGGGCAAGAGAGGGGTCGGGGATAGGAGGTACAAATTTCTGGGTATAAGAGAGGCTCAAGGACAAACTGTACAGCATGGGGAATATAGCCAATATTTTGCAATAACTGTAAATGGAAAGTACTTTTTCAAAACTGTATTAAAAAAAATAATCCCACACTCTGAATTCAGACTGAACAGGTTTGCGTCACAACTTTAAGCAATTTGTGTAAGGCTCAGCTAGAAGTGCCAATGTGTCTCTTTCACACTTAAATATAGCACAGACTGCTTAGAACAGAGACTAGAACAGATCCTAATCATATGTTATCTATATGATTATACCAATAATAATGATGATGACTATGTTCTTGCCAGTAAACTACCATATAAAGGATAGGGAAAAAAGTCCACAAAAGTTCAAATCCTTTGAAATTGCTCTTCTGAGGTTGTGAGTACAGAAGAGATTAAAGTTTCTTTCATACTTACTTTTATAATATAGGGTCCTCTGGAAGCAGGAGAAAATTCAAAAACTCCCCCAGGATCATCATTTTCCAAAATAATTAGGTCACGGCTTGTATATCCAGATTTCAGCACTTGGTTTTCCACATTGACCCTGGAGAAAACAGTGGTGGAAAAGGTATCCACTACCTATAGACTTACTTGTTTGAAGTCTTACTTACAATATTTATAACACTTTCATATAATGAATATGAAGGTTATTAGAAGTTAAAACTTAAACTGAATTTAACTATATTAAAATCACGTAAGATCAAAACAGTTTCACTGATAACACTTATGGGAGAACTTCTCTTTCTGAATTCATTATATCTTCTATATTTGATTGAAAACAAACACTGCATATGTATGCTAAAAATACAGTAATTGAAAGTTTAAACATATTTTATTAGTATAAAATTTATAGACTTGTTTCCAGTTTTAGAGAAATTTAACTTGTAATACATAGTTTTAAAGTAATTTAAATAAAATTGCTTAAATTTTACATACACTTGAATTTGTTTTTTAAAAATTCATTACATAAGATTATACTAATTGAATACAAGTTGGATACCTGCTTGGACTAAAGCAGGACACACTGACCAAAAATAAAGTTGTGATTAGATTTTAGAAATATTTCATAACCTTCAGTATGATTCTGTTCACCCTGACTTTAACCTTATGTTTTTTTATTATAAAAGAAATATTATATATAATAAATATAAAAATATTTCTTTTATAATAAAATAAAAAGTAGGACATCATAAAAAAATGGAATGGAATGAATCTGAAATATATGATATGCTATAGCAATTCCTATACAAATCTCAAAAGAACATATTAAAACAAGATGCTTTTTTTATTTCTGGTTTTTATGTTCAGCCTATAATTAAAATGATCAAAGGGACTAGAACTGTAAGGCTCTGAGGGTTTAAAAGCCAGCATACTCTTTGAGAATTCTCAATCCCACAAGCTCTTCTAAACCTTTCCAAATGTCACGTTCTATCGAATCAAAAAGTACCCTGATCAAACCTCAAAATTACAATGCAGCCACAATTAATACGTAGAAAGAACAGCACACTTCCTGTGTAACAGAGAATATGAATTAACATCCCTCCCCAGTTTTTGGAAATATGCCAACCAATACCTAGCATACTAGTGGCCACAAAAGATATAATCAAAATAATAAGAGGATGAGATGGATGGCTGGATGGCATCACCGACTCGATGGACATGAGTCTGAGTAAACTCTGGGAGTTGGTGATGGACAGGGGGGCCTGGCGTGCTGTGATTCATGGGGTCGCAAACAGTCGGACACGACTGAGCGACTGAACTGAACTGATGTCCATATAAGCTGAGACAAAAACAGGATCGGAATGTGAATATAAAAATCCATTCTGAGCATTAAACAAATGAACTTATTTTTAAGCTTTCTTAAAAAATGCTACCCTTTTGGAAAAAAGGCAAAGCTTTGAAAAGTTCTTTACACAACAACTAAGAGTATGCAGGCAAGAAAATGCTTAAACGCACTCAAAAATCAATGCAAGAAATAAGCGCTCTGCTTCTGAATTCTTTGTGAAACAACCACAAGATTCATAAAAGACTGTTAAGTAAGAACTGCACCAACAAAGGACACTAATTGTTTTCTTGGTTATACATACACTATTGGGAGAGCTAAAATTTTTAAGTTCTTCAAAATATGTAATTACATAAATTCTCAAAAATTTTATCAGCTATCTTAATAGTATTCATAATTTAAAACGCTTAATACCAAAAAAAAAAAAAAACCTTCAGATAAGCTTATCATTAGAAGATAAATGGACACACAACGCATGCAGAGGCAGGTGGGCAAGCCAGCTTTCCCAGGGCTGGCAGTCAGGCAGAACCAAAGTCTTGTCCAAAACACTGGCATGCAAGAGCAAAATGCTGAAGCACCCAAAACCAGACATTCTTCAGTACACTTACCCAAAATACACGACAAACCTTTCGGTTTCTACCCTGTCAACACAGAAGAAAGTATGTGTGGGCTGGGGGAGAGGGGGAAGGGGGACGGAGGCAATATTTGCCAAAACTTCACTAATGCTGCTAGAAATGGGAATGGCAGGGTAAAAAATAAAGCTAAAGAAAGCCTTTTTTTCTGCCCCTGCCCCCACCTCCTCACACGAGCTGGTCATATTCACTTGAAGGGAACTCCGCACACTGGGTTCTTTGCTATTCACAAATGCTAGCAAAAGGTTCGGCAGTTCCCACTTAGGGAAGATGACCCCACGGCCAGCCGGCATGTCAAGACCCATTGAAGACATGCCTTTCCAGGCCCGCTCCAAGGCGCTAGAGCCTGCCAAGCACTGTGCGCGCTCACAAAACCCCAGCAGCTGAGCAAATTTCATTCAGCTCGGCTTATAATTACTTAGCAGTTTTAATTAGGTTTCAAAAAAAATAATAATAAAAAACCCACATCCTCAGATCTGAAGCCAGTTATTCTTGGAAAGAATAAAAACTCTTATCAGCAGAGAAATATATACCTTTCATCATTTGCACAGGAATATACTTAAGAAAGCAAAAGATATCACTGCATCTTCTAATTATGACAAATATTACTTAAATATAACTTTCTATCAGAAAATATAAACACCTTTCCAAATTTCCAATGTGCTGCATTTTTAAACAGCCTTGAGAAACATGTCAGAGTGTATACACCCTAATGCTTCACTTTTCAAGTCAAATAAATAATACCATAAATAAGGAGTTATATATTCTACATATGTTGCAAATTTTCCTGAAATTAACTGGCATAATAAAGTTGTTTCTGATCTGGAGAGAACTTAAAAATATTTTTAATTAGTATGGTATTAAAAGCATTATAACTCATTCAGCACTAGGGCAACTTTTATCTCTATTTAACAGAAATATACAAAATTTTCATCTGAATTTTACATTAAAAGAAAATCACAAATGATATCAGAATAAAGTGCTTTCTTGCAATATTTTACTGTAACTTACTATAATCACACTAGCATTCATTCATTCTTTTAGTTTTGTTAAAAACTTGCAAAATTGAGAGGGAGGTTTTGACAAAATACCTTACTTTAAATTGTGGATTTGATTGTCACATTTATTTCAATATGTCTTAGTAGAATACTGAATTGTAATTTGTTCACACACATATAGATAATACAAGTATGTGCTAGTTACTAATTGAGCTAAAAAAATTTAGTATCAATTTGAACTAATTTCTTCCACTTGAAAAGAGAGGAATCAATAACTTCTGAAATTCTCATCCCTGTGGTTTATACTTTCTTGCATACTACTTTAACCCACAGGAAAGAGAGAGAGAGAAAATATTTCAAAATTATATTTAGTTAATTTCAAAGATTTATATAAGGTTAAAAATGACTGTTTTGAAAGAATATGAAGAATAGTCACTTATGAACTTGCTATACATTTAGTTCAGAGTTGAAACTCTCAACTGAATTAATAAAGTCTCTATAGATTACTGCCTCTTTGGTTTATGACTGCTGCTCATTTTTCTTTAGTTTCTTTTTAAGACAGTCCATTGATTCAATAAGCACTCAAATCTAACTTAAACAAAAAAAGGACATAAGTGAAAAAATAATAATTTTCAGTTTACATTTCACTAATTTCTTATCATATGAAATATCTTCCAAAAGATTTAATGTGTGTGTGTGTCTCTGTATGCACACGTGCAGTTTTTGGTTTTTGCTTTTTTGGGTTTCTTTGTTTGCCTATTTTGCTATTGTTTTGTTTTAATTTTTAATTTAAAAAAGAAACACAATGTGGTTATGAAAGCAAACAAAATGAACAGCAGACATTCAACAGATTAGTTCCCTATATTCTAAATTTTTTCTTTTACATAAAAATAAAAACTACTCATAAGGTTTATTAAATGTGCTTGTATTTCTACAGTACAGCAACACAGAAAAACCTATAAGAGTCTGAGAGCAAAATTTGGATACGATCAGGGGTTACATAAAATGATTATTACTTTTTCAGTCCTGATTAAAACAGTACAAAATAACACCTATTGAACCACTGAATTCATCTATGAATTTTATTGTTTCTAAAATGAAATTTTGCAAAGTCCTCAAATCACACATTAGCCTTCTTAATATGTATCAACTTTAATTTAGAGACATATGGTAGATAAGCTGGTTTTAATTTTAACTCAATTAAAACCAATTAAGCAAAATATTTTTTTATTTTTGAAATTTCATGAATTACTGAAAAATTCTCTTTGAGAGATCCTGGTATTTTCTTGATCTAAATCACTTACTTGAGAGATGTTAAGTAAATCCTACTATTACTTAAAAATACCCGTTAAATGTGTATTTTTTTTTCTTCTTTGGAAGTATTATTTAATATTTAAATCCCATGTAAAAAAGAGAATTTCATTAAATTAACATTAATGCTTTCTTTTTACTCACTCAAAAAAGTTCTAATCCTCTTACTTGATGAAAATGAAGCCAGCAGAGCTATTTGCCTAACCTAACATTTTGCATTTATTGCTGCCTATTTTTTGAATATAGCAACATATTAGCTATGCTTAAGATGTATCTAATACCTTAAATTCTTGATGTAATGTTTCTTCACAAAAATAGCAGGGTAAGAGTTCACTACATCATATTTACAATCTAACCAAAATCATCATAAAACAGCAGTAAAGTCAGGTCAGCAGAGCATTATCTACTTAAGTATTTTCTTTTTACTTTACATGGAAAAAGAATTATACTCCATACTTTACATGGAGAAAAGAAATAAAATTATTTCAGAGAACACGAACATATAAATGTCACTAAACGCTCCCTAATTACGTTATTACCTGTCTAGAGAAAGTGTTACTGTCTCATTCATTTCCGGAATGTCATCAGCTTTGACAGTAATGTTGATTGTTGTGTCACTCTGCCCAGATAAAAACACAACAGAGCCATTAAAGGGTCCGATATCGTCCAGGGTCACTGCTTTTGAATTAAAGCCAGAGGGCTTCAAACTCCAGTAGACAGTAGCCTGGCCATCAGTTCCATCCCGATGTAAGGGAATGCATACCTTATAAAGAGAAGAAAACAGAACAAGTTCTTCTGAAATACATACTTACAAACTACCTAAGCTTTTCAGTTAGTACAGACACATGTTAAATGAATGTTTAGGCACTCTGCATAGAGAAGTGAACAATTAAAATGCTATTACTAGCACAATTGAGCAAGCTTCTTTCTAAGCATGACAATTATAAGACTGAACTACGTTATATTAGTTTTTGCTAATCAAATATCTACTAAATTTCCCCCACCCAACAATATTCCTATCCTGAGATTTGTCTTAACAAAAAGACTTCATTTTAAGAGCCAAAGAACTGTGAAAACCATAGAACAATTTAGCTAAAGAGTAAATCTCCATCAGAGGGTCTCTGAAAAGAGAATTAATATCACCATATAAAGTGAAAAATAAGCTTTTGTAAATAAATCTGGGAAGCACACAGTTATCCTCAATGCATCCTAAAGTGATAAAGGGCAAAATAAGAAAATAATAATACAAATAAGAATAAGAAATGCTTCTAACCAAACAAATGCTGATACTCAAATCATGGCTCTGAGTTTCCATGGGCAAGTTACTTAACCTTTCTGACCTCAATTTCCACATGTGAAATGAAGCTAGAGGTTCCCTATTTTGCAAGTTCCTGGTGAAGAGTCAAGTGTCTCTCCAAAGCATGAACTAAATAAATGGAAACTATAATAATAATTCTGAAACAAATTGTATTTGGTAGTGTCATTTGAGTCCAGCACACTTTCAAAATGTCTAAGAAAAGGATCACTGAAGATCATAATGAAGTTTTTTTCAAGCAAAGAATATAAACAAATATTTAACAGTAGATATGCAATTCTTTTTAAGTGCCTAAAAAAGGTATCCTCTGCACTTTGCCCTTTAACAAAGGCCATCTGGAAAAACATGGAAGATATTTTCCTCACTAACCATTCTCCTAATTTGGCTAGCAACAGTCAAGGCTGGAGACCAGCAAGAAAGTAAGATTCTCAGAAAAGATTAAAAAAAAGAAGAAACAGCAAGAAAGGGCTAGGCCCTTGATTTACCCCAAGGGAGTGGGCGTGGCCAGGCTGTAAATCAGGCAAAGAGAACAAAGGGAAATTCTCACTTCTGCTGTTTCCCAGGAGGGGAAGAAGACGGGTTCATGGAGCTCAAAACTTTCCCTAGAAGCTCATTCCCCTCCAGGGAAAAATATGGAATGGTACATGTACAGCTTTATAAGATAGATGAGCAAGAACAAACCATTCTTTCAGAACAAACTGAATGCTTTTGAGGTTTTACAAGAAAATAGTGTATAATGAGAAATATACAAAATCAAAATCACCTTGAAAAATTGAGCTTCTCTGCCAATTCACAGAATCAAATATACAAACAAAAGAAGTTGTGGTCACCATATTTTGACATGAGGCTTTGGTAACAAAAACAACTCTCCACATTCCTAACCTGAACCACAAACCAGTTTAAATCAAATCTAAGTGTGAGAGAACCTGAGAGGGTTTTAGGGACAGATTGTGGCTCAGGGAATGGCATGGTCAAAGGTCAGAGTGGTCTCTAGATAGATGGCAGGAAAATTCAACCAGGTGGCGGGCAGAGAGAGGCGCCATATATGTGAACATGCTTCTGTGTGTGTGTGTATCCAGAAATACTCATATATGTAAATTATATATTTATGTGTAATTCCTAAGATTTGGTATCCCCTACTTTATCACCTCCTCCACCACCAAACATAGGATGCCACCCCAAATCCTGCCCAAGGCAAGCATGAGGAGTGCTTGGAAATGTAAAAAGTCAAGGATTCTTGGGGTACATATGACTTGACTAATTTTTTTTTTAATTGTGTTGGGCTATTACTTCATCAAATGTCACAAGCCTCCCCATACTATCCTTCTTTTCCTGTAAGCAATTAATTCTAATTTTATTCTTTCAAATATGGAAAAAGACAAAAATCACACATTCATCAATTTCTTTATGTCAAATTACAAACTGAAGGCTTGCTATAACGGTGAAATTTTTCAAGATCTGTTAACTCTGTATTAACCTGACTCCCCCTCAAAAAAAAGTATCTCTATCTCAAACTCAATATGCCCCATCAATAAGAAAAAGTCTACTTACCACTTCAGCAGCAAAATCTTCTGGCTCACGCAAAATGATTGGAAGATTGCTAACAAAGCCAATTTCTCCATTTGCAATGTCTGGAGTAACCACCAAAGAAATATTTTGGATTTCCCCAAATCTAGGACTTATAGGTGGAATCGGGGGAACTATATTCACCAACTCCACAGCTTCCAACTGTAATAAATAGAAAAACACCATAAAAAGTGAAAAGAAACTTTTAAGAAAAAGTTTAAAGTCTTAATTGAATGAAAAGACAAGCACAGGTAAAGGCCACCAATAACCTGGCCACTTTCATCCTTCATTCATCATTCTGATTCAACCTCCTGGACTGGCCTCTTAACCTCTTTCTGCTTCTCAACTATAATTATTCCCAGGGTTCTTCCTGAGACCTTTATCTTACAGTTTTACACCTGCTCCCCAAAAATCTCTGGATCTCTCCTTCAAAATTCCAAATCTTTATAACTGCCACTGAATATAACATAAATGTCACAGAGACACTTTACAGACAGAATGTGCACAAAAGCAATCACCATCTCTGCTTCATGTTACACAATTTTCCCCAGTACCGCCATCCACTTTTCCTTGTTGCCTGTACCCACCTACCTTGATTTAAAGCCAAATATCAGTGAGCTGCCCACACCTCCCTCCTCCCTTCCACTGAACCACATCTCCAATCAAATCATTCACTCCTCTCTGCCAGAGAAGATTCACTATCAGAAGACCATTCACAACTCCCAATGTGACTTAATATGTCTTTATGTTTAAAGAAATGCATCATGTGTCCCTGTGATTAATGAACATGATCTTCACTGTAACTTTCAAAGTGTTTCCTCATGTAGAAGGGCCTCTATCCATCATTTCAAAAATCAAAATGGACTTGCTTTTAAAAACTAGTCAAATATCCCTCTCCCCTAGGAAAATTTCCTTGGATTCTCCAGCCCTCTTTCTTCTCTCTCTTCCTCAACTTCTACTACTACCCTCACTAAACTTAGAAATTCACTTTAAATTTCGCATATTGCTTGCTTATCATCATTTTCCAAGTTCCAGACTTTTACTTCCCAACAGGACTACAGAACTCTCGTGGATCTGTGTCCTTCTCAGTATTTTCCTGAAACATGACATAGACCTGTATGTACAGCAGCGACACAATCAATGTGTTGATTTACCCCCACAACACAAAATGAACTGGCTCAGAATCCTGATCTATCAAAACTTTCAACTTTCGAAAACCCAACTTATCAATCCTCACAGTGTTCACATGACTATAGGGATAGACAGTCAATATAGGATTGCAAAAAGCATAGATAATTCAAGTTAAAAAAGCAACTGTAAACTTAATGGAACAGAATAGATCTCTCCCTCTTCAGAGCCCTCTGTTAAGCTTTGCAATGTGGATACAATGCCACTAAGTAACCAGCAGTAGACACTGGTGATTGAAGTTGGTTTTTCACAGGTGGACAAGGATTATACTGATACTGCACATGTGCTCACTTTTTCTGATAAACAGTGTACTTTTTTTACTTTACAATATTATATTGGTTTTGCCATACATTGACATGAATCCGCCACGGGTGTACATGTGTTCGACAGTGTACATTTTAAGGGCAAAAGTAAAGGCTTTTTAAATGTAACACACTTTGCTTTGAAAATCATATATAGGAGAAGAATACCAAAAGTTCTGTAACTGGTAAATATTCACTTGAATAAAAGAAAAAAAAAAAAAGAAATCAGACTAATTTTGCCAAACATTGGTATGTAGACTGAATCAAGTAAAATAAAACATGCAGTCTTCAGGATACTGCATTTGCTTAATAAAATTAATGAAATGAGAAAATAAATAGTTAAAATGACATAACTGTCATTCTTCTAGAGAAAAATAATATACATACATATATATGTGTGTATTTATCTTTAAAGGTAGCACAAAAAATTAGAAATAAAAATATATATTTGAATGGCATATAGTATACACTGGTTAGAGGCAAAGGCTTGAAAATACACTGGGCCTGTGTGAGTCAGAACGTGTTTGTGAATGTACACTCTCATCCCTATATATTCACGGAGAGTCAAACTGATAACACTGTTGACAACATCAAGGGGAAAAAACCCAACATATTTTACTTCGAAACTTCTCAAAAAGGACAAAATTCATATTCTTCTTAAATTTATCCAAACAGTTACAGAACTAATTCTAAACATAGTATTTTTGAAAACCAAGAAGAAAGAAGATATAGAAGACCATGAAATGAACTGATCAAAAGGAAAATGCTAATTTTCCATGGCTTACTTCCTAGTCTCCAAGCCTTTTTTGTCTGGGTTCCTTAAGCATCTGTTAAATCAAACTACTCCATTCATAAAGAGTCGTTCTTTGCTTTCAGACAGTTTGCAAGGGGGACAGCACATTAGTAACCCCATGCCTGCCAAAAGCTGTATCCCAGACTAATGTATTTAGCTGAGAGGGTCACTAAAGAAAAAGAAGCTCATGTCTCTGATTCTCCTTTCTTCAGTTTCATTCAGATTTCCATGCAGAGTCTGATGCCTCCTATTCTAAAGTTGCTCATCCATTATGTACTATACAAACTACACAACCTTTTAATTCCAACCAGACCTCCAGAGCTGACAGCTGTTCTGAACCTTAAGGAACTGTGTCAGTGACTAATAATGCCTTTTCTTCCTAAAGTGTTAAAAGGACCGTTTGCACTATAAGACCTTTCTTATTCAACTGAATAGAGAGAGAAATAAAAATTGAGTCTGGAATTAGTACAAAAAGTTTCTAACTCACAATCACCAAAATTCAGATATTCTTCAAGTTTCTCCTTACTTTTCAAGTGTTATCAAAAATAAACTGTCATGTTCATATTTGTTCTTCAGTCGCTCAGTCATGTCCAACTCTTTGCGACCCCATGGACTGTAGCACTTCAGGCCTCCCTGTCCTTCACTATCTCCCAGAGCTTGCTCAAACTCAGGTCCATGGAGTCAGTGATGCCATCCAACCATCTCGTCCTCTGTCATCCCCTTCTACTGCCTTCAATCTTTCCCAGCATCCAGGTCTTTTCTAATGAGGAGGCCAAAGTACCGGAGTTTCAGCTTCAGCATCAGTCCTCCCAACGAATATTCAGGGCTGATTTCCTTGAGGATTGACGGGTTTGATCTCCTTGCAGTCCAAGGGACTCTCAAGAGTCTTCTCCAACACCACAGTTCACAAGCATTAATTCTTCGGCACTCAGCCTTCTTTATGGTCCAAGTCTCACATCCATACATGACTACTGGAAAAATAATAGCTTTGACCTTTGTTAACGAAGTAACGTCTCTGCTTTGTAATACGCTGTCTAGGTTTGTCATAGCTTTTCTTCCAAGAAGCAAGCATGTTTTAACTTCATGGCTGCAGTCACCATCTGCAGTGATTTTGGAGGCCAAGAAAATAGTCTGTCACTGTTTGCACTGTTTCCCCATCTATTTGCCATGAAGTAATAGGTCCGGATGCGATGATCTTCGTTTTTTGAGTTTTAAGCCAGCTTTTTCACTGGTCATGTTCATATAGAAGGCTGAAATAAAATCACTAGAGTAATTCTGACTGGTTGAAGATTTTTAATAGAGTTTTGTTTGTACAGGGATTCTCTGCAGCCATGTGGATAGAGATTTTGAATGTTTTCAGAGGCTAAAAGTTCAATATAAAGGTTACTAACAGTGGCATAAATATAGGGTGTCTCTTGTTCTTCAGGCGCTTAGTCGTGTCCAACTCATGAACTCATGGACTGCAACAAGCCAGGCTTCCTGTCCTTCACTATCTCCCAGAGTTTGCGCAAACTCATGTCCATTGAGTCAGTAATGCCATCCAACCATCTCATCGTCTGTCACCCTCTTCTTCTCCTGCCCTCAACCCTTCCTAGCCACAGTAAAATCTGGTTTTGAGGCAGTGTAAGAAAACAAATCAGAAATGGAAAACAGAAAAGTTCTCTACAATTCCAAATCAATACTCTCTGCATCATCAATGCTCAATCTCGGGTCACATCAATCAATCCATCAATCCTCAGGTCACATCACTGCAACTACTACAGGAATTCCAGGCCTCCATGAAAGCAAAATCAACTGTGCAAAATCTTTCCTTCATTTCACTTGTTTTAGTAATTTCTTTCTCATATGAGTTTTGGCCTAGCCAAGACTGAGGACAAAGGGAGAAGTGACATGCTATGAAGTAAATGCTTGTATCTCCACCCCTAGAATTCATACGTTGAAACCCTTATGCCCAATAAGATGGTATTTGGAGATGGGACCTTTGGAAGGCAACCAGGTTGTAAGAGTAGAACCCTCATGAGGAGGTTAGTGCCCTTTTAAAGAGAAACACCAAAGAATTTGGATCCTCTCTCTCTCCATCACGTGAGCACTCAGCAAAAAGACATCATTTCTGCACAGCAGGAAGGGGATTCTCCCCGAGTCTGATCGCACACCTTCCAGCCTCCAGAAGTGAGGAAAGTAAATGTCTGATGTTTAAGCCATAACCCAGTCTGTGGCAGTCTTTATAACAGCCTGAACTGACCAAGACAATATCTACTAATGAGAATGCTCTGAATCCAAAGGACACCAACAGCAGAGAAGGCAAAGGAGTGCCCCTGGTGGTCCAGGGGTTAAGAATCCGCCTGCCAGTGCAGAGGACATGGATTCGATCCCTGCCCTGGGAAGATCTCACACGGCATGGGGCAACTAAGCCCGTGTGCCACAGCTATTGCGCCTGTGCTCTAGGGCCAGGGAACTGCAACTACTGAAGCCCGTGCACCTGTGCTCAGTAACAAGAGAAGCCCCCCAATGAGAAGGCTGTGCACCAAATACAGAGTAGCCCCATCACTGCAACTAGAGAAAGCCCACAGAAAGTGAAAGTGAAGTCACTCAGTCGTGTCCGACTCTTTGTGACCCCATGGACTGCAGCCTACCAAACTCCTCTGTCCGTGGGATTTTCCAGGCAAGAAAACTGGAGTGGGTCATCATTTCCTTCTCTAGGGGATATTCCCAACCCAGGGATCGAACCCGGGTCGCCCACATTGTAGGCAGACACTTTTACCGTCTAAGCCACTAGGGAAAGCCCATACACAGCATAAAAACCCAGTGCAGTCATAAATAAATAAAGTTATGACATTTTCCAGAAGGCCAAACTTAAAGCTTTTTAAGATTTTCTAAGTATATCTCTAAATGTGCTCTGGCAGCAGTATTCTAATTGCCTTAACTTCTCGTTCAACAGGGCCAGGGCCATGGGCTTGACCACTTGCTCAATTTCACTTCATAGATTCAGATCCACCACTGTCTGGCCATTCATCTCACACGAGCATTCTGGTAGTGGCAGGGGGAACAGAAACAACCGTGAATGACACCATGTTCCGCTCACCCATCATGCCAAGAGGAGAAATCCAAGGGTCCTCTAAAAAGAGGGTTATCCTCATAGACAGAGGGTACGTCACATAATAATTCACTCATTATAAGGAGACACAACGGAATAATAGTAATAACAATAAAGATGAAAAACAGATCTCCTACCACTAGGGACAAAGTCTTGGGATACTGACAAAAGGTCTCCCATACATAGACCTATCGCAAAAAGTCATCCCTACATACCAACAAATAATATACCCCTTAACAGAGGACTCACTAGACACCTCCACTAGGAGTCCTCAATTAATGCACAAACCATACAAGCACGAGAAGTAGGCCAGCTCAAAAAAAAAAAAAAAAAAGAGAAAAAGTCTTCAGAATAAAATGGCCCACCCCACCAAGTGCTAAGCAAGGTATGACACAGCCATGAGAAATTCAAATGCCAAGAAGATCTTTCTAAAAAAAGCTTTCAGAGAAGAAGAGCAAGTTAACCTAAAGGCAAATAATTTCTTTTCCTCGAACTTCTCATCAGCTACCCTGGAAGTTAAAAGAGAGTACCTTTCAAGTTCTTAGGAAAAAATTACTTTAATCTAGAAATTCCTATAAGCCAGGAATCAATGTATGAAATTTCACTGAGCTCAAAGGCTCAAGAAGCTTACCTGGCACATACTTCTTCTGTTCATGTATTTGAGGATACATGTGTTACAACAAACTAAAACACAATCCAAGAAATAAGAGGCAAGAAATCAAGAAAATTAAGGAGTTAGTAAAACAGTCACAAGCAGCACGTGAGAAGCAAGTTGGAGAAAGTAGCGTGCACAGCTAAACTCAGCATTCAACACATGTAAGACAGCTTGGAAAGACTGGTACCGAAGCTCCAATACTTTGGCCACCTGATGTGAAGAGCTGACTCTTTCGAAAAGACCCTGATGCTGGGAAAGGCTGAGGGCAGAAGGAGAAGGGGACGACAGAGGATGAGATGGTTGGATGGCATCATCAACTCGATGGACGTGAATTTGAGCAAACTCCAGGAGATAGTGAAGGACAGGGAAGCCTGGCATGCTGCAATCCATGGGGTCACAAAGAACTGGATACAATTTACTGACTGCACAAAAAAGACAGCTGGATGGAAGATCTAATTTGGTAAGAATGGCATATAAAAGGGGACAGTCAGAAACTCCAGAGAAAGCAATAATAAACTATAAAACAAAGCTAGGGAAAAATATGGAACAAATTTAAATATCCCATGGTTCAAAGAAATTGATGAAATATGAGATTTCATTTCATATATACTTCAGTTAGCCTAATGTATGGTAACAGATTATACATTCCTTCCTTATTGCTCTATTTATACTATCTGATTATGTTTGAAATTTAGAAATTTAGTTACATAATCAAAATTTGATAAGCACATTTTAGTCTTTCTAATTTTCAAAATCAATCAATAGCATCCATGTGGAAAATGCAACTATACTATTGTGAGTACAGAGGTATCAAACTTTGGCAATAAAAACAATGCTTTGGTTTGGACGTCCCCAGAGGTTCAGCGACTCCACACTTCCACTGCAGGGGGCATGGGTCTGATCCATGGTCAGGGAACCAAGATTCCGCATGCCAAGCGGTATGGCCAAAAAAATTAAATTAAAAAAAATGTTTAAATAATGCTTTGGTTAATAAAAGTTAAGAAATAATAGCAGATAGAAAAATATAAGAGCTTTATTTCTTATTAAGTAATAAAAGTCCAGAGACTCTACATATGTTAACAGATTTTTTTGGTATACTATTTTAAAGTATCTACACAATTTTCTGTCATATTGCTTTTTTCATTTCTGAATGCCTTCCCTGCAATATCCATCATGAAAAACATATTTATTCTACAATCCAAATTTTGATGTCACATTTTCCCACATCAACTCAAAAGAATGACAGACCTCTCACTGGCGCTCTCCCAGCCCTCCCCGACTCACAGTTCATGAATAACTCCATTATATCATGAATTATATTGACCTACATTTCATGTCTGATCGGCTTTTATTATCACATAATTAAAACACTGACCTTACTATGTCTGATCTGCTTTTATTATTGCATAATTAAAACAATGATCTTAGTATAACCCTTGTTTTATTCATCCTTATATGCCTGAGGGGCAGACAGTTTCTCTTTGGTCTCCCTACATAACTTGCAGTAAGCAACAGAATCCAAAATATAAATAAGGATAAAATAATGACTAGTTAACTCTCTCACTCAGGTAAGTACACATGTGGCAGAACCAAAGTTGAGATGATTTTAATCATTAAAGTACCTGTACTAAAAAGTGGGCCCCATTTTGAAGGAATGCATCATTTCTTATAGGCAATTTTATAGTGACTTGGGTTTTCTGTTCTGGAAAAATGAAACTGCTTCTCTTGGATATATTTAAGATGCCATCTTTTGCTCGCAAAGGGTCCACAGCTCCAGCAGGAATATAAAGTGCAGAATAAAATATCTTCACATCTCCTTTAGTTCCTCCTAGTCTTGCAAGACTCAATGACAAGCATCGTTCACCTGGGCTACTTTCAATCTTCTGGTTTTCCACAGGAAAAAATGTTATTAGGCCATAAACATCATCACTATCCTGAATGTAAAACAAAAGCTGCAGATAAAGGAATAAAACATTAAAGTGCAGAATTCTCACATCTAAGATCACCAAACTGCTTATTTTCTAGGCTATTTTGAATTTTAATGTGTAATTCTGTATCATATCTAAAAATGATTACTCATACAAGTAATAGAGTAAAATATGAATTGGGCTTCCCAGGTGCCTCAGTCGTAAAGAATCTGCCTGCCAAAGAAGGAGATGCACATTCGATCCCTGAGTTGGAAAGATCCCAACTGAGTTGAGAGCAGGAAATTGCAACCCACTCCAGTATTCTTGCCTGGGAAATCCCTCGGAACGAGGAGACTGGCAGGCTAGGGTCTATGGGGTCGCAAAAGAGTCGGACACGACTTAGCGACTGAACAACAACAAAAAGAAGATGAATTAAAAACACATTTGAAAACTTTGTGGAATTTAAGAACCAACTTTTTATTTACAGATGGGACAAGGGAATTCACCACCACTTCCAAAACCCGTCCTTTTCCTGTCATATCAAACTAAACATATATAAGATGTGTATGATCAAATTCTTTGTCTGTTTGAGAGCACAGAAGTATTTCTACAAGCAAAGCGTAGCAAGAGATCTACCTCCGCTGGTTCGCTCACTTCTGCACCTCCTCGTATCGTATGAGGTAGAATCTGAAGTAGGTAAGCTTCTGCCTCTTCTGGAAGATCATCATTAACAACAATGAGAGGAATCGATGCCAACATCTGCCCTTGTGCAAAATGGAGAACTCCAGATCTTGGCCTGATATCTGTCGTTACCGGTGAGGGATCACTGCTATTGCGTGTCAGTATCCAGTTCACAGAAACATTTCCATGAGTGCCACCATTTCTAACCACTGTAATTTCTTCAAATCTGGAAGAAATATGATATGGTCACATAAGACACTCTATTTCCCTTGAAGTGGGCATTTTCAACATCAAGTTGGCCACTAGCCACTGGTAAGCAGAATCCAAACCATAAAGAATGACTGCTTTTCAAAGGAAGGAGTAGGTATGAAGATGTGTCCTAGGAAACTACCATAACATGAATTAACTTGCATATTTAAATATGTGCTTCAAGTATCACTCCCCAAATAAGAAAGAAAACAGTGAAACCATGGTCAAGGAAATTACACATATCCTCAACAGTTCAGCACTGTGTCCAACACCACAAATATCAAATCTTGGAATAATATATTAAAATAACTGCAGCAATACAAGGTTTAAAATAAATCCTACCTTGTTGTTGTATCTTCATCAATTATAACTGTCCTTTCAAACAAGACGCTGTTGAATGAGAGGACCCCATAAGGTTTGTCATTTGGCTTAATGGTGACTTGCACAACAGAACGGCCTAATAGCACAGCATCTCCCCGTAAAGTATCTTTCAGTAACATGATTTGAAACGATTCAGCAATCTCTGGTATGGCATCATCCACTATTTGAAATTTCAGGTGTGATTCATAAATAAAAGGTGGAAACACAATAGTTGTGTTTGACTGAAGATCGATGAAGTCTAAATTTTCCTGGGCATGTGCTGTTGAATTCCCAGTTATAACAACATAACTGATAGAAACTTCACAGTCATCAGATCCGATCAGATTTCCACTGTCATCTTTTCCACGAACCACTGGAATTGTGAGTATGTGGTCTTCCTCGGGTACCAAATAAACATTCTGAATGAATCTCACAGGACTGTCATTTTTCTTAATGATGATCTCAACCGAGTTCCTGGAGGTATTGATCTCAGCTCCTCCTTCTACACTTTTCAGTTGAATCAAAAATATTTCATCATTTTCTGGTACCTATCAGAGAAACAAGCAATGCCAAAACATCAATAGCTAAAACACTTGCAAAACACAAAGTATAAAAAGCACTTATATTTCAATGCAATTACACAGAAATTTAAAAAAAAAATCTTTAACTGAAATGAGCAGATAAGGAGGCTTGTTCAGTGTCTATTTATATTTTCCAAAGGTAAATAACATATTTTAGATAAAGCAATGATATGAATAAGAAATGAAGTATCAGCATAATGACTTTCAACCTTGATCAATCTCTAGAGAACTAAAGATCTGACAGAAAAACAAGTTCTTATTAGCTTCATCAGGTATGCAGGATCAGAAGCAACCTTCAAGGTCTAATAACATTTAAGAACTTGGCAGACTACAATAAACATCACATACAAATTGTTAAGTTTTTCTATCATGTCAATTATTCTTGCTTCAAAGCAGCTTATATCTCAAGATTTATCCATGATACCAATTATATGATTTTCAAAATACGTACCATGCATCTCTGGAAAACAAGCTATAAGAGTCACTTTAGGCAAAATGATGACACTGTTAAAATGTAACTTTTTTTAACTACACAGAAATCCCACAGATAATCTCTACTGTGCTATTTGCACTTTTACTTCACTATAAATGAATGAAAGTGAAATAATATATTTTTCTACTTCCATCAACGGAAATATAAAAAGTAAAGCTATCTATCTCAAAAAAGAAAATGCAATGGTTTGACTGAAGATCTGTTTCCTTCAAACTTTATTGAGGAATAATGAAAAAAATGTAACTAACATATTTATGGGTACAATATGATGATTTGATATACATATACATTGTGATTACAAAGATCAAGATATTAACAAATCCACCACCTCACACAGTTAATTCTGTGTATGTATGTGTGGAGAGAATGACTAAGCCCTACTCTCAGTAACTCTGAAGTATAGAATACTATATTATTAACTATAGTCTTTTAAACTTACAATTAAAATGTACAATTAATTACTGCCCCCAAATTATAACCTTCTCAATGTTCCAGGTTCTAAAAACAAACGGTTTTTGCTAGCTTTCACAACCACTGAGCTAGAGCTATCAGCACTATTTAATATTTCATTTTTTCAAGAGAAATACTCTTTTCTAATAATGTCTTCTAATTCATCTTTTTTGGGATTTGTTGTGATTTAGTTTCATTATTATTTGTGGGAGGGTAGAGGGATACATTCCCAGCCATCCCTTTTCTTCTGGTATTACTGCTAAGGTTATTGTGTTAAAAGACATGTTTTCTTTTGGTTGGCTCATTAAGGAACATCCCTGTATATATTGTTCAAATTCACTCTTTCTTTGCCAGTTAAACTAGCCATGTCATATATCTCAATCCTTGGTAGCTTCGCTGTGAAATTAAAAACAACAAAAGCCTTCCTATGAATGTGAACATTTAAAATATCCAAACAAATAAATATCAATTGCAACAGAATTTTGTTTGCTTTTATAGTAATAAATTTATGCTAGGTAAGTAATACTATACCTGCTCAAAACTGCAATGACTAGCAAAATCAATCATCAAGGTTTACAAAATTCTGAAATGCTTGTATTGAGTATGGCTGTCAGTTACATTCAAGTTCATCGCCTTTCAGATATACAACTTAATGTGAATTAAATAAGGTAAATGTTAACAAGATCTATTCCAAAATAGGCATTAACAGCTATGGCATATCTGGCTGCAATACATTACTTTATATATAACTGTGCTCTTGAATAATTTCAAATACTGAACACAACTTAATACTTGACATAATATTCTCTAACATGACCATAATACAGAGAGCCACTGTTCCTCTTAAGCAGTTAATACATCCTACCTCATCATCAAGTACTGTCAAGTTATAAACTACTGTTGCTTTGCCAGGAGGAAAAGTGATATTTCCTTGAACTGGACTTAAATCATCTTCAGGTGGATTTGGGCCACCCTCTACCTGCAAAGAAACATGATGCCATCAATAAACATAAAACATTTCATTAGAGTAAGAAAGCATTACTGTGATATAAACTGGCAAACTTATTTTAAAATGTTTTGCAAGAAGAATGACACTAACCTGTATTAAGTCTGCCCTTTTAATTAATGGAGTCAAGGCCCATAATATAATTATAGATCTTGACTATAATTAAACTACAAGGGCTTCCCTGGGGGCTCAGAGAGGAAAGAATCTGCCTGCAATGTGGGAGACCCAGGTTCAATCCCACTGTTCTTGCCTGGAGAATTCTTTGGACACAGAAGTCTGGTGGGCTACAGTCGACAGGCTCACAGAGAGTCAGACATACTGAGGCAACTTAGCACACACGCAGATTAAACAACATGGTTTGTAAGAGTTTTTTCTCAACCATAATATTAAGCCTGAGGAAAAACTTTATAAAAACTTTTTCTTGAGCAGAATGCATTCAAAATTATTATATTCTCTTAAGTAATGGAATCAAATACCAGTTCTACACCTGGTGGTGTAACCTTGGATGAGGTATTTTTAACAACCCTGTGTGGCTGTTTCCCCATCTTTAAAATGAGGAAACAAGGTCCACTGACCAGGTTAGATGCAAATATTTAATAAAATCATATTCCTTTCAAAAAGTATTTATTAAGTACTCTGTGTCTGACCTCTTTTAGGTACTAAGGATATAGCAGAGAACAAGGCAAGCTTTCTACCCACCAGGACCTGACATTTAATGAAAGGGAACAAATGGAAGATAAGCAAATGCGTGCCGGATGATGGTGAGGACTATGGAAAAAAACATTTCAAATGGCAGGAGGGACACCGAGCGCTGGGAAGAGCTACAGTTCACATGCAGCAATAATCAGCGTAAAGCACTTAGACCAGGGCCGAGCAATGCTAAGTGCGCCACAGACGTTAGCTGTAATCATTTCAACAGAACAAAAGGCTCAAGATTCAATAAAACAACTTCAGACATTCACAGAGAGTTGAAAACACTATAACCTGATGATGCCTTATCATTTCTACAGCCAATTATTTTCCAATTTTTCGAATGTGACTGCTGTTAGCACCATCCATTAAGTGTATTTTTTTAAATGGAGAATGTATATAGGGAAGACTACATACTAGATAATTTTATGTAAGCCTTAGAAGCCATGAGCATCTTAAAATTTTATATCCTTAAAGAGATCTGTCATAAATGTTCTATGAATTTTATAGAATTATTGTTATTAATTTGTGGCTTATTATTATCCTGTATCTAAAATAATCTGTTGTGTTTCACAGAAGCATAGTATATTCCAAGCAGCAAGGAAAACAGTTTTCTATTAAACATGAAATTTCTCAGATGATGAAAGCATTCTATTTCATTTTCATTAAGCGTCATGTTTATTATACCAAGGACCTTGATTTTTTTAAATTGCAGGGATCTAGTATGAGTTCTAAGCATTACCATTTAAAATGATTTCACAGTAAACTTACCTCAAAAGTCACAGTCACCATCCCATAGGTTCCTTTTTCTCTGACGAGAGTAAGAGGCACAGATTCATTTCTGCCTCTGGGCTCACTCACTGTGATTGAGAAAGGCTATTGGGAGAGCAAAGACCATCAGGTGCTGATCAACCAGAGGCAGGAGCTTGTGCAAACAGTTACTACCTTAGAAATCCCAATTTTCCACAGACAAATCCATCTACATTGTGCTTTTAAGAATGTGGGGTTTCCTAGGGGCTTCCCTGGTGGCTCAGAGGTTAAAGAATATGGGGTTTCCTTGCCTTCATCAACTGTAGCTAATAAGGCTTATAAGGTTCAAATATTAGTATAAAGGGAACATAAAACTAGTCAGGCAAAAGATGGAGGTTCCTGCCCTGCTTCTGCCAATGAACTGTTCTGCTGAGGGATCTTAAAGGTTACCTAATTGAAAGGTGACGAATTCAAAGGCTCCCAGGGGCCCAGGAGGTCACAGGAATAAGTTGTGCCTCCAGACCCGGGCAGCTAACTGGGACTATGGCTCAGCCTTGCTCTCAACCACTGTTCCTTCCTCATCGGTCAGCTTTCCACTGAAAACAGATAGCTGCTAATGAGATCCAACCAGTCCATCCTAAAGGAGATCAGTCATGGGTGTTCATTGGAAGGACTGATGTTGAAGCTGAAACTCCAATACTTTGGCCACCTGATGCAAAGAGCTGACTCATTTGAAAAGACCCTGGGAAAGATTGAGGGCAGGAGGAGAAGCGGACAACAGAGGATGAGATGATTGGATGGCAACACCAACTCGATGGACATGGGTTTGGGTGGACTCCAGGAGTTGGTGGTGGACAGGGAGGCCTGGCGTGCTGTGGTTCATGGGGTCGCAAAGAGTCAGACACGACTGAGCGACTGAACTGAACTGAATGACTTTTTTCAGGACATGATCACTGAGGGAAAGAAAGAGTCAGGACTTCAAGTGTTGGAAAGTGTTGGTATGGCCAGCTGAAACTCAGGGTAAAAGAGGTGAGTGGCCAGGTACAGGCCAGCCAAGGTAGCAGGTGATCCTAGGTCTCAGTATCCCCATCCATCAACAGGGGTAGGAATGCCTGTCTCAAACGGTTCTGATGAGGTTGCAATGAGATCAATTCACACCTAAGTGCTTATCCTAGTACAGGACACATAGTGAGGGCCAGCAAAGGTTGGCTATAATTATCATTGCCATCACTGTCATCTTCATCATCGATATAATCATCATCCAGTCTGGAAACCAAAGTCAGACCAGGTACTTTAAGGAAACCAAAGTACCAACTGAGAGCTCATCAGTTACTTATTTTAATTTTAATCACAGAGGGAAGGTACCCAGGCAGAGACTGCCGGGCAGCCATGAGACCACAACAGTTGGGAACTTGGGACCAATGCTAGAAACTGGGGTTCATTCCAAGGCTAAGATATTTAATGTCAAAAGAAAGAAGGAAAGAAACCTTTAAATGAATCAGTGTGTGGTTGAGGATAAAGAGTTGGGAGTGAGTGTAAAGGCAGAGGGGAGAAAAATCAAGCAACTAAGGGAGCCTGGTTCATAATTAACTAATAACTCCCTATCATTCAAAAAGAAGTGATTTGATTAATAACTTTTGTACATGCTGTAATAATGGAGGTTACAAAATGTCTACTACATTGGCATGATCCACATATCCTTTTTAATAAGGATACTGCAACTCTAAAGATCATGTCATCGATAACTCACTTTGTTTCAAAGGTAATTTAAGGTGCTAAGAAAAATGACATACAATACACCAATTGAAGGAGTTACCTAAATTGGAATATAGATGATAAGGTGGGGAGTGTCATATCATCTTTTAGTAATGATAATCAGTAACATTTTCAAAAGATTCTAAAAATCAGGAAACACTGTAGACTAAAGTGTAGTTGCAATATATCATTCCACTTAATATAAATTGTTTTTATTTCAGAGCCGAGTATGATTTTTATCAGGGAGGAGACCTGCCTTGTATGTTTGTTTCCAAAGACAAAATCCTCTGAACACAGGACTGACCAGGGACATATGAATTTGGTGATAAGGGAGGGAAAAAAATGAACTTTTGAGCAAAACTAAGGGGGATGAGCTTTAACTTTCAAGAAATATTAATTAATAGGAAAATCTCCAGGTAAGGAATAATTATAGAATTGTTAAGAGCTATAATGTCTGCTATTCAACTTAAGCTTACTATAGGTTTTTCTTTTCAGTGCTCTTTCAATGTATTTCTTTTCTCTCAAGTCACTCCAAACTTTCAGAGGAGGCTAACAGACAATGCTTTTTTTAAGCGGCAGTTGGGGACATCAAGCAAAAGGAGCTGAGTTACAACATCTGTTATAGACTGAATGTCCATGCCCCCTCAAAATTCATGTTCAGATCCTAACCTCCAATGTGATGTTATTGGAAGTTGGGGTCTTTGGGAAGAGAGTAGGTCATGAGGGCAGAACCCTTATGAATGAGATTAGTATTCTTATAAAAGAGACCTCCAAGAGTTCTCTTTCCCCTTCCACCACAAGGAAACACAGCAAAAAGAGAACTGTCTATGAACCAGGAAGTAGGCCCACACCAAACCCCAAATCTGCTGATGCCCTGATTTTGGACTTGTCAGCCTCCGTAACAGTAAGAAATAAATTTCTGTTGTTACTAAACCACTCAGTCTATATACTGATACTCTGTTTATAGCAGACTGAACTAAGACAATATCCAAGTCAGAGAACAAATGAAGCAGGTAGAATGATCAGCAGAAAGAGTTTAGGGCAAGACATGACCATGATTTTATAGGCCTCTTCACTTCTAAGTAATCTTAGATAAAACACTAACAATGAGAAAACAGAAAGAGAAATTAAGAAAACAATCCCATTCACCATTGCAACAAAAAGAATAAAATACTTAGGAATATTATCTACCTAAAGAAACAAAAGACCTATATATAGAAAACTTTATAAAACACAGGTGAAAGAAACCAAAGAGGACACAAACAGATGGAGAAATATACCATGTTCATGGATTGGAAGAATCAATATTGTGAAAATGAGTATACTAGGCAAAGCAATCTATAGATTCAATGCAATCCCTATGAAGCTACCAACAGTATTTATCACAGAACTAGAACAAATAATTTCACAATTTGTATGGAAATACAAAAAAACCTCAAATAGCCAAGCAATCTTGAGAAAGAAGAATGGAACTGGAGGAATCAACCTGCCTGACTTCGGACTCTACTACAAAGCCACAATCATCAAGACAGTATAGTACTGGCACAAAGACAGAAATATAGATCAATGGAACAAAACAGAAAGCCCAGAGATAAATCCACAAACCTATGGACACCTTATCTTTGACAAAGGAGGCAAGGATATACAATGGAGAAAAGACAATCTCTTTGACAAGTGGTGCTGGGAAAACTGGTCAACCACTGGTAAAAGAACGAAACTAGAGCAGTTTCTAACACCATACACAAAAATAAACTCAAAATGGATTAAAGATATAAAGGTAAGACCAGAAACTATAAAAATCCTAGAGGAAAACATAGGCAAAACACTCTCCGACATAAATCACAACAGGATCCTCTATGACCCACCTCCCAGAATATTGGAAATAAAAGCAAAAATAAACAAATGGGACCTAATGAAACTTAAAGACTTTTGCACAACAAAGGAAACTAAAAGCAAGGTGAAAAGACAGCCTTTAGAATGGGAGAAAATAATAGCAAATGAAGAAACAGACAAAGGATTAATCTCAAAAATATACAAGCAACTCCTGCAGCTCAATTCCAGAAAAATAAATGACCCAATCAAAAAATGGGCCAAAGAACTAAACAGACATTTCTCCAAAGAAGACATACAGATGGCTAACAAACACATGAAAAGATGCTCAACATCACTCATTATCAGAGAAATGCAAATCAAAACCACAATGAGGTACCATTACACGCCAGTCAGGATGGCTGCTATCCAAAAGTCTACAAGCAAGAAGTGCTGGAGAGGGTGTGGAGAAAAGGGAACCCTCTTACACTGTTGGTGGGAATGCAAACTAGTACAGCCACTATGGAAAACAGTGTGGCAATTCCTTAAAAAACTGGAAATAGAACTGCCATATGACCTAGCAATCCCACTACTGGGAATACACACCGAGGAAACCAGAATTGAAAGAGACACGTGCACCCCAATGTTCATCACAGCATTGTTTATAATAGCCAGGACATGGAAGCAAACTAGATGTCTATCAGCAGACAAATGGATAAGAAAACTGTGGTACATATACACAATGGACTATTACTCAGCCATTAAAAAGAATACATTTGAATCAGTTCTAATGAAGTGGATGAAACTAGAGCCTATTATACAGAGTGAAGTAAGCCAGAAAGAAAAACACCAATACAGTATACTAACACATATATATGGAATTTAGAAAGACGGTAACGTCAACCCTATATGTGGGACAGCAAAAGAGACATAGATGTATAGAACAGTCTTTTGGACTCTGTGGGAGAGGGCGAGGGTGGGATGATTTGGGAGAATGGCACTGAAACATGTATATTATCAAATGTGAAATGAATCGCCAGTCCAGGTTTGATGCATGAGATAGGGTGCTTGGGGCTAGTACACTGGGATAACCTGGAGGGATGGGATGGGGAGGGAGGTGGGAGGGAGGTTCAGGATGGGGAACACATGTACACCTGTGGTGGATTCATGTCAATGTATGGCAGAACCACTACAATATTGTAAAATAATTAGTCTCCAATTAAAATAAATAAACTTATTTTTTAAAAAAAGAAAAAGAATGCTAAATAAATAAATTAGTTAAATAAAACAAAAAACAAAAAAAAAAGGACAGTCTACAGAATGTGGAATATGGTTAAAGCTGAGCAAATCTTATTTAAAACACTTACAGAATGTTTACATTGGATGATACTAGGTAGCATAAAAAGCTATCCAAAAATTCAATAAACTATTATCTAGCAATCACAAGATAAATCAAACCATAACCATACCATATTAAAGGAAATAATCCCAAATGCATTGTCATTTGATAATATTGTCACAGTAACAGTTCTGGGCCACCCAAGCTTCACATTTGCTGAAGGTTTCTAAAACAAAAGCCAAAAAAATAAATTAACACATTAAACAAGAGGAAAACAATTATTTTAACAGCATTTCAGTCTTTAAGTAATCATTCAGAAAATGAATAAAAATAGAAGTATTTTTTAAGGCACAGCCTAAGAAAATATATTCAAACTAAATCAACATGGTGAAGTCCCAAACAAGAACTCTTCAAAAGAGCTTTTAAAACCATTAATCACTGTTAAAATATAAATTGTTGTAATTATAAATAATCACTGGTTAGTAATAAATTATAATACTTAAATTTCATGACTAATATTGAGTTGGCCAAAAAATTCTTTCAGGTTTTTCTGTAACACAATATAACAGAGAATTGAGTGACAGTATGAAATTTGGTTCAAACACAACTCTTTTCTTACACTATAGAAGGTGCTAAAACTTAATGAATTAGTTATTCTATCAGCCATAGAGCCAAAATAAAGTTAAAACAGTACAACAATTTTTCTAATAAGTATGGGCAGAGTGTGCTACATTTTTGTTGATATTTAATAGCAGCATAAAGGATTACAAGAAAAGTTTTTTACAAAAGCAAAACATGATTGCTTCCAGTACCAATTTCATAAAATTTTAATCATACCAACACAATCTTTCTAAAAAGAAACTTTCAATCCACTGGAGAAAAATTAACTAGAGCAGTGTTAGCCACCATTGCCTCAACATAATAGATCATGTCATAAAGGATGATTAAACCTTAGGCTAGTCAAGCATTTTTCCCAGGGTCACTCCAAATTTATTCTAAGGCACAGGAACCTCCCACTTCCAGGCCTGCTTTTTGTATCCCTCTCCTTGGAACTCAGAAGTCATGGTCATTCTTTGTGCAGCTGGTAGCAGGGGAGGGACAGAAGAGAAAAGGGCCAAAGGGAAGACAAGGTTTTCTTGAGCATCTGTCATGGCAGTTCCTAAATAAAGCTGAATTAATCCAAAAACTAGCTGCAGAATCTTCTAAACAAGATTGTCTGAGGAATAACCAGACCATGGAATTGCCAACAAGATTGTCAATTCTGGCTTCTATGAAAACCACCACCAAGCACTTAAATTGGCTTATCTCTAGAGAAACTTACTTTTAAGCGTTGTAAGATTTTTATAAGTTTAAGCTTTAACAGGGGGGAATAAAGGACTTACCTGTAAAGTTAAGTGAAAAATGAAAGTTTCATCTGGCTCCGGGAAATCGTCATCACATACTGCTATGTACACTGTCCTATTGGTTTCTCCAAAGGGTATAAAAGTTGCAGCATATGTGTCAAAAAAGTCCCCAGTGTCATCTCCATACAGCTATAAAATGCAAAACACAGATAGTTCTTACATAACAGAGAGTGAGGACAAGCAGAATTGATGCTAAATACAGCAATCAACAGGAAAAAAAAAAACATGAATCATCAAATGACACTGAAGTTTATAAACAGGATGTACAAAAACTAAACAAATATCTAACAACTGATTAAAAATCACCTTTCAAAAGCATTATAAAAAGAAATGATTCTACATAAAAATATGTGTTTATTCTCTTGAAGGTAATGGGAACATTTCATAGAAAAGTAATAATCACATAGGAAAACAATGATGTGAATTTTTTCCCCTCCACCTCTTAATTGATTTGACGTGGATTGCAGCAAACCTAACAAGAAGGAAGGCCTGGCGTGCTGCGGTTCACGGGGTCACAAAGAGTCGGACACGACTGAGCGACTGAACTAAACTGAGCAAGATCAACTGTAGCTAAAATTCTCCCAAAGAAGATGTGTAAGTAGCCTGCCAAAACATATCAGGAAAAAAATTTAATGAAACTACTCTTTGCAAAACTTTTGACTTGAAGCCTTATTTATATTCCCCCAAAGCACCAATAAAGACTCAATTTTTTAGTATACCAAATTTATTAGTCATTATAAACTTTTCCTCAGAACTTTTTAAGACCTCCTTCTGTAACATCAGCATTGCTAAGATTCTCAAAGGAGCAATAATTATTAAATTATAAAGCAGTAACTTCTTGTGAAAATCCAAATGAGATTTTTTTTTTGCCAAAGAATGCAAAATGAGTAAATTAGCTACTAGGAAAAAATCATGATTGAGTATAAAGAAAAAATGAAGGATGTATGGGGATATTATAGTCAATGTCTAGTTCTCATTTACAAAAACGAAGTTAGTTTTAAACACTTAAGAAATCCAAGTTGTTAAGGGTGTTGAAAAACTTGTATTCATACCTTAATAAAAAAGTTGGCACAGTCTTTCGGAAAGTGTTAAATATCAAAAGACATGGATACAAAAAGAAAATCATGGTCCTATAACCCCAAAATCATTTAACAATCCAAAATATGCAGAAATTGGTATGCATGTGTAAACAGTTCCATCAGAGCAATATTTACAACAGCAAAAATTGGAAGCAACCTCAATGAAAAACTGTTGAGAAATGACTGAGAAATGATGCCACCATCAAGAAAAGTTGTGAATATGATAGAGCGATCTGAAAAAGTTATCAGGATATAATCAAAATTATATGTAAAAGGCTATAAAATTTAATAAATTAAAAAATATAAATATATAATCAAACTAAAAATAAATTCAAATAAATACAAATATGCCATAAATTAAAAACTAAAAGCAATGAAAAAAATTATAACATCGGGATTCTTAGTTTTTCTTCTTTGTCTCTTTTTATAATGTTTCCCTATCGGTTAAAAAAACATTTAAAAAAAAAAATCCAAGTTGTTTGGGCCTCAAATATATCAACGTCCTTAGTGTTCATATGATATGATTTTCTGGTTAAATACAAACACAGATACGTGTACATACAACCCATCTACTAACTAAACTGTGAGCAAGAAAGAGCAACAGTCTACCAAATTTCTACTTCTCACTTCTACTTACTGGACTTAATTTCTCCCAAAAGAGGAGCTCCCTAACATAAAAGTTTTTTTTTAATTGCCATTCCTCTACATTTAAAATTTCATATATTTTCTCTCAGTCACTTAATTCTAAGCAATAAATCCAAGCAGAGATAACTAGAATCCAAGTTACCCCCCAAAAAATTTAGTAGAAATACTTGACATTTTTGCTTTATATTTGTTTTAAAATAAGCATATTAACATTTTAAAATAACCAGTCTATATTTTTAAACTACCATTACTGTCAAATACACATGCTACCTTAGATCACTCTATAAATCTCCGAGACATATAAAAGGAATCAATCGTTTATCTGCAAATTATTTATCATAATGGAACTACTCAGGATCTCAAACAGTTAAAGACATTCTGATCACTAAGACATTTCCTATCTATTTCTGTAAAAATAGAACTACTATCATTGCTTACCGATACAATCGCAGTAACATTTGCTGGGTCTCCTATCCTTTCAATGACAAGACGAATAACTGTTGTACTTGTTTCATTAACTACAAATTCTGTTTGTCCAGCAAACCTGATCTCTGTTTCTCCAAACACAAAAGGGATGAATAAAGCTGAAAGAAGATTTACTAATAAAGATGCAGAGGGCATCCCTATAGGGAAAAAAAAAAAAGGACTTTGTTCACAAAACATATCCAATATATTTTCATTAGGGTGCATTGTCTACAGATATAAACACAGAGTGAAGAGTTAGTAAGCAACTAAGACATAAAAATATATCAAATATTAAGCTATTCAATTCAAATGTGTGGTCACAGAAATAAGTCAAAAATGACAATCCTCTTCTGTGGTACTGTTTACCATTCATAGTACTTTGTTTTTTTTAACTTTCTTTAACTTTGTTTAACTTTAACTTAGTTATTTGTTTCTTTAACTTGCATATTAACAGTAATAACTTGCCTTACACTTATCAAATTTAGCTTATTAAAAATAAATGTTCCTCCAATTTACTCTAAGAAAAACCTAGGCAGCAACATGTGAACTGAATTAAAACCCATCTTCCCCCAAATCAAACTGTAAAAGACAAGCAAAAACGAAAATTATCAAAAGGACTGATAATCTTAATGTGACATTATCTATTTGACAATTATACAAGTATCAATATGAGCAAAACTCTTGGAACAGTCACACAAGGCAGTTAGTGAAAGCCAAAGTTTATTTCTTGGTTGTATATGCTTTTCCCATAGTTTCGTGTTGAGAATGTTTTTAAATTTTTTCAGTTATTGCAAGGAAGTGCTAATCCTTTGAAAGAACACCTAAGTTTCCAGGACTTAAATTTCTCCATTGCACTAGCTAAAATACGAATATCACTTCTCAGAAAATGCCCATGCTTCTTTAAAACTAACCAAGTTTGGCAAAGCGTTTACTTTCTTTTGCATAACCCTTATTGTTCTCTTCTTCATACAATGTGTGTGTTTATGAGACGCCAATATTGTTCCTACTTGCAGCTCTGTGTGATTCAAGTGTTTTCAAAAGCACAACAGCGCAGGGGCCTCTTGAAAGAGCTGCTGTTTTGTGATGTAGATGTATCTCTAAAAATGTGAGCAATTTATCTCACGGATCATTAAGATTCCAAAGGATTATGTGAGCAGTCACCCGAACATAACAAGTTCATGGCTTTTAAAAGAGTTGCATTACGTACTCTATGAACCAAAATGTTTCCTATTAATCTTTACCTTGGTCAAGAAGTAATAAAATTTTCATGTAGCTGCTATTTCCACACGGCTGCAACAAGGCTTCATATTTAGGAACCACCAGATACACATGTTCTTAATGTACTTTAGGGTTAAAAGGCAAACTACTCAGTGGAATGTATTTAAACAAGGCAGTCTGGGATTGACTAATGATGTCTCACATGTGTGAGGCTGCAAAATCCGTAGACAGGGATGCAGACTTCAGATAAGAGTCCAGGAAAGAGATGCAGACCAACAGAGACAGATATTCCAGACTTTTTTTACACCTGTGCCTTCTCTCTTAGAAAGCCTGCCATGGGGCTAAGGGACTCGGGAGGAGAAATAAGATAGCAGATAGTTCCTCCTCACCAACCGCAACCTCTTCCCTGACTTCAAAGCCAGGAGTGTGCGCTGAGAGAAAAGAAAGAAAAAAAGATGAAAGAGACGGAAAATAGGAAAGCCTAGGTGAGTCAGGGAACTGGGAGTGCTGGGCTTAACCAGAGACAAATGAAGATCTTTTGTGGAATTCTAAAGCCAGAATAATTTTACATCTCACTTATGACAAATAGTGGGAAAGCAAGCAACTAGGGACAAGAAAGAGAATGCTGAGTGGAGGGGTGTGGAGGTAGCAACCCAGGCCCTGGACGTGGAAGAAAAAGACAACTTTGGTCTGTTGTGATTTTGAAAGAAAGCTCAATTCCTTGAACGTGAGATGTGATAGAACCTTGAGCTTACAGAAATAAGACGACACCTGAAGTTCTAAGTGAGAAAGAGTAAGACTGAGTCATAGCATGCTGCTGATGCTGCTGCTGCTAAGTCGCTTCAGTCGTGTCCGACTCTGTGCGACCCCATAGACGGCAGCCCACCAGGCTCCCCCGTCCCCGGGATTCTCCAGGCAAGAACACTGGAGTGGGTTGCCATTTCCTTCTCCAATGCATGAAAGTGGAAAGGGAAAGTGAAGTCGCTCAGTCGTGTCTGACTCTTAGTGACCCCATGGACTGCAGCCCACCAGGCTCGTTCATCCATGGGATTTTCCCGGCAAGAGTACTGGAGTGGGGTGCCATTGCCTTCTCCAAGTCATAGCATGAGAAGGATGAATAACTTGTGGGAACACAAGTCTCAGTCTGTCGCATGCAACAATCGACTCCTAGCTTTGTGAAAAATACTGATTCGCAAACCCAGAAATTCTAGTCCACTTAGTTCAGCGTAGGGTTCAGGAGTCTGCATTTAACAGTCCGCCAACTGATTCCAATATGGTTGATCCTTAGGACACACTTGGAAATACACTATCCAAAAGCATGAGGAAGTGTGAGGGATGTGTCTTAAAGGAGACACAAAATAAACCACATTTGGAGCTTTAAGTTAATTACTGAATTTTTCAATGCAATGCACTTGAACTTACTGCAGACTTTCCATATATTTTTACATGTTATTAAACAGAGTTTTTAAGTTTTTTTTTTAAATGTAGACCATTTTTAAACTCTTTATTGAATCTGTTACAACATGGCTTCTATTTTATGCTTTGGTTTTTTTGGCTGTAAGGCACATGGGATCTGAGCTCCACAACCAGGAATTGAACCTGCACTCCTTTCACTGGAAGATAAAGTCTTAACCACTAGACTGCAAGGGAAGCCTGTGATAAAGCATTTTAAGATTCCGTGTATCCTGAAGAAAAAGTTTAAGACCTATAGAAAGTAATCACAACAGCAAATGCTTACACAGTGTTGTTCTAGGTACTTTATACACAAAAACACATTTAATCTTTACAACATCTCTGTGAAGGTATCAGTATTATTAACCCCATTTCATAGCTCAGGGAACTAAGGCACAGATATTAGTTAACACAGGCAGTGTCCCTTATTAGCTAAGTAAGTGGCTGGCAAGATTTGAACCCAGGAGTTCATCTCCAGACTCCCTACCCATAACCACATGAGACTGTCCACTACATGCTATTCCTACAAAACATATATCTCTGTCTTGAATAATATGGTAGGTCATTTATGCTACATATTTCCAAGCATTCTACTATTTTAAACTCATGAACAATAACCAAAACCACAATCAGTTCAATTCAGTCGCTCAGTCATGTCCAACTGCGACCCCATGGACTGCAGCACACCAGGCTTCCCTGTCCATCACCAACTCCCAGAGCTTACTCAAACTCATGTCCATCGAGTCGGTGACGCCACCCAGCCATCTCATCCTCTGTCATCCCCTTCTTCTCCTGCCTTCAATCTTTCCCAGCATCAGGATCTTTTCTGATAAGCTGGCTCTTCGCATCAGGTGGCCAAATTATTGGAGCCTCAGCTTCAGTATCAGTCCTTCCAATGAATATTTAGGGCTGATTTTCATAAAAGTGTATAATTATGAGTCTCCTAAAAGTCTGCACCTTATTATTCTGATAAACTGAAACTATTAAACATTTATTTACCTGAAACTATGATTCTCTTGACTATTTAAAATATTTAACAACATCTTTTAATGCCAGGGCTGATGAACTCAAATGATGCATTCTTCCAGTCTCCCAGGCAATTAGAAGCTGTGGTTAGGTCAGTAGATTCATTTCGGATTGGCACACATCAGTGAGTTTTGAGAGATTATGCAAAATGAACAAACAAGCATGACTGGAAATGCCTCAAATTCTGTGACATCACTGATAATTGAATCGCCTCTGCTTTCATCTTTTCAACTTGTAAGAAAAGTTTTTGAGGCAAAGCTGGCATCCAATGGAAGTTAGACGATGTAGAAAAAGCTTTGAAAGTGAAGTTCCCATCAGAAGACAGGCATAATTACACAAGTGCTGAATAGTTTCTTTTTTAAGGTAACTAGGTACATTTTCCTCTATCATACTAAAAATCTAGTCTTGGAATTCCCTTTATTAAACTCAGCAGACTAGGCATTAGTGACTGACACAACACACAAGTCTTACATCTATTTCAGCTCACTTTTCCTCTTATTAGATTTAATGAATATTTTACACAACCCACCAGTCCACCTATTTTAAACATCTCTATAAAATGAATTTCAAACAACATACATTTAAAGATCATTATGTGCTTATTTCATATTCTGTCACAATTGTGAAAGAGTAATTTTAGTTTTACTGACTCATTCCTCTGAACTGTAATGGAATGATATTCCAAAATTCAAATCTTCTCATTTCCAACTATCATCTATGTTACCCTCACGACTCCCACTACTCGTCAGCATGATTCAAAAAAAGAAAATTTTTCCTGCCAGTGGGTGATCTCTTATCTCTTAATCAATCTCTTACTGTGTTTAAAGTGTTTACTCATATTTAGGTTACTTTCTTACTTATTTCCCAAATTATACTATGAAGTTTGGGTAGAGTCCAGATAACATGCAGATACAAAGTTTCAGGTTCTTGGATTTTAGTAATTATATTCAGCCTCTCTGTGTGTGGCTTCCTTGACAGCTCTGTTGGTAAAGAATCTGCATGTAACACAGGAGACCTCGGTTCAATTCCTGGGTCGGGACGATTCACTGGAGAAGGGATAGGCTACCCACTCCAGTATTCTGGCCTGGAGAATTCCATGGACTCTCTGGTCCATTGGATTGCAAAGAGTCAGACATGACTGAGCGACTTTCACTTTCACTTTTTATTCAGCCTATCCAACAAGTCGCCTAAATCTAACCAACATCCTTCAAAATTAAAATCATGGATATATTAGAATAGCTCTAACAATGCACACTGGTTGCTTTCAGAAGAGTGGGTTACAGTTTCACCTAACATCTGTCCACCGAGCACCTACTATACGTTGTGTGACAACTGTGCTAATCACTGAGGACACAGAGGCCCTCAAGAGATGACCCCCGGCTCCTGACACCACTCACAGGGCTGGGCACACATTTGGATCAGGCCAATGAGAGTTAACAGGACAATTCTGATGAAACAACGCCATTTGCAGCAACATGGACGGACCTGGCGATTATCGTCCTCAGTGAAGTAAGTCAGACAAAGACAAATATCATGTGATACCGCTTATATGTGGAATTTTTAAAAAATGATACAATGAACTTGTTAACAAATCAGAAACAGACTCACAGACTTAGAAAACAAACTTACAGTTAAAGAGAAAAGGTGGGGGATTAACATAAACACAATACTACATATAAAATAGATAACCAATACGGACCTACTTTATAGCATAGCCAACTCTGCTTCAAATTCTGTAATAACCTAAACGAGAAAAGAATTTGAAAAAGAATAGACATGTGTATATGTATAACTGAATCATTATGCTTTATACCTGAAATGAACACAGCATTGTAAATCAACTATAGTTCCAATATAAAATTAAAAAAAAAATTTTTCTTAAGATACAATTCTGAGACTTTTGCCTAAGCATAAAGATGCAGATTCCCTCTACTGTTGAATTCAGAATCATGTTGATTGGGACCAGCTTTCTCTGAAGTCTGAAAGTAAAGCCACACAGCCAAACACAGATCCAAGAGGTGGAGAAGTGCCAAGTCTTGATACTCAAGTTCAAGTTCCTGAATCCAGTTTTACCCTTGCCTTTTCAGCGGCTGAGGCAATAAAATACATTTTCTACTACAGCCAGTTTGGTTTAGATACTCAGTCACTTTCAGCATCAATATTCATCCATTAAATGCAAACCTAAGACACTGTAAACCCATGTTTGGATATACCAAGTGGAAGATCCCTCCTCTTCCACGCTCATACTCAACAGCCACAGCGTCTCATAAACATCTGAGAAAGGACACCACACCAGCAATCCTTCCTCTTTTCATGTAATTGTTGCTGCTTTTTAGTTGCTCAGTCGTGTCTGACTCCTGGTGACCCCATGGACTGAAGCCCACCAGGCCCCTCTGTCCATTGGATTCCCTAGGCAAGAATACTGGAGTGGGTTGCCATTTCCTTCTCCAGGGGATTTTCCTGACCCAAGGATTGAACTTGTGTCTTCTGCACCTGCAGACACAGTCTCCCAGGCTGAGCCACCAGGGAGACCCCCATGCAATTATTACCACCGTCTATAACATCTCCCCCTCCACTCTGAAACGGACAATTACTAGTGAGGAAATTTACAACAAATACATAAACCACAAATGTCTTCACAATGGAACAAAGCAAGATAGGAGTATATCACTCTGATTCAGTATTCTGAAAAAGTTAACACCCTTCTGATTGTCCTAAGGAATCCCAGTATCACGATTCTTCAAATGAGTCAGGCATGAATTCCTTTCTCTTCCTTTTTTTCTGGGTGTCTAGCTCTTTCTTCCCTTCTGAAAATCTGGTATTTGCTGATTTCATTCTTCACTTGCATTGTGCTGTGCTCAGTCACTTAAGTTGCGCCCGACTCTCTGCAACCCCATGGACTGCAGCCCACCAGGACCCTCTCCACGGGGTTTTCCAAGCAAGATTAGCGAGTGGGTTGCCATTTCCTCCTCCAGGGGATCCTCCTGAAGCAGGGATCAAACCGGCACCCTCTGCTTTTCCTGCACTAGCAGGCAGATTCTTTACCACTGAGCCACCCGGGGAAGCCTTTTCACTTGCATTACTTCGCACATAAACATGCTAACTTTCATTTATAAAACAATACCTGCCAACACAATATGCTCTAATCACTGAATTGTGAATTCTGTTATCTAGGATATAACCTTGCTTTCATCTTGCCTCTTATTAATGGGTACCATAGCAAAGGTAGCAAGTATCAGATCAGTCGCTCAGTCGTGTCCAACTCTTTGCCACCCCATTGAATCACAGCACGCCAGGCCTCCATGTCCATCACCAGCTCCCAGAGTTTACTCAAACTCACATCCATCGAGTTGGTGATGCCATCCAGCCATCTCATCCTCTGTCGTCCCCTTCTCCTCCTGCCCTCAATCCCTCCCAGCATCAGGGTCTTTTCCAATGAGTCAACTCTTCGCATCAGGTGGCCAAAGTATTGGAGTTTCAGCTTCAGCATCAGTCCTTCCAATGAACACCCAGGACTGATCTTTACTATATTCTAAATAAATAGGAATGGTCTTCTACTTTAAGTTTCAGGAAGTGTGTAGAAACAAAACAGAGAAAAATCAATAAACAAAAATCAGGACCCAACAGATAACAAGGTAAAGGAAAACAGGAGAATTCAACTGATGTGCCGATTTTGAAGCAAGCAACTTTCATACATAACCTTTCACCAATCTGAACGTTAACTTGGTCTTTTTAAGTTTCACAATAAAAACCGCAGAACCTCTGTGAGGACAGGACGAGGGAAAGACAAACATGACTAGTGCAGAACCGAAGGGCTACACTGATTTTTCAGCTTCGGCTGCTGTCTTGCCCATGCCATAGCAAGCATCTTCCCACGGTGGGACCACCAGGTAATTCATACTGAAAATATGATCCTCATGGAGCAATGCTTTCAAGTTTAGAATTACCTGAATTCTATTACATTTACTAAAGGGCATTCTCAAGCTATAGAATTACTCCTCTGGAACAACAGAGGTTTCATCATCCACACCATCAATTATTCAGCCTCTTAAGAGTTCTTAATCTGTGTTACTGGTATTTGGCAAGTACTGCAAAAATTGGTTGTTTCCTTCTTCCATACTGAAACAGAATTTAAATGTGCATCTTTCAAAATCAAATAATCTAATGTTATAAATTGAGGAAATGTTAAATATTTTTAAATGATAAAAGGAATAGTCTCACAGTTTTTCTGACTATAAATGTTTCTTACCTTTTATATATATATATATATATATAACTTACAACTTAAAGGAAAATATTTTATTCACCTGTAAATGACATATGTGTGATACCATATTAAAAAGGAACAAAAAAGTAAACAATAAAAAGTTTCCCGAGCACCAAACCCCACCAGACATATGCTTCTTCTACACATAGTCCATTACGGTTATCAACTTTATCTGTCTCTCATGAAAGAATCTATACATATATTAAAATGTACGTCTAAAGGAGAAAATTCATGTAAAAAATTCTGTTTTCTTCTACATAGAGACTACAGGAATCAACACATTTTTTTCAAGACATAAATAGGGAAATGCTAGGCTTCGAGGTAGACATTCATCATGGGAAAATACTTACTGTCTCAACAACACACCATCAACTTTATAGATCTCGTCAATAAAATGATTATTCCCATTGCCTTTTACTGTATCTACCAATTCACCCTCCAGGGAAGGGCAGACACAACTATGGAAACTTGAAATTTACTAGATCTCATAATATCAAACCTACATTCCTCAAGATCTACATTAAGCATGACCTCTATACCTGAAACACAAGAGTCATCATGAGATCCCTTTTTACTTCATCCTGGGACTGTTTTTAAGTCTTTCCTGTTTGATCTCCTGTTTACTGATTCCACATTTTCCTTTTTTGGTTTACTTGGTTTATTCTCTTGTTTTGATGGAGAACATCTTTCAGTAACTTCCCAAGAAAGTGTACGTGAATACAAATGTTTTAGGTTTTGCATATCAGAAATTACTGTAATATTAATCTTCCATTTAACTAATACTTTCATTGGGTATAGAATTTTTGGTAAAAATAGCTTTCTTTCACTATTTTGAAAGCCTGTTCCACTGTTTTCAAACTTCCAATGTTGCTGCTAAGAAATTCAAAATCATTTTGATTCCCAAGTATTATGTGTTTGCTTATTTGTGTTAGCCAACCACCCCCCCACACCCCGCCCAGAATGTATGTTCTTCTCTTTGTCTAAAGCATGAAACTGCACAAGATTTTTCTTGGAATGTGTTTATTTTTGTCCATTTGGCTAAACAGTCAGTCAGTCCTTTTCACTCTTACACATCTTTAAAGTATCAGAAATTTTTCTTACACTATTTCACAATGATTTCTTCACCTTCCATTTTCACTATTCTTTCATCCTGAAACTCTTAACACTGGTTTTCTCAGACTAGCCCTCTAATTTTTTAATCTTTGTCTCTAATTTCTAATCCTTTGGTTTCTGTCCTATTTCAGAGAATTTAATTCATAATAAAATTTCAATTCTTCTAATTTTTTTGCTTATGCCCTTGTGTTTTCAATTTCTAGGAAATAGTTATAGTCTGTTGTTTTCCCCTTAACCCATTAAACCTTCTTTTACTTCTCAGAAAATGCTTATTTTTAAAATTTTCTGTTCTCTTTATGGGGGCTTCCCGAGTGATTCAGTGGCAAAAGAATCCGCTGGCAATGCAGGAGACATGAGTTTGATCCCTGGGTGAGGAAGATCTGAAGGAAGTGGCAACCTACTCCAGTATTTTTGCCTGAAGAATTCCATGGACAGAGGAGCCTGGCAGACTACCATTCATGAAGTCACAGAAAGTTGGACATGATTAAGTGACTAAATAACAACAACAATATTCTCTTTATAGTCTCTGTTACCTCCAAGTTGCTTTGCTATTTATTCTGGTACCTATCTTCTATGTAATGTTTCTTACTTTTCCATGAGCTCATGAACTCTCACTTTTATAAGTCACCAAATAAGCATATCGCAACACTGACCAAGCTGCTCATATCTGGACTACAAGTGCCCACCAAGGAAAAAGGATGAACGGTGTGGAGATGCTTCAATTCTAAAGCTATGTGGGGTGCTACAAGATTCTGGATTTCACCTGTGCTCTTTCAACTCCACTTTGGCAAAACACAAAATGAAATATTCACTACACTAACTCCTTTGAGGCAAATTCAAAAGCAGTAAATTAAGTCAAGGTATGTTCTTGCATCACCAACTCAATGGACACGAGTTTGAGTAGATTCCGGGAGTTGGCGATGGACAAGGAGGCCTGGCGTGCTGCGGTCCATGGGGTCACAAAGAGTCAGGCACGACTGAGAGACTGAACTGAACTGAACTGATGTTCTTGCAGCCACCAAATATGAAAGGTCTTCTGTCAAGAAGAGGTAAGACACACTTGCCTTTTTGCTCCTTTGAAATATAAGGATCCTGTGTCTAAAGGTTTCTTGAATCACCATTAGATGGCACCCCTCCATCTTCCAAGACAATAACAATTTCTCAAATTATGAAAAGAGGTTGTAAGAATTTTTGCCACCCATAATGCTGTACAAATACAATTTTTAATTCTTCATAGAACTCAAAGGCAAAATTCAAAAATAATTTTCTTGAAATTAAAGTCTCACTGAAAAAGCCCCAATTAGTTCTAGTCTTTCCTGAGATTCAGTATTAACCTAAAAAACAGGTGGGGAAAGTTTCCCTCAGCCACTTTTGTGTGATTTCTATTCTGTACCTACTTATGGAATACCATCTGTTTTTACTAAGTATCTAGGTACTCGTATTTTCTAAATGAATTATTTGCCCTCATGAAAGGTAAGGGAGAAAGCTTCATAAACAAATTCAGAGGTTTCAATCCAGAGAGATGTTTTTTAGTCTAAACTATATTTACAAAATAATATTAGAGAATTTTTGCCAAGATCGTAAGTGAAGATTCTGCATTTTAAAACAGTGGACTTCTAGACTATTTTCACAGAATTGGTAAATCTGAGTCCACATTTTTACACAGTACTGATTGGCTGAATCTGAGTGGCAGCTGTTACTTGGACAGAGAATTTGCTCTCCAGAAACCTGCCCGTGTCTCCTCAGTCTAGGGTCAAAGAGGAAAGCAAAATATTTCATATATTTATGCCATTCAAAGAGGGAAAAAGAGGCACAAATGCACAGACACACACATTCACTCATGACACATCTTGTGGACTGTCTCCCTGCAGAGTTCCAGGCACTTGATTTTATAAGACACTGGGAAGCAGTCCTGGCATGTGAGATTCTGTGATAGCTGCTATGAGGACTCTAGCGGGACGCTGCCAGGACGTCTGGGGGTCAAGCGGGAGGTAAATACTAGAGCTGGAGTCAGACATGGCTCCACTCTAGTCTCAATCATCTTCCCACCTGTGTGACCTTGGACAAATCAATTCACTTCTCTGGGACTCAAGTTCCCTCAAGCGTTAAAGGCAGGAAAAAAGAACAGCTACAGCATTAGGGTAGTTTCATCCTCGTTTGCCATGAAGGATCAGTTTCCAGGCTCTAGACCTAGGCCTTCAATGTCTACGTGGTCAAGAGAAACGGATCGGGCAATCTAGACTGCCTTGGGTACAGACCATCCTCTCAGCCACCCACCCTTAAAGCAGCAACATCAAAATAGAAGGAGGCTGTCTGAGGTAGATGAAAACATTGAGAATTTAGGAAAGTTGGAAAAGCACAATGAAAATCCATCATGGGCACTGACTTCAAGGTCAGAAGGGGAATGAACGGCAACGTTGTGTTCGAAGAACAAAATCGTGGGGTTCCTGATATTCTTGGATGACGTGCAAAACTTGAACCAGAGTATTAACTAATTCCACACCTTGTTAGGGACATGGGAAGCAAGCATCAGGGTCTTTTCCAGTAAGTCAGTTCTTCGCATCAAGTGGCCAAAGTATTGGAGTTTTAGCTTCAGCATCAGTCCTTCCAATGAATATTCAGGACTGATTTCCTTTAGGATGGGCTGGTTGGATCTCCTTGCAGTCTAAGGGACTCTCAAGAGTCTTTCCCAACACCACAGTTCAAAAGCATCAATTCTTCGGTGGTCAGCTTTCTTTATAGTCCAACTTTCACATCCATACATGATTACTGGAAAAACCATAGCTTTGACTACATGGATCTTTGTTGGCAAAGTGGTATCTCCGCTTTTTAATATACTGTCTAGGTTTGTCATAGCTTTCTTCCAAGGAGCAAGCATCTTTTAATTTCATGGCTGCAGTCACCACTCACAGTTATTTTGGAGCCCCAGAAAATAAAGTCTGTCACTTCCATTGTTTCCCCATCTATTTACCATGAAGTGATGGGACCGGATGCCATGATCTTAGTTTTCTGGATGTTGAGCTTTAAGTCAACTTTGTCACTCTCCTCTTTACTTTCATCAAGAGGCTCTTTATTTCCTCTTGGCTTTCATTTTGTCAGTATTAATTGGGTAAATTAATAACAATAATGCACAATTACTGAGCAGTCACTCTAGGTTAGGCAATGTGCTAAGAATACCTAGATGGAACTGCCTAGGTAGTTGACAATGCTGTGACTGATGGAACATGTCAAAGGTGGTTTGTAAAGTTTTGTGTTGCAGATTTCTCGCTGGATGGTGCTCCATGGTCCGGCAGACCAGTTGAAGTTGACAGCGGTCAAACTGAGACATTAATGGAAAACAGTCAGCATTATACCATGCAGGAGATAGCCCAATATGCTTAAAATACCAAAATCAAGTGCTGGAAATCACTTGTACCAGCTTGGTTATGTTTATTGCTTTGATGTCTGATTTCCACATAAGTTAAACAAAAAGAACCTTCTTGACTGTATTTCCACATGCATTTCTTTACTGAAATGTAACAAAAATGTTCCATTTTTAAAAACAAGTTGTGATGGGTAATGAAAAATGGATACTGCACAGCAACGTGGAACAGAAAAGATCGTTGTTGTTGTTCAGTTGCTCAGTCCTGTCTGACTTTTTATGACCCCATGGACTGCAGCTCTCTAGGCTTTCCTGTCCTTCACATCTCCCGGAGTTGGCTCAAACTCAAGTCCATTGAGTTGGTGATGCTATCCAACCATCTCATCCACTACTGCCCCCATCTCCTCCTACCCTCAATCTTTCCTAGCACCAGGGTCATTTCCAATGAGTCGGCTCTTTACATCAGACGGCCAAAGTATGGGAGCTTCAGCTTCAGCCTCAGTCCCTCCAATGAATATTCAGGGTTGATTTCTTTTAGGATGGACTTGTTTGATCCCCTTGCAGTCCAAGGGACTCTCAAGAGTCTTCTCCATCACCACAGTTTGAAAGCATCAATTCTTCAGCGCTCATTCTTTTTTCTGGTCCAATTCTCACATCAGTACATGATTCGTACATGATTACTGGAAAAATCTGCTAATGCAGGAGATGCAAGAGATGCGAGTTCGATTCCTGGGTTGATAAGATCCCCTGGAGGAGGGTATGGCAACCCACTCCAGTATTCTCACCCGGAGAATTCCATGGACAAAGGAGTCTGGTGGGCTACAGTCTACAGTCCATTGGGTCGCAAACAGTCAGACATGACGGAGCATGCGTATCCAATCTTATTACATAACTATTTAAAAGAATGAAGAATATATTATAAAATATTATAGTCTATTTTAAAAGAATTGTATGATGCAGTATGTTAATTTAAAATAAAATATTTTCAATAAAATATAAATACTAAATATACATACATGTTTATGTATACAAGTGAATATCCACCTGGAAAAATACTGAAAAAACCATGGTCAACTTTAGGCAAAAGAAGTTTGAAGTGATTTTGCTGTTTCTCTGTGTTTTTCTATTTTTTTTCATAGTTACTGCATTTGAAAATGTTCTACTTTGGTCATTTCTAACCTTATTTTGAAAAGCAAAATACCAAAATTTAAAACTCTGAAACTGAAGATCATTTTCTAAATGAGATCTAACACTAAAGATCATTTAACATCCCCATCCTAACACTTGAATTGTGGCTATAAATCTCCAGGCCTTAATATAATCCAAGAATTACAACCTTAGAATTATATGAATATGTTCTCAACCCATTATAAAATAGGTAACTTCTAGATATGTTTAGTGCCAAAGTGTTTTTCTAAAACAAATCAATCAAATCAATCAAAATAAGAATGTAGACAAACAAATCTCTCATCATCTTTGTACCTTTCCTGTTTTCTTCCTTATCCTCCATTCTGCATTTTCTTCTTTCAACTATAATATACAACTTCAGAAAAGAACACAGTTCCTCCTACACAGGTCTATTTCACATGCTTCTATGAAATCCTTTCTACCCAAAACTTACCTTTGAAGAAAATTCACCAGTGAAAAAGACTTTAATAGAATTCATTGTGTGTATCAACTACACTATCTTTCATCTCTTGACTTTGCCTTAGGAGACCTGATATCATGAACTGAAATACAGGGAGTCTTTTTCTGATAATGCAATGACTCCCTCAGACTTTTGCTCCTTTTTTACTTTGCCTTTGATCGATGTGTCCAGGGTACAAAATACCTTGAAGTTATACCACCCACTCTGCCCTTACCTTCTAGCATGGTAATTGTCCCTTCTTTCAATCATAAAGTTTAACTGGCTTTTTAAAAAATGTATCATTTTTCTATCTGTATTTTTTTTTTTTTACAATTCATGAAAGACAATACTCTTTGTTAACTCTTTCAATGTTAAATTTTAATTTCACCCTATTTTAAATCCAGAGTTTCATTTAAACTTACAAAATCAAATGAGAGTTGAGGCTCTGAGAATGTAGACTAGAAGTGAAAGCTTCACAAGAACTGACCTAGCTGAATTTCTCTTGTAACTTGGACTTAACATTCCCATTATCAGACCACATCTTTTCCCATTCTAAATATCTCCCATTTCTCTAAGTTCAGCCACCTGCTATAACTCTTAAATATGCTCTAGTGGTTTAGGATGTGCTGGAAAGATCATAATACAAAAAGTGACTGAGGGACTTTCCTGGTCCAGTGGTTAAGAATCCACACTTCCAGGGATTTCTCTGATGGTCCAGTGGTTAAGACTCCATGCTTCCACTACAGGAGTCATGGGTTCAATCCCTAGTCAGGGAACTAAGTTCCCAAATGCCAAAAAAAAAAGAATCCACACTTCCAATGCAGGGGACATGGGTTCCATCCCTGGTTGGGAACTATACGCCCACAGCCAAAAAGTAAATTTTTTTTTAAATGTGACTGAAAGAGCAGGTGGTCAGTCAATTCCTGCTTCTTGTAGGTGGTCGGTCAATTCCTGCTTCTTGAGTCACTTTCTCATGTGGCTTCCTGATGCCACATTCATCTGCCTTCCCTCCTCACTCACTAGGTACCCTTCAGTCTCCTTTGCTGGATCCCTGTCTTCTGATGTCCGTGTGATAAAACAGTCCAGGTCCCAAACCCAGACCTCTTCTGCATCTACATTCATTCTCACTGGGAGCTCATTGACCTCACTGCTTTAAACACAGTCTTCCAAATGTACATCTCCAGCCAAACTTCACCTCTAAATTTGGAATTTATTCAGCAGACTATTTGACATCTCTAGGTATAGGTAATTTTTTAATCTGATTTTTATTTTCAAAATAGATAATGCATTTCCACAAATACAGGCTCAAACCTATAATACAACAAGGTATATTCAGAGAATTCTCACTTCCATCCATCTATTCCTTTCTCCCGCCACCCACAGGTAACCACTTTTAGGAGCCCTGGAATTATGTTGCCAGTGTTTCTTTTGCAGACAGACCAACACATGGACAAACAAACTGAAACAAGAAAGATTAATTGTATATCAAGTGGTGATATAATCACTGACAAAACAATTCTTTCTAGTGCCTTTAGAACATAGTATTTTGACCATCTGACCTAAGTAGAATAAATTCTAAGGACAAACGCTGCTTCAACGAAAGTTTATACTTCATTCAGTATTCTTACTGTCAGTGGTAATATCAGTATTACTATGTTTAAATTAAACTTGTATATTGTAGAATACACATTTCAGGACCACATTTTACACTCTGTAGAATATATATATTGACACTGCATATGTTGTAGGATAGAACAAATAATAAGTACCTACCTAAGAGAAGAAAGAAATGATAATAAAAGCCAAGAAGCTATGCCAAGTCTTTATAAGGTTAAACCTAAGTTGGAAATAGCAGTAGCACCTCATGACTTTTTTTCTTTGTACAAATAGGTGTTTCCTGACTGTGGAAAATTAAAAAGGCTTAGAAATAATGACAAACCTATAACAGTAAGCATTACTAGTGCCCACATCTTTGTTTCTAAACATCACTCCCCACTAAAAGGAACCAAGGGTCTTTAGAGGAATAACTGATTACCTGGGGAGGAAAATACATAAAATGAACCTGAACATCTCATACCAGCAAGGAAGCTACTCAAGATTAAAGAGGTCATGTCAGCGGGGCACAAGAGGAATATGAAAGGGTTTCCACTGGCCAAAGATTAAAACTTTGTCTGTCTAAGAGGGTAAAGACTGCAACTGTTTGAAATACACGGAATACATAAACCCTTAAGTTTAAAAGGATACAAAAATCAATCTCTCTGTCTGTCTGTCTTATTGGTCACCACTAAATGCAACCAGGGCATCAACTCCTTACTCTGAAATTAACATTTAAAGGGAAAGAATTAAATATTTATCCTATCTATCCTGGGTAAATTCCTTTTCAGAGTAACCAAATAGCCTAGTTAAGGAAGAAGTTTTCCTTTAAAAAACCCCAGTTAATGTGGCAAGAGGGACAGAGTTAGAAAACCACCTGTTTGCAACTTCCAAAAAAATAACTAAAGAAATGACCATTCATGGATGAAACAATTAGATTAAAATTAAAAAAAAAAAAAAAATAGACTAAAGATTCTAATGCAAGACCTGAAACCATAAAACTCCTAAAAGAAAACCAAGGGGGTAAGCTCCCTGACATTTGTTCCGGCAGTGACTTTTTATATTTTACATCAAAAGGAAATTCAACAAAAGCAAAACTAAGCAAGTAGGACCATACTAAGCTAAAAAGCTTCCACTCAGCAAAAGCCATCAACAAAATGAAAAGGAAACCTGCAGAATGGAGGAAAATATTTGCAAACCATGTATCTAATAAGAATTTACTATCCAAAAGATATAAAAGAACTCATAAACTGAAGACCAAAAATATCTGATTAAAATATAGGCAGAGGAACTAAACAGACATTTCCCAAAGAAGACATAAAAATGAACAACAGGTACATGAAAAGATGTTCAACATCATTAACCATCAGGGAAATGAAATCAAAACCACAATAAAATATCACCTCACACTGTTAGAATGGCTGTAATAAAAAAAGACAAGAGATGTATTGATAAGGATGTGGAGAAAAGAAGCTGGGCAGTGTTGGAGGGAATGTAAACTGGGGCAGTCACTGTAGAAAACATTATAAAGGTTCCTCAAAGAAACTAAAAATAGAACCACCATAGGATCCAGCAACTCTCCTTCAAGGTACATATCTGAAGGAAACAAAATCACTATCTCAAAGAGGTATCTGTATCACCATGTTCACTGTAGCATTATTTACAACAGCCAAAACATAGAAACAACATAAATGCCCATCGATGAATGAATGGATAATGTGATAAATATGTGTACACACACACACACACACACACACACACACACACACACACACAGGAATATTATTCAGTCATAAAAAAGAAGGAAGTCTTGCCATTTTTACAACATGGATAGACCATGAGGATTTTATGCTAAGTGAAATAAGTCATACAAAGAAAGATAAATATTGTATGATCTTACTTATATGTGGCATTTTGAAAAACAAACTCAGAAACAGATTACATTGGGGCTGCCAGAGGGAGATGGAGGTGAAAATGGGTAAAGGCGTTCAAAAACTATAAACTCCCAGTTATAACTTCTGGGAATGTAATGCACAGCATGATGATTACAGCGAACAAGATGGTATACATATTCAAAAGCTGCTAAGAGAGAAAACCTTAAAAGTTCTCATTACAAAAAAAATTAGTTGTAGCTATGTGAGGAGAGGGATATTATCTAAACTACTACAGTAATCATTTTGCAATATATACATATATCAAATCATTTTACAGTACACCTTAAAGTAATACAGTGTTACATGTCAATCATATCTCAGTAAAACTGGGGGTGGGGTGTTAATGGGAAACTTCTGAATGTAGAGACTGGGCTTTCTGACTGTTGATTTAAATCCAAATCCACTGCTGACGCCTACTGTCACTAAAGACAGAACCAGACATGTCCATTTAAACACCATATAAAGTTTACAGCACCACCTATATTGTCCAAAAGACAGAACCTGAATCCAATGGGGGCTTCACAGCTAACTCCCAGTTTACTAGGCAAAAGATAAAACAGGGGATAAAGAAATTCATCAAGTATTCCAAAAAGAAAATTACACAATCAAATGCAGATACACCAGGTGATACATTACCAAATTTCTTCAACACATCAAAGGTATGGGGGAAAAGGGAGATTCAAAACGACTTTGAGATTCTGTCAGAAGGAACAGCTAAGAATTATTTACATCCTAATTAGAAGAATCAAACTCTAAAAAGACATATTTGAGACAATCAAGGAAATTTGAAAATGAACTCATTAGTGAACAAGACTATAGGATTATTGTTAATTTTGTTAGGTAAGATGACAGAATTGTGATTATGTAAGAAAATAACCATATTTTTACAGCTTCCTGCTGTGATATGTTGAGATACATGAAACATATACAGAAAATCTTGAAAATTGCCAATTCTGAACAAAGGTCCGTCTGGCCAAGGCTACGGTTTTTCCAGTGGTCATGCATGGATGTGAGAGTTGGACTGTGAAGAAAGCTGAGTGCAGAAGAATTGATGCTTTGGAACTGTGGTGTTGGAGAAGACTCTTGAGAGTCCCTTAGACTGCAAGGAGATCCAACCAGTCCATCCTAAAGATCAGTCCTGGATGTTCACTGGAAGGACTGATGCTGAAGCTGAAACTCCAAAACTTTGGCCACCTCATGCTAAGAGTTGACTCATTGGAAAAGCCCCTGATGCTGGGAGGATTGGGGGCAGGAGGAGAAGGGGAAGACAGAGGATGAGATGGCTGGATGGCATCACCGACTCGATGGGCATGAGTTTGACTAAACTCCAGGAGTTGGTGATGGACAGGGAGGCCTGGCGTGCTGCGATTCATGGGGTCGCAAACAGTTGGACACAACTGAGCGACTGAACTGAACTGAGCAAGAGGTGTAAAGGGATTCATTTTACTATTCTATTTATGTACATGTTTGAAAGCTTTCATAGCAATACCTGTTTACTGACAAACTCACATAACAATCAAAGCTCTAATTAATTTAACACTAACTCTTCTTTTACCCCAACTAGGGCCTGCCACAAGCTGTCCTCTTAGGCAAGATCCTTTGAAAATGACTTCAGCTAACTTCCCTATTGTGAGTGCCATAGCTGGCTCTTGGGGCTCACTTCCCTCCGCTGCTGTGGAAGGTGATGCCCACAGCATCACCAGACACATCCCTCCATCGTGCTGAGTTCTCTTGTTAACATTTTTGCTACTGTCCTCAACCACAAATCAGACTCTCCAAGCAACGCTGAAGCCCTCCCCACCACATTCAAGAGGAGACACAAACTCAGATGGTAAAGACCCTGTCTGCAATGTAGGAGACCCGGATTTAATCCCTAAATTGGGAAGATCCCCTGGAGAAGGGAACGGCAACCCAATCCAGTATTCTTGCCCGGAGAATCCCATGGACAGAGAAGCCTGGCAGTCTACAGTCCATGGCGTCGCAAAGAGTCAGACACAACTGAGCAACTAACACACATACACACAGATACACACAAGATGGGATAGTTACAGCACTTCCACGAATTTCCAATATAAATTCTCCCCAGAAAATCCTCTCTCAGACTTAACTCTTTTACTTTATATGAAGAAATTTTTTAATTATCCAATGAGTTTCTGTTATCTTCTTTGAAATTCTGAGTCTTGATAATTCCTCACAACTCACTTTGACATTTGATAGACAAGTTTTTTGGTGCCTCAGCTGAAAATTCCAATTTATGAAAAATGCAGGGTACAAAAGAAACTACCACAACACTGTAAATCAACTATATGCTAATAAAATTAATTTTAAAATAAATAATTAAAATTTTTAAATGCATGAAAATATTGCCATCAGGAGGTCAAAGTGGCTCTAACAATGAAGTGGTTATTAAGATTACATGAATTAATTTATGTGAACATATGCTCCAAATCATAAAGTCAAAGTGAAAGTCGTTCAGTCATGTCCAACTCTTTGCGACCCCCATAGACTACACAGTCCAAGGGATTCTCCAGGCCAGAATACTGGAGTGGGTAGCCTTTTCCTTCTCCACGGGATCTTCCCAACCCAGGGATCGAACCCAGGTCTCCCATATTGCAGGTGGATTCTTTACCAGCTGAGCCACAAGGGAAGCCCAAATCATAAGGCCTTAAGCAAATATATTAGGTTTTTTCAAAGGAGCTTAAAATATTTTGCCTCATCCAAAATTAGACAAATTTGTTCAAATGTCAATTTATTTCATAAAGCACAATAGACCCTTTCAGGAAATTACTTAAGGTTTCAGATAAATACACAAGTGCACACATGCACACACATAGACACACACACATACACAACAGAATTAGTGATATCTGACAAACTACACATTAGTGAACTGGACATGTCTTTTACTTAAAGTCCAACTTTCAATCAAATAATCTATTAACTGCCCTCCCTAACAAAATAACATTTTAAAGCTCTGCAATTTACCTTAGAAGAAAAAATAAATTTATTTCATTTTGTCAATTCAACCATATCATTTAGATGAGTGCCTACTGAAAGGACAGACGTCATCAGAAAATTGAATTCACTGTGCATCATGTAATATACAATCACATCTTTTATTTTAGCATATCCTAGAGAGGTCAAGCATTATGCCAGCCATTACCATACTTCCTATCTTAAGAAAACCTACAGCCACTAGTGAGGGAGAAGTCACTGGTTGCAAACTGTTCTTTTATTTTATCACAGTTTGGTTGTATTAAATGAATTATAATTGGCAAAGACCTGGGCTTCCCAGGTGACACTAGTGGTCAAGAACCCACCTGCCAATGCCGGAGACATAAGAGATGTGGATTCAATCCCTAAGTCGGGAAGATCCCCTGCAGGAGGGTAGGGCAACCCACTCCAGTATTCTTGCCTGGAGAATCCCCATGGACAGATGAGCCTAGTGGACTATAGTTCATAGGAGGAGGGTAAGGCAGCCCACTCTAGTATTGTTGCCTGGAGAATCCCCATGGACAGACGAGCCCAGTGGGCTACAGTTCATAGGGCTGGAGAGTCAGAAACGACTGACACAGCTTGGCACACACACCACTGGCAGAGATCTATGCAAGTAGAGTTCTAAGCGATAAAACTTCAGGTCACACCTGAATCATCTGCCTTATACAACGACACTGAGCTTAATAGAATGTATAGAAGGGATAAAGTTCTTCTAAATGCATCCTGGCTATTTTATTCACCTCCCTATTGACCCAGCAATTCCACTCCTAACCAAGAGAACTGAGAGCATTTATTCACACAAAAACTTGTACACAAACTTGTCCATAATACAATAGTTAAAAATTAGAAACAATCTAAATGTCCATCAATTGATGAATGGATAAACAAAAAGTAGTATATTCACAGAATGGAATTATTATTTAGCCATAAAAAAGAACAAAGGACTTTACGTGTACAAACACACTACCACGTGACAAATCTTGTAAATATCAGGTAAGTGACAGAAGGCACACACAAAAGGCCATATGCTGGATGACTCCATGTATGAAACATGTCTAAAAGAGGCACGTCTATAGGGACAGAAAGTAAACTGGTTGCCAAAGACTCGAGAGTGGGGAGACAACAGGAAGTGATGGTGAATGGGAACAGGATTTCTTTTTGAGGTGATGAAAATTTTCTGGAACACATTAAGTGACACTGAATTGTCTACTTTGAAAGGTGGATTTTTTGTTGTTGTTGTTGTTAGTGAATTATATCTCAATTTAAAAAAATTCATACCACCATACATTCAGTCATCTTTTTCTCTTCTGTCAACAAGTTGATCTAATGTGTATCTGGGACGAGACAGCCAGATCATTCTTACCTGCGCACCTTTGATCCAAGACATTCCCCAGGCCCTTCTCTCTACCTCTCAGCACTCCCCCTCCTTTACCACTCTTCAAAGTGCAGATCAAGTCCCCCTGTTTCCAAGACACTTTCCATCCTGAGTTGACTAGTCTGCCAGAGGACAGGTAAGCCTTTGAGTCATTCCTACTACTGGCGAATGCAGTTGAACAATATACAAACCACTCTATTTATAGCTACAGATAGGGCTTTGTCTTTATATCACCGACTGGAAATATAAAGATCATGCAGTTCTTTCATATATGTTCTCAATTATAATGATCACTTACAAGGCTTGTATCTAATACATGCCTTCTTTCAGTTAAATATTCTTCGAAAAATGAGGAATGTATTATTTTACTTCCAAATAATTATATAACTATAACTTTGCAAAAACAGGATTGTATTAAAAGATGAGCTAAATTGAATTATTGCCCCATGACATGGTTTAAAGGATAATATTATTCCAATTATCCTAACAAAAGGATTATCATAATACACAGTGGCTCTTTCAGAGGGATATCACTATATGCATGAAATATACTAACAGCACCCTAATAATCAGAATTCATGACTAAAGAAGCTTACAAAATCTTACTTTCAACTAGCATACAAATACAAACCCTTGAATTATTTCCACAATATGCCTCAGAGCACTTGTTTACTTGTTGTAACACTTAAGAAAAAAATTATTTTCTCTTTAAACATACTCCCCACAGAATTCTTTCTTGCAGAAAGGAGCAGAGTCAATATAAATAATTAAGAATTGCTTCTTTTTTGTGAATTTTGAGTCATCTTCCTCAATTAATTCTAATATATTAATATATACACTCTGTTTATTGCACATACTACATGCAGAAATAAACTATTAAGAGTACCACACAATGCCTTTGTGAAGTTGCATTTGATTTGAAGCTATTCAGCATCTTTCAACCTGTGCCCCATTTCAATAATGACTATTTAATAATTACAATCATCCCCTTATTAGCTTGGCATTTCATTTTCCATGCCCTATGGCACCCTACAGTTGAAGGCAAGGAAAACTCTCTGTTGATTAGTTATTTAAGACCAGCAACAATAACTATGCTGGAGAGAAGGCTACTTGGAGAGGATTACATAAGAGCTGGACTCAACAGCTTCAGACAGAGAGCAGCAAATTATAAACCCAAGTACTTCGTTGCATGTAAGCAAATTGGCTAGCTGAAATGCTAATTGCCTTTCAGCAAAACTAAAGACAGAGAGGGAACCTTGTACTTCAGAGAATGAAATGCATTTTTACTCCACTTCTGCACTATTGTCTTGCTGAGAATCGTTTGAAATCTATTCATTAAGGTAGCTCTTTCCCTAACCTTTAAATTGTGGGAATGTTATTTAGCCCCTACCACCACCACTAATGTGCTCATGTGCCAAGACTGGAACAGATGGTTGGACTTAAGCCATGTTAAGCCCCTAATAAAGTAAAGCATGAAAGAATTCCACTCCCAAATACATCGTACAAATCAAGAAAACATGCCCCGGGAATAGGAATTTTAAATGACATATACATCTATGAAATGCAAATAATCAAAGAATCTTTAAAACTAACATTTACAATATAAAGATATTCAAATGAAGAGAGAGAGAGCTGGCATTGTCTCTCTCAAATAGAAGCCCCAGCCTTCCTCTATAACTAATAATTTTGTATTAGTTCAAAACTCATGGATGGACCACTATTCCAACAGTCAGTTTGACTCCTTTAGATGAAAGGAGGTCCATTCTGAGTTTTCAGAATCCTGAATAAATGAATGAGAAGTTGCCCTTTCAGCATCGTGCCCCCACTCTGAGGGACAGGCAGACTTACGCCTCACTGCACCAGAAAGGGCCCCGTGACCACCTGCCCAGCAGCTGTGGGAGGGACTTGGCGTGGGACATTTTAAAGTGTATAGTGTGTCCCAGTGCAATCAGAAAACACAGCCTTTGTATTCCCACAGCCTCCTGTGTCCCAGTTCCACCCTCCTCTTCCTCTGCCACACCTCTTATCAGGACCACAGAGCTCTGTTGCTTTGGCTTCCTGTGTGGCCTGACATCCCAGCATATCAGAGAATCCTCCATACATTCAAAGATGCCTTCTGTGCCCCCAGTCCTGCCTGCTGAAGGTAAAAAACAGACGTACATTATGTGGCAAAATCAACTTTCTGTACTACTTCATTCTGCATGAGAAGGAGACAGTCCAGTTTATTAGCGGCATGCTTATCTTCATTTCTCAGCAAACATCTTTGTTTATAGAACAGTTGAGAGAGAGAATATAAGACTAAATAGAGCTTTAAACCATCAACGGTTTAAATAAATAATTCACCTCTCACCCTAATTAGGCAGGAGTCAATAGAAGGAAGACATCTCTCTGGCTGGCTGGTCACCAAAACCTTTGGATAGTGGAGTTCCTGGGGATTTTTCTTTTTTTCTTTTTTTCTGTACCATTTGAATTAACTACATGAATTTGTATTAACTTTACAACTGGGAAAAAAGTCAGAGAGATGTGTACACTCAACTGTGTGTAATACTTAGCTGTGTGATTTTTTCCCCCCACGAAATCAGGGAAATGCCCATCCATCTCCACGGCAACATACTATATACATTTGATAGTAAAATTAAATAACCATCGTCTAAGCAGCTTAATACGCTTTCTGAGCATGTATCAATTGTCTAGTTGCTCTGTACACGAAGCCAAAGTAGTGATGGCATAGTGCTTCCACTGTGCAAACTCTGGATCCAGTGCATCAAAACTAGATCCAAACTCTGGACCCTTGTTACAGGTAAACAGGTGACAAAGCCATTTGTTCAACATATCACTTTGCTAAATCCTACAGATACTAGAGAAATACAAAATATACTCACTGTCCTCAAAGATTTTGTGTCCTAATTGGATCAACCTTGAAATTTTCAATAACAGGAGGTCAGCAATATCAAAAAGAACATTAGGCAGCATTTGGTTGAAAGGCAATAAATTAAACATTTAATGACCAAGTTAATCTGTTAATATGCTTCTCACTTATTTGTTTCTGGGAATATACAGATCTAAAGTCATAAGTGGGAAAACAGAATATGTGACATTAAGTGAGTCTCTTAACTTAGAAAGTTCCAGTTTCCCCCAAAATAAAAGGGATTAGTCTAGTTTGGCTGCAAGCCTCCTCCCAGGGCTTGAGGATTTCAATGCTATGTTCACAGCTTATGAATTTTTGAGCAATAAATGATCACACACCTAATGTGAGTTAAAATGTGTTTTCTTTGTGGACCTTTCCAGAGCATAGATCTTTCTGCTTCAGTTTCTTCATGTGCAAATCAAGTAATATTTGCCAATTAAATACAAAGCTGGTATATAGTGGACTTTTGAAAAATGTGGCTATCACTCATCATGGGAATATGTACAAAAGGGTTTAGTCACAGCTGATTCCTCTTTGAACACTTCTTCTTTGCATGTACCAAGGCCAACAATACCTCCAACTAGAAAGATATCTGAAATACTTTTGTGTAATCCTAGCCTCCCTCATATCATTTCTATCCATGATTATCACAAAAGTATTTGTGTTCCAAATATACCTTATGTTATCATTTTCTGACAATGAATATAATCAGCACTCAATATTTGACAAGTATATATATAACACAAACTATAACTGTTATTAAAATATAATAAAGGAGTAGCTAATTCATCATTTCTACATCTGATGATATTAAGACTCCATGTTGTTTTGTAATTTACTTTCATCTCCATTACGGACTTACATTCTGGTCTACAGTTATTTACATTATCTAGTCTACAATTACTGGCATTATCTGTAAACTGGGTAATACTATTTAATTTACATCTTGTTGTGAGTGTTAAATAAACTATATAAAGGGCTTCTCAGAATTCATTAGATAGCAAGCATTCAATACTGGGCAACTGCTATCGTCACTCATCATGGAAACAGGAACATGGACTAGTTTGGGTCATACTTATTTCCAGTGTATACATTTTGGTTACTCCTTTTTTTAAAGTTATAATCTTGAGATATTTCATTTCTAGCTGAATTAAGTCTTTTCAAGCACCTAGTCCAATCCCTTTACTTTATAAATGAAGAAACTAAGGCACAGAAGGGTGAACGAATGTCCAAAGTCACTGTATTAATGGCAGAGCCAGGATGTTGTATCTAAACACATATATTTAAAATGTTTTACTGCAACACAATTCAAGGCATATTTGGCATTTCCCTACAGACTAGGAAATAACCCCCAAACAAACAGATTGCTGGAGTTCATTTGTATCATTACTAGACACAGAACATCTTTTTTTCCTTTTATATGTTTTACAGTTCTATCTGGCTCTTTTGATAAATGACACATTGAGGAGGAAAAAGAACTTTAGTAATATAAAGTAATAATTTCAGCAAGCATTTGCATATAATGTGGAGTGTATTAAAGTACATTTTTTGAGCTTTATTCTAATTGACAGTAATTATGCATCGTTAAGATCTGATATCAGTAATTTCTAAAACAGTGAACAGCTAACATATAAACACATTACACACATTTTTAAAGGCTGTGGATTCTGTGAAACGTGAAAAGATAGTTTAAAAACAAAGTTACACAGAATAAGTAAACACGGCACCTTAAAATCAGCTTTTCCTCTTGATGAAAACCGCCATAATTTCTTAAGTTTTGGTTTCAAGAAAAAAAAAATCAATTTTGAAATAGTTTAAAACATTAAAAATGGGTAAGTTTTTAATACACATTATTCTACAGTTCCAGGCTAATTCCTACTTTCCTGAAGTCAATTCCCTGAAAGTTCTTCGACTGTAGCGGTTGTTTTGGAACCTAAAGACTCTTTCAATTTATCTCAACCTTCCCGTTATTAATTATTATCTAATGCGCGCCTTAGATAGATCTAGAGATCAGTTGTTTTTTTAAGCAGACTGTCTAAAACTCAAGCCGGAATTCAAGTTTCAAACAGGCAGAAAGAGAAGAAAACTTTTATTTCCCTCCGCTCGCTCGCTCCCCTCCGTCCGTGAGATGAGGCGGCTTCGGCGGGGGCGGCTGGGGATCGCCACGCCAGCTGCCCCGCCGGGACGGCAGGCGGTGTGCCCGCGGGCGGCGCGCCTGGATGAGCCGCAGCGCGTGGCTCGCTCGCCGCCCACCCCACCCGCAACAGGTGCGGGCGAGCCGCCCCGCACGGCCGGGATGCTGCGGCGCTCCCGCGGGCCACCCCAGGGCTCGCAGGACCACCCCGCAGAGCCACCGCCTACCTGGCCCCGGGGACACCGACATCCGCGCGCGCCCTGAGGTCCCCGCCGAGCCTCCCTTCGCCCGACCCTTGCTCCGCCTGCCGCTCGCGTCCGCACACTTCGCCCGGGTGCTGCCAAGTCTTTCTCCCGCGGTCGCATCAGGAAGGTGGCTCCATCCTCCCCCGCTCACCCTCCCCTCGGCCTCCTCCAGCTGCTCCAATCGGACACGCGGCTCCCCGGGCTGCGCTCACCTGACCAGCGGAGCGGGGGTGGCCGCCCAAGGCGGCGCGCCCTCGTCTGCGCAGCGGGCCGCCAGGTCCGGCCCTCCGGCGGCCGGAACACCCTGCCTTGGCCGTCCCTAATGGACTCTTCCAGCAGCCAGGCGCCGGAGCTGACCTGCCGACGCGCAGCAACGCGCACGTCCTGCAGCTGCAGCGCATCTAGGACCTCGGGAGCGAACCGTGCTTTATCGTAGTCCGCTTTGACTCAACTTGCTAGTTTGTCCCCTTGGGCACAAGAATCGCGCGCACCTATGCAGCAGGACACTGTGCCTGCGTACAGCCCTGTGGGCAGCTGCTGGTCTTCCTTCCGCAGAGACAACTCGTGTACTGAGTCTTATTTCGTTCCTAAAAGGGCATTCCATTTAACGTTGAAGCGCTCCATAGAACTTGCGTGTGAATTGGAGAAATGTTAGAAATGAGGACTCTACTCCCACATAACACTTCTAAGTACAAACTGAGGTCAACATCTAAATTATCTGCCTCCTCGTTTATAAAATAGGATTATTAATTCTTACTTAAGAAGGCTGTTGGAAGGATTAGATGAATGAGATCGTGTGAGGTGCAACTCTTTACACCTGGCATTTGGTAAAAACCCTCAACAAATGTTGGCAATTATTTGTTCAGCTTGCAAGGTCAAACTATCTCATCAGCAACGTGCAGCTCATCATCTGCATCAGAAATGTTTAAAGCACGTGAAGGATTATTAGGATTATAGAAATTTGAAACCAGGAGGGAGATTGAAATTAGCAATTACCTGTCTAATACCACCTCACTGCAGATTTTATGGTCGAAAAAATTAAAATACTCGCTGATTGAGTGGCTTAGTTAAAGGCATAATTAGGATTAAATCCTAAGGTTCCTATTTCCAAACACTCAGTATGTAGGTACCCTTCCTAGTAAATGAGATGAATGCAATTGTGTGGTAGTTTGAACATTCTTTGGCATTGCCTTTCTTTGGGATTGGAATGAAAACTGACCTTTTCCAGTCCTGTGGCCACTGCTGAGTTTTCCAAATTTGCTGGCATATTAAGTGCAGCACCTTAACAGCATCATCTTTTAGGATTTGCAATAGCTCAACTGGAATTCCATCACCTCCACTAGCTTTGTTCATAGTGATGCTTCCTAAGGCCCACTTGACTTTGCATTCCAGAATATCTGGCTGTAGGTGAGAGATCAAACCATCCTTACTATCTGGGTCATGAAGATCTTTTTTGTACAGTTCTTCTGTGTATTCTTGCCACCTCTTCTTAATATCTTCTGCTTCTGATAGGTCCGTACACTTTCTGTCCTTTATTGTGCTCATCTTTGGAGAAATGTCTGTTTAGTTCTTTGGCCCATTTTTTGATTGGGTTATTGTGCTCATCTTTGCATGAAATGTTCCCTTGGTATCTCTAATTACCTTGAAGAGATCCCTAGTCTCTCCCATTCTATTGTTTTCCTCTGTTTCTTTGCATTGATCTCTGAGAAAGACTTTCTTTCTTTCTTTCTTTCTTTCTTTCTTTGCACCAGGTCTTTACTTGCGGCATACAAACTTTTTAGTTGTGGCATGTGGGATCTAGTTCCCTGACCCGGGATTGAACCCGGGTCCCCTGCACTGGGAGCATGGAGTCTTAGCCACTGGACCACCAGGGAAGTCCTGAGAAAGGCTTTCTTATGTCTCCTTGCTATTCTTTGGAACTCTGCATTCAAATGGGTATATCTTTCCTTTTCTCCTTTGCCTTTCGCTTCTCTTCTTTTCACAGCTATTTGTAAGGCCTCCTCAGAAAACCATTTTGCCTTTTTGCATTTCTTTTTCTGGAGAATAGTCTTGATCACTGCCTCCTGTACAATGTTACAAACCTCTGTCCATAGTTCTTCAGGCACTGGGTCTATCAGATCTAATCCCTTGATCCTATTTGTCACTCCCACTGTATAATCATAAGGGATTTGATTTAGGTCATACCTGAATGGTCTAGTGGTTTTCCCTACTTTCTTCAACTTCAGTCTGATTTTGGCAATAAGGAGTTCATGATCTGAGCCACAGTCAGCTCCCGGTCTTGTTTTTGCTGACTGTATAGAGTTTCTCCATCTTTGGCTGCAAAGAATATAATCAATTTTATTTCAGTATTGACCATCTGGTGATGTCCATGTGTAGAGTCTTCTCTTGTGTTGTTGGAAGAGGGTGTTTGCTATAACCAGTGGGTTCTCTTGATAAAACTCTGTTACCTTTGCCCTGCTTCATTTTGTATTCCAGGGCCAAATTTACATGTTATTCCAGGTATTAGGAGCTAGCAGAGTAATGCTCAAAATTCTACAAGCCAGGCTTCAACAGTACATGAACTGTGAACTTCCAGATTTTCAAGCTGGATTCAGAAAAGGCAGAGAAACCAGAGATTAAATTGCCAACATTCGCTGAATCATCAAAAAAGCAAGAGAATTCCAGAAAAGCATCTACTTCTGCCTCATTGACTACGCTAAAGCCTTTGTGTGGATCACACAAATTGTGGAAAATTCTTCTAGAGATGGGAATACCAGACCACCTGCCTGCCTTCTGAGAAATCTGTATGCAGGTCAAGAAGCAAGTTAGAACCAGACATGGAACAATAGACTGGTTCCAAATTGGGAAAGGAGTACATCAAGGCTGTATATTGTCACCCTGCTTATTAACTTATGCAAACTACCTCATGTGAAATGCTAGACTGGATGAAGCGCAAGCTGGAGTCAAGATTGCCAGGAGAAATATCAATAACCTCAGAAAGGCAGAGGACACCACCCTTATGGCAGAAAGTGAAGAAGAACTAAAGAGCCTCTTGATGAAAGTGAAAGAGGAGAGTGAAAAAGTTAGATTAAATCTCAACATTCAAAAACTAAGGTCATGGCATCCACTCCCATCACTTTATGGCAAATAGATTGGGAAACAATGGAAACAGTGAGACTTTTTGGAGGGGGCTCCAAAATCACTGCAGATGGTGACTGCAGCCATGAAATTAAAAGACGCTTGCTCCTTGAAAGAAAAGCTATGACCAATCTAAACAGCATATAAAAAGCAGAGACATTACTTTGCCCACAAAGGTCTGTCAAGTCAAAGCTATGGTTTTTCCAGTAGTCATGTATGGATGTGAGAGTTGAACTATAAAGAAAGCTGAGCACCAAAGAATTGATGCTTTTGAACTGTGGTGTTGGAGAAGACTCTTGAGAGTCCCTTGGACTGCAAGGAGATCCAACCAGTTCATCCTAAAGGAAATCAGTTCTGAATATTCATTGGAAGGACTGATGCTGAAGCTGAAACTCCAATACTTTGGCCACCTGATGCAAAGAACTGACTCCTTGGAAAAGACCCTGATGCTGGGGAAGATTAAAGGCAGAAGGAGAAGGGGACAACCGGGTGTGAGATGGTTGGATGTCATCACCAACTCGATGGACAGGAGCAAGCTCTGGGAGTTGGTGATGGATAGGGAAGCCAAAGGGTTGGACATGACTGAATGACTGAACTGAACTAAACTGAACTGGGGTACCCTTCCTAAGGAAGGGCATAGTAATAGGAATAACTAGAATATTTCTTTGAGCTCTAAACTGCTATTCTGGAGTACTAATTTAGCATTATTATGAACTGTTGTGAAGCGTATCATCTCAAAGCTGCAACAGCCAACAAATGGCATCAAAGCCAAAAGTTATTCAGGCAAAAGTGTTCTGCCACAGAGACCATGTGGGAATGCAAATGAGGCACTTCAGAACTTAAGAACAGGTGGTAAGAAGAGCGACCTAAATGATCAAGGGGATTGAACAGTTTTCCTGTGAGGCTCAACTACAAAGGTGGAGCTGGGTCTAGAAGCTGTAAATTCATGAGGTGTTATTATCAGAGTAAACATAGACTTGCTTATTATATACTGCAATAGAAAAACAAATGAAGACAAATTAGAGTCAAAGTAATGATTCAGTTGTATTGATAATGTGAAACAGAAAACAATATTAGAAAAATATTTTCTTACATTAACTATTGTAAACATGTGTCTACTCTATTAATACACCCCATGGATTTACAGCTCCTAAATTATTTCAGACCTCTTGTAGCTTCTTGATTATTTAAAATATCTTACTGAAATATATATTCAACCCACAGTTTCATTGTATTGTTAGGATGGTTAAAGGTTTTGTGCGCATGCTGAGTCTCTTCAGTCCGACTCTGCAACCCTATGGACTGTAGCCAGCCACTCTGTCCATGGGGATTCTCAAGGCAAGAATACTGGAGGGGGTTGCCGTGCCCTCCTCCAGGGAATCTTCCTCACCCAGGGATCGAACCCATGTCTCTTATATTTCCTGCATTGGCAGGTAGGTTCTTTACCACTAGCACTGCCTGGGAAGCCTGCTTAAAGGTTTTATTTGCAGCTGTATATTACTTTACCAAGACCGCAACAAAGTCAGTGTTTATCAATGAACTATTCTGTGTTAATCGTTGTTTCACCAAGTTCCATTCTGCACAACTGGACTTAGCATATATTCTCACTCTGTGGGTGACATTGCCCTAGGCCTTGTGATGGGTCAAAATGGAAACATACACCCACTCTTCTCAAAGCTTCCCCAGGGAACTAAGCGATTCATTAACAATTATTACTAAGTGTTTAGGAAGCAGAAAACACAGGAAGGCACTGTGGGAAACCCAGTGATCTCTGAATCACAACCCTGAGTTTCTGAGATTGTAGGTTATATCACTGAGGTTGCACTCTCGCTAGGGTGAAAGTTTAATGAACCACAAAGCAGAATATGCCAAGCAGAAAAATGAGCATCCCAGAGAGTACTGGAAATGCTTCAACAGCAAGAGAATATATGGAAAACTGAAAGCTTCTCCCAAGAGCTGAAAAATAAACCACAACAAACCGTAGAGCTGATATTCTTAGTAGAGTCCCATGCGTGTGCAGGCAGGCTAAGTTGCTACAGTCGTGTCCAACTCTGTGTGACCCTATGGACTGTAACCCCCCCAGGCTCCTCTGTGCATGGGATTCTCCAGGCAAGAATACTGGAGTGGGTTGCCATGCCCTCCTCCAGGGGATCTTAATGACCCAGGGATAGAACCTCCATCTCCTGCTTCTCCTTCATTGGCAGGCAGGTTCTTTACCACTAGCACCATCTGGAAAGCCTCCAAAAAGTCACATAGATGTTATCAAATGCTGAAAGTTTTCAGTGAATGTCTGTCCCATTGCACTTAAATCCAAATTCCTCTCCTGGACTGAGAGAGCCACACCTGGTTCTGTCCAGCCTCATTTGATCCCAGTCTCCCTCTCTCAGTGTATTCCTATCACACTGACCTTCATATGGCTGGCTCATAGCCTTCATTTCAGGGGCAGCTCAACTGTCGACTGTCCTTTCCTTGGAGGTGTCTGCCCTGATTACTTCTGTATGCTATTACCTACTAGTTTATTTTCTCCCCATTATTTATCCCTAATAACGATTTTATTTGCTTATTTAGGTATTTTTGTCTACCCGTAAAAATGAAAGCTCCAAGAGGGTAGGTTCCATGTCGCTCTCAATCACTGCTCTATACCAAGCATCTGGAATAGGCTTTGGAATATAGTAGAAAATTAGTACGTTTGGAAGGGAGAGGGGGAAGGAGGAAAGGCCTATATAATAAGATTGTGTGAAGAACCTGGTAGCAATCACATCAAAAAGATTCCCAGAGCCTATTTCCTTGTACTTCACGATCCAGCCTTAGAAAACATGACTTGATCCCATATTAAAATACAAATATGCTGGAATCAGAGATATTTTTCTACTTCCACCCTTTACAGCTTAGAGAGTGGGCCTTCAAGTCAAGCTTTGACAAGGAAAACAGAAAGGAAGAGGATTACTGAACATCTGGAGGTGGGAGATGGAGGGGCCACTGAAAGAGAAGTGTGTTGAAAGGGAAGTTGAAAGATCTGAAGGCAAGTTGGCCTAATTCCCAATTCCGCCTAAATGCAGCACTGTTGGAATGTTAAGTCTTTTGCACTATTGGAATCTTCATGAAATCAAGTCAATCATTAAATGTCACACATTAAAGCATAAGTCATTTTCTTAATCCTGTAAGAAAAGTATTGATGTCTTACAATTTTTCTTCCTTCTCCAGTTTAGTCCTGCATACTAATAAACCTTGTAAATCTTCTCCAAAGATCTTTTTAGTTCCTTGACAAAGGTGTTTCTCATACTTGACATTCTGAGTTTGAATATCTAAGCTTAGGTATGCATAAGGGAATTTCATGAAAGGAACAAAACCAAGCTTAGGCAGTAGCTACTTCTCTTCCCTTCCAAAAAAAAAAAAAAAAAAAAGTAGAAGGAGCGGTACCCAAATCTGCCTGCCAGAGATTTCTTTCCTTTGGGCAAAAATAGGAAAAAATTGAGACTTGTCAGAAGCTTGCTACACACCCGGACCCTTCTGCCTCGAGGTACACACCCACCTGGGCAACTAGCCAATCAACTTTCCTTCCTTGCACCCCAATATGTCATAAAGTTGTCACTAAATTGGAGTGTTTGTTTATCATCTTAGCATTTCGTAATGGAAAAACAGACAGTTTAAACCCAAGCTCTCAAAGGGCCTGGCGCAATGTAGTAGCTCGTTAAGCATCTGTCAGTGAGTGATGTGCCTGGACAAAGACGGAAGGAGGAGGCCCCACTGTCGAATCCAGAACCTCATTTTGTGAGCCAGAGGAAGCCATTCTCTGCCAAAATTGGCTCAGAGAATTCATTTAATTACTGAGAATGCTTTAAGCTTGAGGTTATGCTCCCAGGTCAGAAAAAGAGAAATGCTTTTGGGCACGTAAAAAAGCCTCAGATCATCTGAACATGTCCCTGAACTGTATCAGTCAGAGCTACGCGTTGGTGTTATCAGTCCCTTGAACACTCTGCTCCAGACTGACTTTCACTGACCTGATCTCTTGTTTGCGAGCATTCTCAGTCATTCAATCATATCTGACTCTTTATGACCCCATGGACTGTAGCCCACCGGGTTCCTCTGTCCATGGGATTTCCCAGGCGAAGATACTGGAGTGGGTTGTCACTTCCTACTCCAGAGGATCTTCCTGACCAAAGGATTGAACCTGCATCTCTTGCATCTCCTGCACTGGCAGGTGGATTCTTTACCACTGTGCCATTTGGGAAGCCCCAGTCTCTTGTTTCAGTTCAATCCAGTTCAGTCTCTTGTTTACTGATAATTAAAAACCATCTGTCACTGAGCTGCCAGACTTGGCTTTTCTTCTCCTGCAGATAGCACTATAATCCTGTTAGCTAAAACTCATCTTCTAAATCAGTACCTGATTAACCAGAAGCATCGCTGGACCCTCAGGATAAAAACATGAACAAAATGCCATCTCTGCCCTTCTCTGTCACATCCACCTCACCGTGGTTCCCAGGGCTTGGCATTGTCGGATGAAACAGCCGGGTGCTCCCTCTGACCTCTGGACCTGACTTACCCATGCTGCGACTGGAAGCTTATATAAGATCAGTTTTAAACTTCTTGGCCAGGGGTCAGAAAACTTTTTCTATAAAGGGCCAGACTTTTCTCACTCTTTAAAAAAGAGAAGAAACTTTTTAAAAAGCAGCTAACAACTATTATCAACGTATGCATGAACTGCATCTTCTTGTCCACCTACTGTGTACTTTATACAATATAAAATCCAGTGTACTGAATGGACCATTTTCTATTCCTGCAGAACTGGTGATTTGGTCCAAACCAGGACCAAAGAGACAAGAAACTGACTTGCAAAGATAGTTGCCAAGCGCTGAGACCAGATCATGCCTCCAGGGCTTTTTCAGCGGTGGAAAGACAAATACGGGGCAATTACCTGCCTCCAACTTCACCTCAGGGGGAAGAAGAATCAGCTCCAAGTAGTTAACCTGTGGTGGAGGTTCTGGCTTTTATCTCTCCTTCGGAATTTTGGTAAATATCAGAGATTGGAGATCACAGTATAGGAGGACTGGCAATTCATTCCACTATTGTCCACTCAGGCCAACAGATATGTTGATCTGCCCTGACACTACCGCTGAGAGGAAAGAAAACTGGGAAAGAAAGATGGCGGGACAGAAAGAAAAAGGGCAAGGGAGCAGCCTCGCTGTCAGCTTTGTACAAAAATGTGCAGATCTCTCATTGATTGTGATAACCGTGGAGGGTGCACCTTGGTAAAATCTTGTCAATACCTGACCCAAGAGAACAGCCCATGAGGTAGGAAGATTCCAGGAACAAGAGGCTGTGTACTTCCGGGAAGTAGCTGAAGGAGGCCATTAAGGAAGAACCCACTTCAAAGAAACATGTAACGGGAAGGCCTCGCAGAACCCACCAGAATGTACCCTTGTGCCTCTGAGAACATCAGCAGGCCAGTCACACAGAGGACAGTGAGTGTGTACCATCCAGGGAAGCAGCCACAGCCCTTCCAGAGAGCACTGTGCCGATAAGCAGGTAGACAAAAGGACGTTTGTCCATCCATTCTCCCTCTCAGCTCTCAGCATCGGAAGAGTTAGAGCTTGAAAAGAAAGAGAAAAGACAGGTATTCTAGAACCAGGATCACCAGACACACATGCATGCACATACACACACACACACACACACACACACACACACCCCACTACATATCTCAACAACTAATCATGTGTCCTTTCCATGTCATACCCCTGGAGCCATTGGTCCAGCCTGCAGTGAGGAGAAAAAAACTTTAAATTCAACTTGGCAAATATTGAGGGCTTCCCTGATAGCTCAGTTGGTTTGGGCTTCCCTTGTGGCTCAGCTGGTAAAGAATCCGCCTGCAATGCAGGAGATCTGGATTTGATCCCTGAGTTGGGAAGATCCCCTGGAGAAGGGAAAGGCTATCCACTCCAATATTCTGACCAAGAGAATTCCATGGACTGTATAGTCCATGGAGTGGCAAAGAGTCAGACATGACTGAACGACTCTCACTTTACTTGGCATATATTGAAATTATGGGATCTTTCCAAGAGATTTGCTACCCAGTAAGAAAGAATAATTTGACATAGGATACATAGAGAAGAGGGCTTCCAGGTGGCTCAGTGGTGGAGAATCCACCTGCCAATGCAGGAGATGCAAGAGACATGGGTTCAATCCCTGGGTTGGAAAGATCCCCCTGGAATAGGAAATCACAACCCACTCCGGTATTCTGATCATGAGAATTCCATGGACAGAGGAGCCTGGTGGGCTACAGTCCATGGGGTAGCAAAGAGTTGAACATGACTGAGCAATTGAGCACACATAGGGAAGAGACGATGGATAACAACACTGATTCATATTTATGTTGAAGTTCACATTTGAATTCCAGTAAATAAAAGTCCTCAGTAAACCAGCTATGTCAGCATTTTCAAAAGCATATACTGCAGATTTCAGTTCCCCTAACTGGCAAAAGTCTCCATAATTAAACCATAAGTGTGGGAAACATTCTTAGAAAACAGTTAAGCACAATAAAACGTTAAAACATCTGAACACTATAGTAAACAAACCAGTTTAAATTTGTTTAGCTCACTACTTGATGTATTTATTTGATCATGGAAACTTTTTTTTTCTGTGTGATTCCTCTTCATAGCCTTCAAAATACATTGAAAATTCTATTCAAAACAAGTATCAAAGTCTGGCTATAGGTCTAAAATTGAAGTCATATGAATGCCAGTTGGGCAGTTAATGGAAAGAGACCTGTTTTGGGGGTGGAGGTTGTGTTCCTTGCTGTCTCTGTAAGTCCCTCCAGGACTGTAGGAGTTGTGCAAGTCTCAGCAGTATCATTTACATGGAAATCTGTGTGAGGGGTGCATGCCCTCAACAGTTGTTCACACCAACGAAGATCACATGAGAAAACCTGTACTTTATGAGTAAGTTGAAAAGCTGAACGAGGTCTTGTACACTTGAGAGGATTAAGTCCTTTTGGGGAGTATAAGGCTCATATCTGAAAATAAAGTTGGATGCTTGGAAGAAGTGGAAGGTGATCAATGCCATAACCCCTGAGAGGCATTTTTCATGTCTTTCCTACCCTGACTTTCATGATCAAGCTTCTATAGGCTGTAAAAAATTAATAAACAGAAACCTCAGTTAAAATGGGCTCAGGAAACCAGAAGAGAGAGCTCTCACACCCCGTGGCACTTCTTCTTGTTCAGTTGCTCAGTCCTCTGCAACTCTTTGCGACCTCATGGACTGCGGTACACCAGACACCTCTGTCCATCACTATGTCCCAGAGTTGGCTCAGACTCATGTCCATTGAATCAGTGATGCCATCGAACCATTTCATCCTCTGCCCCCCGCTTCTCCTCCTGCCTTCAGTCTTTCCCAGCAACATCAGGGTCTTTTCCAATGAGTCAGCTCTTTGCATCAGGTAGCCAAAGTATTGGAGCTTCAGCTTCAAAATCAGTCTTTCCAATGAATATTCAGGGTTCATTGCCTTTAGGATTGACTGGTTTGATCTCCTTGCTGGTCCGAGGATTCTCAAGAGTCTTCTCCAGCTCCACAATTCGAAAGCATCAATTCTTTGGCATTCAGCCTTCTTTATGGTCCAACTCTCACATTCATACATGACTACTGGGAAAACCATAGCTTTGACTGTAGGGACGTTTGTTGGCAAAGCGATATCTCTGCTTTTTAATACGCTGTCTAGGTTTGTCATTGCTTTCCTCCCAAGGAGCAAGCGTCTTTTAATTTCATGGCTGTAGTCACCATCTGCAGTGATTTTGGAACCCAAGAAAATAAAATCTGCCACTGTTTCCACTTTTCCCCTTCTATTTGCCATGAAGTGATGGGACCAGATGCCATGATCTTAATTTTTTAACAGGAAGAAGACAGGCTCCTCTTCTTTCCTGAGAAGGACCCAGCCAAAGAATAGCCTTTGTTTACTGTAGTCCTTCCAGATTCCTTTTCCCCTATATGAAAGTGCTCTCTTTTCCTAGCTGTGGGGGACTTGCACGTGGCTCACCATGGTTGCCAGCCCTGAACTGCAATTCTCTGCTGACCCCGAATAAACCATCTTTGCTGGAAAAAGTATCTGCCAGTCTATTTGTTTTAGGTCAACAAAATAAAACAAAAATGGCACCAAAGCCCCGTGAAAGTTGACATATGTGCAGTTATATAAAGGAAGTGCCCAGGCAAAGAAGTATGGCAGAAAGTGTTCACACACAGCTTCAGCAGGAGATGACTCCACATCTTCCCAAGAAATGATTTGGGCTTGAGGAAAGATTTAGTCTCGAGCCCTGGTTGGTTCTAGTTGGACAAGCTAGGGCTGCTGAAAGTTACTGCCCAGCAGTCAACTCAGAAGAGCCAACTATAAGAGGCTAACGAACTAGTAGGAGCCATAGTCCCCATATTTTCCTGTCTTACCAAAGCCTTTGGTTACCCTGGCTCACACCTGTTTACCAATTGTCTTAGCAGTTGTCTAGAGGTGACTCATTTGTCATGATTCATGACAATTATTTTGAAAACTCTAATGTGCCCTGTCAGAAACTTCTCTGTAAATGGTTTGGTTCCTACAGAGATGAAGTATACAAAGAGTACATCCATGCTCAGCTGTGTCTGACTCTTTGCAACCCCATGAGAGTTGCGTCTGTAGCCACCAGTCTCCTCTGTCCATGGAATTTCCCAGGCAAGAAAACTGGAGTGGGCTGCCATTTGCTACTCCAGATCTTCTCAACCCAGGGACCGAACCCACTTCTCCTGCATCCCCTGCATTGGCAGACAGATTCTTTACCACTGAGCCACCTGGGAAACCTGTACAAAGGGTCAGTTCAGTTCAGTCGCTCAGTCGTGTCCGACTCTTTGTGACCCCATGAATCACAGCACGCCAGGCCTCCCTGTCCATCACCAACTCCCGGAGTTTACTCAAACTCATGTTCATCGAGTCGGTGATGCCATCCAGCCATCTCATCCTCTGTCGTCTCCTTCTCCTCCTGCCCCCAATCCCTCCCAGCATCACGGTCTTTCCCAATGAGTCAACTCTTCTCATGAGGTGGCCAAAGTATTGGAATGGTAGTTACTTTTTAATTTAAGGAGGAGATATTTGACAAGGTAGCAGTCAACCCAGACCATCACAGATAACAGAAGCTAGGTGGCATGTTAGAATTTTAAATCAGAAATGTGATGCAGAAGTAAATAAATAACAACATTAAAACTTACCTCTTGCTTTTTTCATGTAAAATTAACATTTCACTTTTTCTATACTTGGTTATATCTCCCTTTTCTAAGTTTCTAATAATCTCAGTACTTAATAAGCAAAATGTAAAGGATGAATTATCTGTGATTTTTATGTTGTACTACAAATTCTTTAAATCTTTACCTTCCTAAGTTAAAAATACTCTTCTTCTAAAAGTCCATTTACAGAACCTGATTGTTGAGATTTTATAAAATCAGTAACACAGTTTCTATTTCTAAAGGCATAGAAGAACAAAAATAAAACTGTTTCTCCTAATTAGGTCCAGATGATGCCAAGAGATAATCAGCGTAACTAGATTGAACAAACATAAATTTTATTAATCTTTGATACTTTTACTTTCCTTATGTGCAAAGTGGAAGCTTTTACAATACCTTCTGCACAGACTTGTATGTGGATTGAAAGAGATAATGAAGTCTGGTATACAGTAAGATTTCAATAACTGCCAGAAAAACAGTGACATAAAATAAAAACAATGATTTCCTACTTTAGCTGTATTTTAGATGCAGCTGCTAAAATTTCTCTTGTGAGTTAAACAATCTAACATTGAAAGCACTACACTGGTAAATATACATTCACAATTTTATAAATTTATAGTTATGCATTTTAAAGCATTTTCACATTAAATTTTTAAAATAATTTCTTTTCATTGCTATGATGTGATAGCATCCCTTTTAAATATATCTGGGCACATTTTACACCAGGTAAAAAATATATATATATAATTGCTAAGTAGCTCCATCAAATGAATATTAAGATCAAGTGTATATATCACCTTCTAACAAATAGTCTCATCTCCTTATAAATCTAAATATACACAGTAGTAGTATTTGGCTACATATATTGTATTTTTATTATGACCATATACAATATCTATTACATTATTTAGCAAAAGACAAATTAGGTACAACTTTATGTCCTGCAGAAAATATTTTAAAACTTTATCTTGCCAAGTTAAAAATATTTCTTCCTCAAGCAATGTTTACAAAACATTTACAGGAAATGCTCTGAGACTTTTTTTGGATTAAAAATAGTTTCCATTTTTTAATAAGAAACATATCTTCGGGCTTTCCCATATGGCTCAGCGGGTAAAGAATCCACCTACAATGCAGAAGCTTGCTTCAGAACAGTTTTCCTCATATTTTGAAAGGAATTTCCCCATAAATCGGATATGAATGTGTGTGGAATTTTTAATCCTTTAAGAACAGCTAATGAAATCTTTTTTCTTGGTTGCCTCTGGCCTGGCACGCTGTGTGCGGTGCTTCCCGTGGTTTGTCATTTTGCTTTAATGACGGGGGTAAGAAACCAGCGAAGTTCAGGAGCCACACTGCATATCAATAGGTCACCATGGCAGCACTTGTCCACTTGTCAGAGTCGTTCTGAAGTGACTCAGCCCTTCATTTTGTTGAATCAATATTGAAGCTTTTGAGATTTATTACTTGAGGTTTGGGAGCAGGCGAAGCAAACAAATCCTTCATTTCGGTTATCAAGCTCTAGTTGGGCCACGATTATGATTTCTATTGATATTTTATTTATGAGGATAGACTATCAGGTTTCTACTCTTTGTATAATTATCTTGCAATAAGCTTGCATTTGCATGACTGATAAAACACTGAAAAAGAATTTGAAGTTTCTGGAAACATTGTGTGAGCTGTGGTAAGCTTATCGAATGCTGAATTCCAATAGCTAATTTCCTGGGAGTTATGGGGGTGGAGGACAGGAAGGAGAGATTTCCTTGTGATAGAAATATCTTTAAATCTGTGATATAAGATTCCTTAAATTCCATTTTTATATGTATCCCATCTAGAAGCAAAATTACTAAGAATGAGGGTAAGCATTTTATGTACTAAGTCTTTGTTTAATAATGCTCACTTTCCCTTCGACAAATACAAAATTATAAAACTTATCTTTTCTATTTTCAAATACTGAGATTTCTTCAAAGACTTTTTTATAATCACATAAGCTTCTAGTGGTTAGGTCACAAAATGAGTCTGCGTTCTCACTCTAAACACTCCCTGTGGGTATTTTCAGTTACCCCCATGCTGAATTCAGTGCAGAGCTCATCAGTACTGTCCAATGATGAAAGTATAAGAAATTTTTGTAACTGTGGGTCTACCTGGGGAAACCTTGAAGCCTCTCTGAAGCTTTGCTGACACATGGGGCAGGTCTTTGATATTCTTCCTTTACATCTCTTTCCAGGGCCAAGCATTCTGCCACGTAGCATCTTCTGACCTAGGCCAGTCCTACAAGGATACGCACAGGATGATGTGATGCAATTATCCTCAACAGGGTGCGTCTACACCAGATAATGTGATGAAGTCATCCGTGTTGGGTCATAGAATCTGCTCTCCCAGGACCCCCAAGTTCTACTGAAGACTTCTTCAAACTGAAGTAATGTTTATTTTACCAATGAATACAAGGAAACAAAGCCACTGCAAACAAAGCTCCCGCTGTCTATTTCCCACACGGGTGGGAAAAATCAAGCCTAGTGGGAGGAGAGGTTTGACCCATGGTGTGTTTGGGGAACACTCAGGGCTTTGCAAAGTATACATATGTGTCAGTGATTGCCTACTGAAAACAGGTATCATGGTCAGGAGGTTTAAGTTCTGAGTGTGTTATCTTCCAGACATCCAGTTAACTTTCTTAAACAATTTCATAGGAGCTGAATTCCATACAGCCATAGGAATTTCATACATACTGAAATATGTATGAATACTCTGCAATTTCTGGCTAAGGTGATTAAAAAGCTTTTAAAGTGAACCATGGAGATATCTAACATCATGAATGTTATTAACAGCACTGAACTGCATACTTAAAAATTATTAAACTGGCACATTTTGTATTTCTCTTACTACTATTCTTCAATCATAATAATGTTATATATCAAAAACCATTGAACTGTACATTTAAAATAAATGAATTGTGTAGTACTTGAATTATATGTCAAGAAAATGGTTTAAAGAAAGAAAAGAAAACAAGAGTATTCCGCAGAGAGCTTCACTGCTTTGTCTGTAGCTTGTATTGTAAGTCAGGTCATAGCAGACATCTTACACTGGAATTGTCTAACTTTTCAGAAAATCTAACTTGTTTCAAGTTTTTCTCTTTGTAGGGTTCTGAACAAGATAAAAGGTTTTTAAGATTGTGCTTGAAAGAGTACTATGCAAAAAAAAAAAAAAAGTACTATGCAGACAAATATAGCCTTAGCATTGCATTAGAATAATCCCACATGGAATACTCCCAAACAAAATGGAATTCTCTAATACTCCTTAGTTTTTCTTTTTCCTTTTCTTTTTTCTTCTAAAAGCTGAGAAGTGAGTTGTGAATATTTCCTACAAGAAATGGTGAGCTGGTTAATTTTTTATAATTATAAAATCACGGGTGGTCACTAGTTCAAAGAAAGTCTTTCCCCCCCAAAAAAAAACCCAATTAAGAAAAGAAATTTTAACTGTGTCCCTTTATCCACTGCCAAAATGCAGTATCAATAGACCAGAATGTGAAAGCTGCAGCTTTGATATGAAAGGTACTGAAAGCATTCATCTTTTGGTAGTTGTTCTGCCACCATATGGAATGGAATAAAAGAAGAAAGAATTATGCAGCATAAACTTGAATTATGCAATTGGAGAAAAGGAAACACAAATCATAACCAGATGTGTCTAAGCATACTTTTTTATTACACAAATCTCCTTTGATATCACCAGGCACCCAACACACTCTACTGGCACCATAAAGTAATTGAAAACAATATAAAGGAAAAAATTTAGATTCACATACATTATCATTCATTGACAGCAGAGAAATACTATCAGAAATGCCTGGCCTCCAACTAATAAAATAATTTAAAAAAAAAAAAAAAAATATCTATTCAAAAAAAAAAAAAAAAACACCAGTATTAGGCTGAACCACATGAAACTGATATTTTCTTACATTAAAATGGTCAAATAATGGCAAAATTGTTGACTAATAGCCATTTTATATAACTTGAATACACAGTTTTCCTCCTCATTAAAATGGCAGCCCATTGTGTTCTTTATAATCATCATTCAATAGAATACAAAACAGCTATTTAATTTTATGCAGTTTATTTAATTTTAGACTATTTAACATTTTTAGTCCCTTCCCCTAAACACATGAGTAGATTAATGTTCCTTTTATGCCCCTTGATTAATAAATATTTTATAAGTTGGATATACTTACAGTTACTTAAAATTTTCTACTTTTCTATTGGGGCTACCCTCAGGCAGTCATGAGACACTTTAATGGAGGCCTTTCTCTATTTGATATGATGGTTAAGAGGAGAAAACACTTTTTCAGATCGACTGTGCTCCTATAACCCTCTACAAAATGATGCCAGGCTTCCTCCATTTGCTACTTTGAGAGGCCCAGAAGCAGGTAGTGTGGGCACATTGAGGGGCTGGAGGAGCTGAGAGGGAGGTGTAGGGCCGCTGGAGTGAGTGAGTGAAACTTAATCCTAATGGAAAGTGAAAGTGAAAGTCGCTCAGTCGTGTCCAACTCTTTGCGGTATAGTCCATGGAATTCTCCAGGCCAGAATACTGGAGTGGGTTGCTTTTCCCTTCTCCAGGGGATCTTCCCAACCCAGGGATTGAACCCAGGTCTCCCTCATTGCAGGCGGATTCCTTACCAGCTGAGCCACAAGGGAAGCCCAATCCTAATGGAACGAGAGAGCAAAAGCCAATCTCACTGTGGATGACCATCCTACCTCCAATCAGAAACACCATGCCTCCTCAAGGTTTCAAGAGAAAGCCTAGTGCTGGAAAGTGGAAGGTAAAGCCAAAGAGGAGAAGCCGGCTCATGTTAGGAACAGTGTGGAAGGGAGGCGAGAAAGGGGGCAGAATGGGATGGGTCAAAAGAGACAAAGAACTCTGCCACTGAGTGCTGCCTCAAAGACCTGGCTGAAAGATTTAGGGCCGGGGGAGGAGGGGGGAGCAGACAGGCACTGTCTATATTCCAGGTCTCAGTGGCCACAGCAGAATGGGGTTCCCAACAAACGCCTGCCCCTCGCTCAGACAGCTGCGTTTGGCTCCCATTGAAGGGGCAATACTTGGGCGGTGGTACTACTGAAAAATACCACGTTGTCTGTGACAACATCTTCCATTTGACAACTGGAAGAGTTCTGTTTGCAGTTCACACTGCTGGCAATTCACAAAATAGTGCTCAGCCCACAATTCTGGACGTTGCCCAGGAGAAGAATAACCATTAAACAACTCTTCCTAAATTAAAGTTGAAGATCAGAGGCAGTCCGGCAGTGATGGAGGAGGAAATTGTTTCCCAGAGTTTAATGTAAGACTAACCCGAGGGGAAACACTGGAAAGGAATACTTCCACACAGAAGGAGCCAGTTTACTAAATGAAGTCACTTATGTTCTTGCTCACTGCTGACTCATTAAAGCTGCACTGCATTCTTTTCTGCCCCAGGATGAAATCTTGGGTGGATCCCATGTTTCACACTCATTTCAATTGCTAACAAATGGTTTTATTCTCAGGTAGTATAAGCAAAGTTTACTTCCCTCCCATTTACGCTTTGAGAGTCTGTCTGAGCTTGCTTGAGTCTGAGCCAGACTATAAAGCGTACAGTGGAGTTGAAAGGCATTGGGCATTCTTTTTCTTGATTCCTCCCAACTCTTAAACTTATCCACTCTACTGTGCTCTTTTATGGCTCGTTCTGGGTTGAAAAAACCTGGGAAATAGATGTGTGTGTGTGTGTGTGTGTGTGTGTGTGTGTGTGTGAGTTGCACTATCATGCCCGACTCTTTGCAACCCCATGGACTATAGCCTGCCAGGCTCTTCTGTCCATGGAATTCTCCAGGCAAGAATATGGAGTGGATAGCCATTCCCTTCTCCAGGGTATCTCCCCAACCCAAGGAAGTGGTTAATTTTGTAGAATCTAGGACAACTGTGTTCAGAACTCTGCTCTACTATTTACTAGTTAGCTGACCTTAGACAAGACACAATCTCTCAGCATCCTTACATACAAAGTATTGGAACTCATAAGAAAGAAAAGAAATACCTACAACATAAATTGCTTTGAAATTAAGTGTATTAAGTACTGAAAAAAGTGCCAGGTCACCAGTAGTGAGACAAAGCTACATTGTGTATCTTTTGATATGATGCCCTGAGAAGTATCCAACATCACCCATGTAGAACTCTTGCCCCTCAACATTTAACCTGAATTTAATCATGAGAAAATAATTAAACAAATTCAAACCAAGGTACAGTCTACAAAACAATTGCAGGCTAGATTTTTCAATTCCTCTATTTCTTTGCATTGTTCAATTAAGAAAATGGAATTATTTTCTAAATTTTCTTTTCAGATTGCTCATTGCAGTGTATAGAAATACTAGTGAATTTTATGCATTGATCTTGCATCCCACAACTTTATGAAAGCTATCTATTGCCACTGACAGGTAGATTTTTATATTTGCTCTGCATTCAGTCTGTTGCTATATATTGTTTTGACTGAAGTATATGAAGAAAATCCAGACTCTCAAAGATACTTAGTTAAGATAGGAAAAAAAGAACTCTAACAAGCTTTTTCAGATAATTATAGGTATTTGTCTTTGATACTATATCAAGTCTCAACAAGTGATAGTTTCTCAAAGGTTGGTTGCAATGTGGCATGTGAAATCATATCAATATGCATTTTTTATTTAGTCACATTAAAATCCCTTGGCCTTACACTTTAAAAAGATCTCTTATCTACAGATGGTTTTGTAATATGGTACATTTGGAAAATATTGGGTTTACTGAGTTATAAACATTTTCTAAGTGTTAATACTTTTCATTATGTGATATTTGAAAAATCATCTTATCTATATCATCACTAATTTATCATCACAAAATTCTATCAGTTTGGGGAAGTTGCCAAACCTATAGAGGCAATAAAAGTTTTCTAAAATCAAATTTTTGATTGATATAAAACTTGAATTTTATCAATGGTAGCAATACTGTCTTCTTTGACGTTACTGTCTTACTCAGGTCATTTTCAAGAAAATGTCCATGAAATATCCAAGTCTTGTTGACCATAGTTTTTCTATCAGTCATTCTTTCTATTAAATTTGTGTTTGATGATAAAAATGGCTCCAACTCAAACAAGGGCAGAAGAGCTTTCCCTCCAAGCAACCACTGTACTTTGATATATAAAGTAGAAGAGCTTTGTAGAGCTTTACCATTTCACCAGAAAGAATAATAATAAAACCAAGAAGTCAAAGGTTGAAATATAATAATTAAGGAACATTTTCAAAGTAAATGTTTATTTGAAAAAAAAAAGAGTATGCGGAATTCCCTAGTGGTCCAGTGGTTAGGATTTGGCACTTTTACTGCTGCATGCCTGGCCGGGTTTGATCCCTGTTTGGGGAACTAAGATCCTCCAAACTGCACAGTGCAGCCAAATAAATGAATGAAGAAATAAAATTTTAAAAATGAGTATGTATCAGTGAGCATTATAACATATTGTGCTGTGTTTGGTCACTCAGTCGTGTCCAGCTCTTTGCAACCTCATGGACTGCAGCTTGCCAGGCTCCTCTGTCTATGGGAATTCTCCAGGTAAGGTTACCTGAGTAGGTTGCCATATCCTCCTCCAGGGGATCTTCCCAACCCAGGGATTGAACTCAGGCCTCCCACACTGCAGGCAGATTCTTTACCAAATGAGCCACCAGGAAAACCCCATGCATTATCATAAGTATTCATACATTATTATTAATAGTTTGATGCCACTGTCTTGAGTGTCTGACTCTTTGTGACCCTGTAGACTGTAGCCTACCAGGCTCCTCCGTCCATGGGATTCTCCAGGCAAGAATACTGGAGTGGGTTACCATTTCCTTCTCCAGGAGATCTTCCCAACCCAGGGGTGGAACCCGGGTCTCCCACATTGGAGACAGACGCTTTAACCTCTGAGCCACCAGGGAATCCCCTTGATTCATTCACATGAATATAAATGATAACACAGTGCGCCAGATAAATAACTTCTTACTATTACTGCAAAAATAGTTTTGATCTTGAGGATTCCATGAAGGAGTCTTGGGGATTGGCAAGACTACCCTTAGAGAAGTTTGACAGACTACACTTTGACAAAAGTTGGTATAGCTATTGAAATGTCAGTTTTGCATAGACTGCCTTAACTTCACAAATATTGAAAGAAGTAGATGTCACCACTCTTATCATAATTTCCTTGTTGAAGTTTTCCAGTCTACTACCAATGTCTTTGGGTGCTCTCATTACACACACCCAACAAGCAGTAGTTGTTTCCACTTCCAATTATTATGAAATTTGAATTTTAATGAGTAAAGAATAGATATTTAGAGAAAGGTGAACATGGCTCGTTGAAGGCAGGACAAGACAGGAAGAAAAAAGACTCATTACAAACACTTTCATGTATTCATATCACGTTCACCTCCAAACTATCCCTTCCAGTTGCTAAAACCAAATAAGATAGAAGAGCTAACACATCTATTTTACCAGACTATATTATGAAATGCTTTTAATGGCTTCATCCTATGAGCAATCATAATATTTTTATACAAAGAATCATTCTTTCTCAAGCTAATGCCTGATTTTGCTGTGGAATTAATTATAAAGTCTATATAAATTGTCTTTCACAAAGCCGAGAGTAACACTCAGGAATTTTCTTCTGAAGACTGGCATAGTAAAGCAATAAGATTTAGAAATCTTTATACACCAATTATACCAATTATGAATAATTATAATTATTCATTTATACTATGTTATGCTATAGATAACCAAGTCTGTAATGTGTCTTAAGGTCAAAGTAATGAAAGGGAAGTTAATCAACTTTCTGTTAATACAAATTGATTCTCCTATAAAATAACAGATTAGATTTAGAATATTCAGAAGGAATAAGTCCTTTGTAAAATAATAGATTAAAAAAAGATGAGTTTCACGGTGTTTTTTCTTAACAGACTGCTTACCAGTCAACATATACCGTTGCCAAACATGCAATTCTGTGGAAAGGAAGGTTCTACCACTCTCATTATATGCCCCAGTGAGTAAATCCAAGTGTGAAACACTCTTTGAAGTCAGCAGGCATTCTTTGCTTCAAACAATTCTGAAGGGATTTAGAAGCCAGATAGGATTAAAGCTTGGGAAAAAAAAAAAAGAAAAAAAAAATCAGCTCAACCTTAACTGTAAATAAAAGAAAACATGGTGAAAAGGGAGAAGGGAAACTTTACTTAGATCGATCAATTGCCACAGTGGTAAATCTGGTTTATTTAGTATTAGCAGAAGAAATGAAGGTATACAAGAAGGAAGTGGTGAAAAATATCTTAAAAACCAATATGGTGTAACTTCAGGAATTTGAGTGATTTGAAAAAATTATTTTAAGCCAAGTATTTCTAATACAAATCAATCTGATATTTTATGTGCTCTCTGACTAAAGCCAACCTCTTTCCTGCCCCCGTTATGGCCATAGCCTCCCCAGTGATCTGCCTGCTTCTCTCCTGGCTCTACTAAACAATCCATTTAAAAGGTATTTAATGTCCTCTTCTGCATCAGTGCTTAAGCCCCTGGTGGCTCAGAGGGGTAAAGCATCTGCGTGCAGTGCGGGAGACCTGGGTTCGATCCCTGGGTTGGGAAGATCCCCTGGAGAAGGAAATGGCTCCAGTACCCTTGCCTGGAAAATCGCATGGACTGAGGAACCTGGTAGGCTAGTGTCCACGGGGTCGCCAAGAGTCGGACACGACTGAGCGACTTGACTTTACTTCTGCATCGAATCCTCCCGTGGTTTCCCACCTTGCTGGGAGTAAAAGCCCAAGTCCTGGGAATGGCCTACACAGTCCTATTCTATTTGGTGCCCTCTAACCTCTTGTCCTGCTGCTCTCGGACCTGGCGCAATCCACTCCAGCCATCTGACCAGGCTCTGTGCTCTTCCTTCTGCCTGGCACGTTCTCCTCCTAGGTGCCAGTGTAGCTCTCAAACAGATTCTCCTCAGACTGGTGTCTCTCTAACTTTTCAATCAGTCCCTTTCCTGGGACTTCCCTGGTGACTCATGGCTAAAATTCCACGCCCAGAGTTCGAACCCTGGCCAAGGAACGAGATCCCATGTGCCACAACTAAGACCTGTCACAGCCAAATAAATAAATAAATACATGCTAAACCAAAATCAGGCCTTTCCTTAGCCACTCAATCCCAAAAGCAAACTGCCCCCCCAATCCAAACCCTGTTTATATCTGTAAAACTGAGTCCCTTGGCAGTACAGCCGAGATTGGCACAACATTGTAAATCAACTATACTTCAATTAAAAACAACAAAACAACAACACACCACTGCAAGCTTCTTTCCTACTCAATTTTTCTCCATGAAATTATCGCTATCTAACATATTAATGTTCCATTTATTTATCTCTCTTCTATCACAAGAATATGAGCTCCAAGAGAACAAGGATTTGGGCTTGATTGCTTACTACAGATCCCTAGTCCTTAAAACAGAGCCTGAAACACAATAGGTGCTTAATTAATATTTATCAAATGAATAGATGTCATTTCTGTCTATATTTTGTCAGACGAGTATTACCTTCACTTTAGGTATATGCACCTCGCTATTCAATGATTCTTTATCTGGGAATGGAATTTCTATCTTGTTTTTTCAAATACTGTTGGTTAAGATGAAGACTGCCATGGGAGTGGTCTCTAACTATCTGGAAAGACCTAGGCTAGAACAGGAAAACACTTCTGTGTCTTCATTTTGGAGATCTTTCCATGTGCCTCTTCATTTTCTCTTCATGCCTCCGTACCTCCTGATCTTCCTAACTCCATGAGTACACTACTGAAGACTTAGAAATCTAACTGGATGTCTACTCTCTGGGCTCTATTTTGACTTGCTCTCCAATTTTGTACGCTTTTATCCAATTCCATTGACAGGGTCATCTGTTGTGTTTTCCTTTGGTGAAAGTGAACTTAACCATCTATCGTAGGTATTTGGAAGAGTAGGCAAGACAGCAGGCAGAACACATATTCCAGGGCATTTATCTGCCCCATTTATTTATGTAGCCAGAGTCATTGTAGATATCACAGGAAACAAGGAATTTCAAATTACAGTCTACTTAATTGTAAACATATAACTATTCTTTTCTTTGTGCAATAACTTCCTAGCTAGAGAATTTAAGAATAGTATTTTGAGTCTAGTTTTCATCTAATAATATCTGTAGATAGAGACATTTGAAGTCATTCAAATCATATTCAATAGTTAATATCCCTAAATTATATTTACTTGCATTTATAACCACTTACATCTGCATGTACAAATGCATTTATAATTGCATTTGTAAGCAACTCTGAATTCCTGAAGTACACTTGACTCTTCTTTTATACACATTATGGCAGAGCATTATGATAAGTGAAAGTGTTAGTCACTCAGTCATGTCTGACTCTTTGTGACCCTATGGACTATAGCTTGACAGGCTCTTCTGTCCTTGGAATTCTCCAGGCAATTCTCCAGGAGTGGGTAGCCATTCCCTTCTCCAGGGGATCTTCTCAACCCAGGGATCAAACTTGGGTCTCCTGCATTCTTTACTGTCTGAGCCACCAGTGATTATGACAATCACTCTGCTTTAGCATCAGAGGAGGAACAGCAGCTAGGGGGTTCATCTGGCTTACCTCGAGTGGAACGTATCTAAATCATGCCGTCTGTTCGTTTTTTTAAAGACTTCTGGAGAAGAGACACAATCATTTTTTTTCTACATATAGATTGTTTGAAGATCAGAGATGAGGGGAGTTTTTTTAGGTCTCATCTCATATTCCAGTTTTAAAGTCCTTTAAATATTTCCTTGGTGTAGTACAGTCTTTGCTTCTAGAAAGTAGAATGAGAAGGAACAACTGATAAAAGTATACAAGAAGGAGCAGAGAGTCAAAAAGCAAGGGTGGAAAAAAAAAAAAGCAAGGGTGAAAGAAATCTGGCAGAGGGAAATAAAGAAGAAATATAAAAACAATTAAACGTTCCATTACTCTTTTGTCTTTTGATTCCAAAGGACTTGATCTGGTTCTTTTTTTCATAGATACTCACTACTTGAATACAAAGCACAAAGAGACTCAGGAATGATTAAGTCGTGCATGGCTGACTATTGGCTAACTGTGGATAAAGCAAATCCAGTTATTCAACAATAAAAAGCAGGCTTCCCTGGTGGGTCAGTGGTAAAGAATCCACCTGCCAATGCAGGAAGATCCCACATGCCACAGAGCAACGAAGCCCTTGTGCCACAACTATTAGGTCTATGCTCTAGAGCCCAGGAAACACAACTACTGAAGCCTGCATACCCTAAGGCCTGTGCTCAGCAAGAAGAGAAGGCACCGCAGTGAGAAGCCCAGACACTGCATTTAGAGAGTAGCCTCCACTCGCTGCAACTAGAGAAAAGCCCACACAGCAATAAAGACCCAGCAAGCACAGCCAATTAAAAAAAAAAGTCTTCAGCCTTAATATTTTTCAATAATAATAAAAGCACATGGTAATAAAAATTCAATCTATGTAGAGAGGTCTAAGAAGAAAAGGCAAAGGTTTCCACCACATCTAGTCCTTTCAACCACTGTTATAAATTTCTTTAGTAATATTCTAGAAAGAAAAATTAAACACATTTTCCTGTACAGATATATGAACGTGTGTGTGTAAGAGTGGGGAGGATGAGGGGTGTGCATTTAAAATTTTATTCCAAAGCAATGACATCAGACATTCTATGTGGCAACTTGCTTTTTTTTTCCTCTTTAAAATACAGTCTGGAGAACTTTCTTTCCATGTGCCTAGTTATGGAAGCCCCATGAATAAGGAAAATTTGGCTTTTTAAGCGTTGTACCCCCAATGCCTAGAACAAAGGTTTCACACATAATTCTTCTCCAGGAAAAACGTGTTAGGTAATTAAATGAATAAATCAGAAAATACGAAAAACAACTTCGTTGCTTTGAGCAAAGGCATAATATTGCATTATTTAAAAGTATCAGAAGTTTTCAGTCTGCAATTGATGAACATTTAGCATATTTTCAGATTTTTGGCTATTACTGTAATAAACATTCCTGAACCTATCTGTTACATCTTATACATGTTTACCTGTAGGTGAATCCAAAGTAATTACTTTGCAAAGTAATAATTCAGTCAATTACATTTTTAACTTTCATATTTCCAAGTAACACTCTTAACTGGTTGCATCAATTTGCACTCTTATTAAAATACAGTTTTTATTCTGGGACATACCACAAAACCTAAATGTTTAATGACAGAAATACACATTCCTAGAAACTACATATTATTTTCTCTACAGCCTTTGAATGAAAACTGTCAGAGGAGGTCTAAAAAACTGAAAATCCTTTTAGTCTTGCTCAGCACTAGGGACATCCTTTTTCTCAGACAAAGTATTTGTTCCTACTGGCCAGTTTTTTGGAACTTAGCCAAACTTCATGGCTAACTGCCTCCTTTGTATATTTTTATAATAAAATATAATTCTATTATTGTCTTTTTGTAAAAAGTTCAGTAACTGCACCTTTGTTAAATATAAATAATGGTTCAAGAGCATGCACATATCATTGAGAAAGTATTTATTCAAAGGAAATAGGTAGCAGTCCTGTAGAAGCGCTTGAAATTCTATCTCCTGGACTTTCACATGGATTCCACTGCCTATTGACATTAAAATAAGAAAAGTAACCTATATGCAGAAAGAAGGTTGGATTCACATTAACATTCATGAAGGCTGAGCAGCTTGAGCCCTACACATCAAGTAGGGAAAATATCCTTTGTCTACTGATGAGAAAATGTCTCAGTGATAAATGGTTACAGACAGGGGTGTCAGAAGGGCAACAGCACACAGAACAGCTCCGACAAACTTAAAAAACGTGTTTTTTTTTTTTTTTTTTTAACTCTTCTACTCCAGTTTTTTTTGTTGCATTGTGGAGCACAGTGCCTATCTCCAGAAATAAAAGAAAAAATATTGCAATGCAGAATTCCTAACCTTTACTGAGGCGCTTCCCAGAAAACAGAAAATATAATCTTTGAAAATAATCTAAAACAAAGCTTCAAAGACTTCATGATGCATAAATATTCAGACATTCCTCAAGGAAGTACACTGCACCCTGCCTGTTTGGGTCTAAAATGCATATTGTCATAAGAACAGCCTGGTCGTCAAAGTGTAAAGTCTAACGTCAACACTGGGAGACATTACGCACATCATTAAAAACGCTTTACACTTATTTACATAAATTCAAACACGTTATTACACTCGTTCAGTAAACTTCTGAGAAGCACCATGTATGATGTCATGAGTTTGTCATTTAACAAACTAAAATCTTATTGCCTCCAAAACAAACGTGGTAGGCTTTCAGTTAATTTTCCAAACAAATTAAGTTGCCATTTGTAAACAGCCATGTCTAATTGAGAAAAGGAGGCCTGAAAACCCCGGCTCGAGGGCAAACATTTTATGGGGCCTAACTCTAGGTGGCTCACTTTCCTCATCTAAGAATATAAAGGCTGAAACAATTGTCCGCCGCCGCCCAAGGGTTTTTTTTCCTCCAGTATTTTGTCTTTTCAGCAGGAGTCGAGAGGATTCAGTTCGAAGAGCAAGAAGCATGGAATAATTTAAAATATGGATGTCAATACTATGCTTTGGGGCGTCCTTCCCCACACCACAGAAACCTTCAGAGGCAAAGAGGAAATGCACAGCAGCCCCGGACAAACCCTCACAAACCCTCGGTACCTCCCCCGCCCCCTCAGTGTTTTCCAGCGAGTCTTTGCCTACGCTGTGCGAAAGAAACAGACGACTACACGACGTCTGCCCAAATAGCTGGATTAGGCTGCGGACTTGGCCCTGAAGCTTTTATGTACTGGGGAAAATGAAGGGGCGGGATCGGAGGGGAGGAGTCAGGGGCGGGGCTGGCTTCAGGGGCGGGGCTGGCTTCAGGGGCGGGGCTGGCTTCAGGGGCGGGGCTGGAACCCGCACCCGACTTCCGGGCTGCGGCGGAATCCCTGCGCCTGCGCGCCTGTGTCGGCTTGTGGTTAGGGAGTCCAGGGCTCTTGGGCTCGCCCTCGCGCCCCCGCCCTCCGCCTCCTCCTGGTCCCATCCCACCTCCGCCCACTTGACGCGATGACGCACGGCAGGTTTGCGGACGTGGCGGCGGCGCACGGCACGAAAGGCGGAGACGTTGGTGGTGGTGGCGGCGGCGGCGGCGGCAGCGGCGACGACGGTGGAAGACAGGGGCAGTCAGAGACGGAGGCTTGGCCATGAACTGGCCCGGGACGGCGGCGGCGGACCTGGTGGCGGTCTCTTCGTTGAGTCCCCCCTGCTAACGGGACAGGTAAAGATGGCGGCCAGAGGTGGGTGCGGGGGTAGGGGGTGACCGGGTCCGGCCGGCGACGTTGGGGCCCCGGCTGCACCTTCGCTGGAGGCGGCGCGGACCCAGCGGCCGCAGATGTGGCGGGCCGGCTGTCGGGAGCTCGGACCCCGGCACCGCTTGGAAGAGACTTCGAGGCAGCGGAGACTTTCGAGACCAGCTCCCCCAAAGCCCCTTGTTACACTCTCGGGGAAACTGAGGCTCAGAGGAAAGGCTTCTTCCTGCCCGAATCCCGGAGCAGCAGATTTCCCAACTAGACACCTTTCTCCCACAACCTCGTGTTTGTGTTGAATATTCGTTGACAGCATCTGGTCCACATCGTCCCAAGTGCGATGACAACATAGGGATCTGAGGTTTAACCTTCGCTAGGTGTAACAGAGAAAGAAAAAAGAACTAGATGTGTGGAGAGGAGGAGGAGGGAAGTTAAGTTTTTAGAAACTCGATTGACCCTGAGAAAACAGTCTCTCTGATACTCTTCCAGTGCTGAAGTAGCTTGTGACCTCTGGCCCTTTTATTGCTGCTTGCTTAAGGAATGTCAAAGCGAAAACACCCAACAGCATTTATAGAGCACGCAGGCCTTGGGAAATAATTTTCAGTTACCGAGTGAGCTGATGAGTGCTTTAACACGGGGTCCATTGGGTTACTTTTTTGCCAGTTCTTGTAATCTACACAGCATGCAGGCTTGTTTCAGTTTTCTGAAGGAGGCATTTGTGCATTCTGTCCTGCCTTAAGAGAACTGTAACAGGTGGAGCGAATTGAGCCAGATGACTTCACTACTGTGTACTTTGTAATCTTTTATATAGTTGGCTGAGATAATTATATATGCCAGGGCCAGAGTCTAGGTTTTCATGTCAATTAGGGACACAACCAACTCTTGATTATTCAGAAACAAACTATCCAGTTTGTGGTATTCTACTGCCTGCGTTACTTCAGTACAAGGGGAGTGGAGATCGTCAGACAGATATACTGTTTCTCAGTGAATCATGGAGTTGCTGCTGCTAAGTGGCTTCAGTCGTGTCCGACTCTCTGCGACCCTGTGGACTGTAGCCCACCAGGCTCCTCTGTGCCTGGGATTCTCCAGGCAAGAATACCGGAGTGGGTTGCCATGCCCTACTCCAGGGGATCTTCCCGACCAATGGATCGAACCTGCATCTCTTAGGTCGTCGCTGTTGGCAGGCAGGTTCTTTACCACTGGCGCCACCTGTGTAGCGCATATTATGGAGAGACCCTGAAATCAGTATCTAAAATGGCTTTTGGGCCTTGCTCAGTGAATTTCAGCGGTACTAAACCACTTTGGGGTTCTAAGAACAAATTATCAGGAGAAAAAGTCTTAAGTTGGCAGCGTAACTGAGTTAGTATAGCCAAGTGTAAATTGCTGTATATTAAGTGGTTCATAATTTGTAAAACATTTCGAGACTATGAAAACAATAAATATCCCCAGAAAAATGTGCATATGTATAAAATTTTGCTTAGGAATACACAGTATTGACAGATATTTCCTAGATTAAAGACAGTATTGAAAGACTGTTAAATAAGTGGAAATAAAATTATTATCTGTTTTAGGTGAAGGTGAGATACTCTTTCAACTTCTTTGAGAACAAAAGAAAAATAAAGCATCCTTAATTTACTACGATATTAAAACAAGTTTCATCTTTAAGCTTGTTAGAGTTGTCACTTGTTAGAATTCCTTGAAGGAATAGATGTGATTTTAAAACCGCTTTTGAGATTTAAAACATGGGTAGCTTTCTTTAGTTTGGTGGCTGCTGAGTTAGGAGTTCCAGTTTATGGTAGTAAATAATGTATCTTTGGGGGAACAGGTGAAATTATCAACTTAATATGTAGCTATTAGTTACTTATTGAGTAGAAACTTTTGAATTTTTAAAGCATCACTGTGTTGCCACAGAGCAGGGTCAGAAACTGATTTTCTGGGGTTGGATTCAATGATATGAAATAGTTTCCAAATTTTTCTAAGTATGTCCCAACATAGTAGGTGATCTATTGTGTATATTACAAATTCAGACTTTTGGAGTTGGTCTTTTCTGACTTTTTTTCTTTTCCACGTGGTGCTTGTCCATAATATTCACAACTGCCTTTGGGAAATCATTTAGTCTTGGCTTTCATTGCTCAGCATGTTCATGATTTCCTCCTCCTCTGATTACTACTTTTCCATCTTTGCAGGGTGATCTTCCTTCATCTAGATACTAAATGTAGCAGTTCTCCAAGCACTTTTCTTATTGGGTGCGCTCTCTCTCTAGGTAATCTCATCCATACAGCTTCAGTTTCCACCTGTGTGCAGACGAGTCATGAAATTATGTCACCCAGACCTTTCTGAATTTGACTACATAGTCCACTTGACTATTTGACATTCTTTTTGGTTGTCTTGAAGGAATTTATAATCAAGGTCACCCACTCTCACCATGCTCTTCCAGTGTTCCAAATCTTAGAGAATGGCATCAGTGTTTACTCAGGGGCAGAAATCAGAAATCTTGGTGTGACCTTTAACTAATTTCTTTTCTTTGAATCTGAGCCACATCGTTAAACCCTAAGTATTTTACCTTCCCAATTCCTTTTACTACTTCTCTGCTCTCTTTCACAATTATTGAAAATAACCTATCCTTCCTTATGTGAAAAATTACTATGAAACTAAAACTGTGAGCGTGGAATTGGTTTTTCATGTTCTTTTTTGTTTTTAACACTGATAGACTTTGGTGGGGGAGGGCCTGGTTGCCACCTGGGATCCCACTCTCCTGACAGGTAAGAAGGGATTTAGCAACCTTTGTGCAGTGTCTGTATTCTGGGGCCCCAGGGCAGGAAGGGGGTCATTGCTGGGTGGCCTGGAGGTGGGGAGGCCGTGCCCTTGCTAGCTGCATGCCCACATCCACCCTGAACATGACGGTGGGGTGAGATGCTCTGGCGGGGATGAGCAAGTCCCCGGGCTGGGGCCCAGTTGGCCTCGGGTTGTGGCAGGTGGCCACCGCTTCAGCAGCAGGTACCACAGTTACAGGGCATCTCGTTGCTGGCATTGTCAGCGGTGAACCTGTAGTCATAGGTGAGCTCCTCACCATGCAGGAGGCAATGCAGGGTAGGTAAAATGACGATGTGCCCTAGCCCTCCACGTGGATGACTGGAGAAAGCAGTTGGGTTCACAGGAGTGGTTGATGACGCAGATAACATTGCCATACATCGTGGCACCCCTGTGTCAAAGTCATCCATTCGGAACACGTAGCACCGAATGCCCCTCCCGTTGGAGAACTTATCCCACTTTTTTTTAATGAGAATAGGTCAGCTTGATGAAGGTGAGTTGTGAGTGAGTACACTTAAGTCAGGTCTCATCTCAGTCTTAAAATGTCTTTTCTGAAGTAGAAATGAATATAGTGCCTTAAAATCTGTTCACATTCTCTGTGGAACATAAATTGAGTTTCATGGGGCCTTTGGTAAGCTAAAAGTTTGACGAAAAGCTGCCAGGGAAGAAAAATTTCTGATGGGAAGAAAAATTCCTGGTTGAGAGCAAAATCATTACCTATGTAGGTGGCACATATTGTACTGAATATAAATAGTGAAATCAGCCTGATCCAGGGAAGTGGGAAGAGAGTCCAAAAGATAGTTCAATCTCATGAAACTTAAAACTCGGGACAACTCAGTAAGTTTGGGGTTTATAGAAGTCTTGTGTGTATATATGTAAAAACTATATATACTTTTTTTATTCCATCAGATCTATAAATTATATATATGATCACATGTTTTTAAGACGTGTGATCTTAAAATTATTTTTTATATTTCTTATATCTTCTTCACATACTCAGAATGGGGAAACTTAATTTTTTTGACCTGAAATAATATAGCAATTTGCCCTTACTAAATGTAAGCATCACTGTTGTGTGACATATGGCCTAAAAGAATGGATTACCTCTTCCTCCCATCCCATTGTCTCCATTGCCAGATATGTTCATTGTTCTTCAACAGCTACAAAACTTGAACCTAAGTTTTTAAATAACTCAAACCATTCTTTAAAAAACAAAATATAGAGTGTCTTGAATATAAGATTCATGTAAATCAGTCAAATGGATCAGCTACATTCCAAAGTTTTCTCTGCCTTCTTTCCCCACCAGATTTGGACATGGCAGGGAGGCATCAGAATCGTAGTTTTCCTCTTCCAGGAATTCATTCAAGTGCTCAAGTACATGCATTTGGAAATTGTACAGACAGTGATATGCTGGAGGAAGATGCTGAAGTGTATGAGCTTCGATCCCGAGGAAAAGAAAAAATCCGAAGAAGTACATCAAAAGATAGACTTGATGACATTATAGTGTTAACAAAAGATATACAGGAAGGAGACACTTTAAATGCAATAGCCCTTCAATACTGTTGTACGGTAAGTTTTAAGCTGATTTTGCATAATGCAGCCCCAATTACATTATTTGTTCACAGTACAAGTTGAAGTAAAGTCTGTGCCCTTTCATCTTTGTTCCTTCACTGCCCCCCCCCCCCCTTTTTTTCCTCTTTCCACAGAAATCTCTTATCCTGTTGGTGGATGTTAACTTCTTAAATTTTAAGTGAACACTTGAATTGTTTATTTCTAAATCATGATTCTGTTTTCAGATTGAAAACACTGAAATATATTTATTTTTTTCCTTATTCAGGTTGTAAGAGAATGTGGAAATATATGAGGAAAAATTTTTTTCCTGTCCCAATTTCCTAAGATAACACACATTGGTGTATTTCTTTCCATACCTTTTCTGGGGGGAGATGTATATGTATGTGGTTATGTTTTTAAAATTGGTTTATATTATCCGTGTTACTGTGAAAGTTGCCTCTGACTTTTTCATTTCTTAGTATATCATGGACATCCCTCATAGCCATGTAGGTCTAACTCACTGTGTTATATAGCTTAAGATGTTCTATAGTATGGATATACTACAATTATTAAATTGTTCTCTTATTCATAGGTAGTCAGGATTTCCTCCATGTTTTGCATTGGTCAGTGAATGTTGTCACTACTAATACATTTGTTTCTGTGAAATAGATTCTCATAAGAGGGATTTATAGAGGAAAGGTATATTTTTTATTTTACTAGGTATTAAACTTTAAGTTCATTTTATATCTGTATCATGTCCATCTTGCATCCATAGCATGGAATCTGTTTTCATGTAAACACATTCAAATCTTTTGTTATCAAAGTTTTTATTCTTATGCTACCAAAAGAATTTTGAAATGTATGTACTAGGTAACACCTTGCACATTTTAAAGTGAACATCTTAAATACATCTTGACTTAAAATTGTCACAAAGAATTTAATTTCCAGAATGTTGTCAATATTGATATTTAAAAATAAGACTATTAGAATATTCTTTAAATGTATGCATGGAATTCTAAATACCACCAGGATTTGCCACCTAAAATCATTCATTTAAAATATATATGAGCTCTCTTTTTATTTTTATTTTTATTTTTTTTTATTAAATTTTATTTTATTAGTTGGAGGCCAATTACTTCACAACATTTCAGTGGGTTTTGTCATACATTGACACGAATCAGCCATAGAGTTACACGTATTCCCCATCCCAGTGAGCTCTCTTTTTAGTAGCATGACATTTTATATATTCCTTTTTCTCCTTGATTAATATTTTCATTCTCCCCCTCAAAATCTTTCATACTGTAAAATATATTTATGCTTGAAAACCTTTTATTGGTTACCTGTCACAGTTCCCTGCAGTAGAAACACACATATACTGATAAATTTATATATTTAATTTTATAAAGTTTCCTATGACCATGAGGTTCTATGTGTTATTTTTTATGAATAAGTACTGCAGTTATTTATGATTGATCAAAACAATATTATACATTTTAATTAATAAAATATTTTATTGAAATGCATTTCTTGATGGAGTAAGAAAAGCTGGGTTTGGGGTTTTTTTGTGATGTGTTCATGTATGGGAACATTATTTATTGTTAGAAAATGATTTTATTCTTTAATGCAGATAAAATTGTTAATATGTATTCTGTAGCGAAATAAGACCATGGAGAAATAAACCTTAGAAGGTTGTTAATGGAAAATAATAAAGACTTTTAAGATTGGGGCAAGGCTAAAAATATCAAGATAGAGAGCCAAGAGAAGAGTGTGATCTAGTAGCTTTATTAGAGAAAGATAGTAGTCTTCTAGAGCCTAGAAAGTTTTCTTAGAAAAAGAGAAATTTGAAATGCCATCTAAATGATTCAAAAATAGGTTATATTTTTAATCAGTGAGGTTTTGAAAAGGACAGAGTATTTCAGACATATGACAGTGAAGTAGAAAAGATATCAAGGAGGAAATAAAGAAGACAACAGAGGAAGTTTATTAGGTGTTTCAGAAATGAGTGACACAGACTAGGATAAAGTGCTTTAAGATAACTGAGGAAAAGTTTGATATATAGTAAGAGAACATCATTTTAAAGTTTTAAACAGTGCTGCAAAATGGGGATGGGGGTGGGCAGGGAGAACCTGCTGGTGAATTAGAGGGAATCTAAGAAAAAGGTTATTAGAATGTCCAATGAATGTAAGTGTGTGGGCTAAAATATTTATAGAAAGGATAGAGAAGAAGCTGATAGAAAATGTATTGGGGGGGCAATCACAGGATGTGTCTGCTGTTTCCTTAATTAAATGCAGAGTGATGAAAGGCATTTAGCTTAACAGAGAAGATGGCATTGGCCATAGTAATGGGAAAATTGATAAAGCGGAGTTAGGGAGGTAAACAGTGCTCTGCTTGAGAGAGCTCAACTAGTAGGAAAAAAAAGATTAATCTTATAAAAAGGATTTATCATTTAAAAATTATGGAAATTAGTGCCATATTCTGCTTATAAATATTCAACCTTAGGAATTATTAAAATATGCCTGTATAAAACAGTGATAAGAGGAACAAAAAGTTCAGGGTTGGAATCCTAAACGTAACCAAGGAAGTTAGCATAACAGAGAAAACATTATAGGGATATTTAGAGAGGTAGAGGCTAAATCTTGGAAGCATGGTTCAGAAAGATTGCTGAGTAGTTATTAGTTGGAATATACAATACCAAACAAAGGAGCATTTAGAGAATAGGGTCAGGCTTTCAGTGAATCCTCATTTGTATTAAAAAAGATTCCTAAGGTAGTAAAATGACGAAGCACCCTTTAACATTCCACTGTCATCTCCTCTCTTTTCTTTCCACACATACACTTCAAAGGAATTCACTTTTTCTCATTCTGCATTACACTGAATCAGTAATATGCAATTAATCCAGGTCACTGCTGCTGCTTAAAACCGTTTGGCAACCTGAATTCTGCAGGTTTCTGATTTTCTTACTATTAAAGTTTAATAGCTGCTGCTGCTGCTAAGTCGCTTCAGTCGTGTCCGACTCTGTGCGACTCCATAGACGGCAGCCCACCAGGTTCCCCCATGTCTGGGACTCTCCAGGCAAGAACACTGGAGTGGGCTGCCATGTCCTTCTCTAATGCATGAAAGGGAAAAGCGAAAGTGAAGTCGCTCAGTCGTTTCCAACTCCTAGCGACCCCGTGGACTGCAGCCTACCAGGCTCCTCCATCCATGGGATTTTCCAGGCAAGAGTACTGGAGTAGGGTGCCATTGTCTTCTCCTAATATCAGCTAACATAACACTTGCATAATATATGTGTTTCACTGCTGTAGGTGTTCTTTGGACATTTTAATAATCTTCACAGTAACCGTATGTGGTAGGTATTATTACGGTCATTTTACATACATGAAACTAACTTGCAGAGAGGTTAAACCACCTGCCCCAGATCATACAGCTAGACAGTCTCATGGTCACGCTTCAAACCCAGGTGCCTGTGCCTGTAACCACTATCATATAGTGCTTTCCTGGCTACTGTTTCTCAGTCTCCTTTGTGGCTTTCTCTTACTCAGCACGCACCTCACATGTTGGCATTCCTCAGGGATCTTTCCTGGTACCTTTTTCTAGCGAATCTACTCTTGGGACGTCAATGACCATTTCTGCTGGTAATCCACAAATCTCTCTCTTTAGCTGGGTTCATTCTTCTGAATTTCAGACATTCATCTCTAACTGCCTTTTGCACATCCTCCACTTTCATATTTCAGGCACGTCAAAGTCAACATGTGTGAAATCTGTGTTCATTCTCTCTTACCCCTCTACAGTGTTCCATATCTTAATGAGGGACGTGATTACCCATTGTTGGCCATGTCAGAAACCTAAGTTTTATCCTAGATTCACTTTAACCTCTCTGACATCAATCAGGTGATAAATGATCAGGGCTTAGTTTACAGCTTTGATGGACTAATAATTTAAAGGTAGTTGGAGAACCTGGCATAGTAATTGGTAGCCTGAGAAATACTCCCTTACTCTTGCCATTATTGGCAGGTGGATAGGATATATAGACAAGTTGAGGACTATATAAAATATACAAGGAAAGCGTTTAAAAATGACTGATCTTGGGAGGAGCTGAATAATGCATTTACAGCAAGAAGTTTGGGGGGAAATGGCTTCAGAAAACAAGTGAAGGAGATAAATTATCATTTTATTAATTCCAACGTGTATTTTTAAAAATAAAATATTTTAACATCTTTAAATCAGAATGGTGGCATCTTCAATATTTGGTGGGTTTTTTTTTACCCTTATGATACATAAAATAATGGGACACCCTAAGAGTGGATGGCATCTTAGTTTTGATAAAACGTGGTACTTTTTTTGGGTTAAGTTGACATTTGCCTATACTCGAACTGCCACACAAGAAGAAAGAACTTAAGTCTGTAATCCCTCCTTCACAAGTTGTTTACGGGCATCAGAAGTGTGATATTTGTACATGAGGTACTAAGAGAAATATCAGAAGATCCTAGAATCTATTTAAATAACTAGAATTAGTGTTAACAATATATGGGGTGATAGTAGAATATATATAATTGGTGATTTCTTAAGAATGGTAGATCAAGAGTGGTGTAGAACTGTTATCCACAAATAAAATCTCTCTGGATGTGATAACTCAATACTTGTAATATTAAGCTCATTTTTTCCCCTGTAAAAGTAACAGGTGAATGAATTGTTACTACTTTTATTTTGATTCAGAATTTAGTTGAATGTTGCCTTTTTTTTTTTTTTACAGGTAGCAGATATCAAGAGGGTTAACAATCTCATCAGTGACCAAGACTTTTTTGCCCTTAGGTCTATCAAAATTCCAGTAAAAAAGTTTAGTTCATTGACTGAAACACTTTATCCTCCAAAAGGAAGACAGGCTTCACGTCCTTCTACTGTTCAGTACCTTCCAGAACAACAGGAAGTTTTGTCAGCTAATGACTCTCTTTCTTCCACTGAGTCAGCTGGTAGCTTTCTAAAAGAAGTAGACCGAGACATCGAACAAATAGTAAAATGTACAGACACCAAAAGAGAGAACCTTAATGAGGTGGTGTCTGCCTTGACAGCACAACAGGTCCGTTTTGAACCTGATAACAAAAACATTCAACGGAAGGATCCTTACTATGGAGCAGACTGGGGAATAGGGTGGTGGACAGCTGTAGTGATAATGTTGATAGTGGGCATAATCACACCAGTGTTTTATTTGCTGTATTATGAAATTTTAGCTAAGGTGGATGTCAGTCACCATTCAACAGTGGATTCTTCACATTTGCATTCAGGAGTCACGCCCCCATCGCAGCAGAGAGAAATGGAAAATGGAATTGCTCCAACTAAAGGAATACCCTTTGGTGCACAAGATGATCATCAACTATATAGTCAAGATTCTCAGTTACCTGCTGCTCAACACAAAGCATAGCAGTTGGTTCACAGTTACAGTGTCCAGTCACATGTGCATTTGGGATGTGGTGAATCAGTCAGTCAGTAACCACTTCAGAGGCAGAATCTGAGAGCCTGAAGATGCTTTGTTTTTCACCTTTTGTTGTTGTTTGGAGCCACTTACAAATGGGTTGAGTATAAAATCCCTACAGTTGCTAGTTGTTGATATTGAAAGCAGTGAATCTGTGTATCTGTTGTATCAATGCTTGAAGCAGAAATGAATTTGAATGTGTCTAGGAAGTTCTTGAAAAATGCATCTTTTTTCTTAGTCAAGGATGTTTAAATTTTATTTTTTAAGTATTTTTGTTTTGAGGTTGTTAGTAATAAATTTAAGCAAATAATGATAGCGTCAGATGTCTGCAACTGAGGAAAATTTTAATACTGTGAACCATCAAGATGTTCAGTTGCAAGAAAGTCTGATTCTAAAATTATTTGATAGCACTTAAAATTCTATTTTGAAATTAAAAAAAAACATTTAGTTCATACGCTGTGAAAGCATAAATAGAACAGAAATGGGAAAGTTATCTATAATGTCTGTAATAGAGGGTGAGATATATTATTAAACCCCCCAAATAATGTGTTACCGTTGGGAAGTTGCCGTTTGGTCACTAGAACACTGGATTATGTCAGGATGTAAAGTTTATCTTTATCTCTTAAAGAATGCTGCCACTGCTTCTGTTTTTTAAGTAATTATATTTGCCTCTGATATTTGAAAGCACTTTTGTTGTTCTATAATGAAAGTGTTACACATGTAAAGATTACCATTATTTAGGAAATATTTCCTTACATACTGTGATAAGTTGTTGCTGTATTATATGTAGTAACATGCCTTAATTACATTTAATGCCTTATAATATATAATTTTTAGAATTAAGCATTGCTTCAGATAGTCCAATAGGATTCATAACATAGGCTGTATAAAATTAGCCTCCACCTTCACTATCCAGCACAAGTTGATGGGATGAAAACATTTTCATTGTCTGAGGTCTGTTGCAGAAAAGCAGGGTAGAGAGACTGTTAGCATTAGCAGTAACAGACATTGCTTTATTGATCCCTTAGCCTCTAGAGTTTTTCAAAGAGGAAATGTTCAACTTAGATCCTTTTTCCCTGGACTAGAGCATCACATTGGGGAGCAGGGGCCAGAGGTGTATGGTTTGGTCAGAAGGAAGGGGTTTATAGGGCCACATTTAAAAATCTACTGTGGATCAGACAGACTCTGGCTAAATAAGCATTTGCATATGGATTCCATCATTTAATTTTTAAAAGTATGTGTTTTTAAAATGTTATCAAAATAATTCATTAGAAGCAAGATTTGGTGGAGTCTGGCTTGCCTGTTTTGTGTATAATAAAGTATGCACCTTAAGATACATAATAACACCTCATTTTCTGGGCATTATTTCCTAACTTAATGTTTAAGCTTTTCGATCAGTTCTATATTTCAGATTTCAATCTGGATACAAAGTGAGGTGAACAAATATATATATATATATACACACACACACACACATGAGGCTTAATGTACTTTCAGGAGCAATGTGTCAGAGAAAGATAGGACAAAGAAGTCAAACATTAACGCCCTTCCATACATCAGAGGGCCTTAGACAATTACCAAAAAGTGTTAATATGGAAGTCTGTACAAGTTGATTTTTTGAGCGACTCTATTAGTTTGAGATTTAAAAAATTGTTTTAATGTGCCTTGGGCATCTTTCTAATTTATGCTCAGTGTTAACTTGGTCAGTTTACATTGTATTTATTAAGTCTGCTGAAAATCAAGTTTTAGGGAAGAAAATAAATATTATTTTAGGATAGAATGGGCTAGATGGCCTTTTTTTTTTTTTTCCCCTCCTAGATGGCCTTTGAAGAACTTTTGTTTACATCAAATTGATGAAATTTCAGAGAGTCAAGGATTCCTTTTTGCTTGTGATACTTGGAAATTGACAAAGAGAAGTCTGATTTCCAAAATCATTAACATTTTAAAAAGTAGGTGTACTGTGTTGGTTAAAAACATTTTCTGTCTTGCAGAGTGTCCTCTTCCTTGAAGGAAGTGTAACGTATCCTTATGGCACAGCCAGGCAGTTTCCTTTGTCCTTATGTTTGAATTATATGTTTTTTACTTGATTGAATATAGTTTGAATTACATATAATTCTATATATATGTTATATATAGAGAGAATTCTATATGTTATATATATAGAATTCTAGATTTTAATCCTTGTCATTTGTTAAAACAATTTACTAAGCATTTAATAGATACAATAATTTTAACTTTTAAAAAGTACTAAGTAGTACTACAAAATTTGTAGTAAATGGAGATTACTTTGTAAAACTTAATAAAACAAGAAAAGTTATCATTTGATATTGTGGCTTTTGTGTTGAAACCCTTATTTGAATTTACTTTGAGACTTTACATTAGAAGATATATACACACACACACGTATATACCTACAGATGTAAAAGTAACAACTGTGAATCACTGCATTTGGTTCACTTAAAATGTTGGAGTTGCAAGTATTTAAGAAAAACCTGCTTATTTTTAAAAAGGCAGTTCTTTCTTAAAGTTTGGGTACAAATGGTTAAACTTGTTTCAAACAATGGATGGTATTTAAATAATTTTGCCATCCTATTCCTAGAAAATTATAGGCTTTGTGTCCTTAAAAGATATATTAAGATCAGTTATAGAGTCATTAGGAATTAAAAGACAGTAATGTTAACTTCGAAAACTTGTTTTTTAATGCTTGTCTTTTTCTGAACCCTAACTTGTTCAATGGCCTGAAGAGTTCTTTAAATGAACCATTATTTAGTCATTAGTTTTACTAAAATTATCTACTTGGAATATGAAGAATACACATAATTAGGTTTTAGAAATACCATGAGACAGGATCCAGTCAAAGTGTTAGAGAGTAAAGGTGGACTTTTGGGAAGTCTGTATTTAAACGGTACATGATGGGAATCATTCTTATTTTGAATTACATTGCTCAGGAAATCAGTATTTTTTTCTTCCAAGTATGTGCATATTGCACTGTTAGATCACAGAAATCTGAATGCTTTAATTATTTTATGTATGCAAATTATATAAAACTTTTGTATAACGTATTTTATACAAATGTAGCATGAAATTGTAGAATATTATGTTAGCATGTACATCTGTAAAACTGGGTTTTAAAACTTTCTGCCCCTTATTTTTCATATTTTAAAAGATATACAAAATGTAATAAAGTTTCTATTTTATTATTCAATCAAAAAATGGAAGCCGGTTAATTGAATTGAATAAAGCAAATCTTTTTTCCTCCTCTATTTGATAAAAGAGATACTATGTAAGATAGACTGAATTGCCAAAGATTTACCAATTCAGATTCTCCCTTATATTGAAACAAAAATACACTGGATGACTTATAGAACATAAGTGAAAGGAAATGAAAACAAATTTCAGATGAACGTTATTTGCAATGAAAAAGGCCTTATGAGGCATGGAGATTACAGATTGGTCATGTAATAATATACTCTATTTACATCTAAATTTTATTATGAAACAAACTTTTCATCTCAAAACACTAATTTTTAAATATACTAGTAAAAATCAGTTATTTGGAGTTATTTAATGGAGAATCTGTGGTGTAAACCTTGGTTTCTTCATTTTTAAAAGCATCTTAAAATTGTATTTATAATTTTTCTTATGAAAAGGTACTAACTTCAGAGTCTTTAAGCATACTAAAGAAAAGTCATGATACTGTACATCTGAAAGTGGGGAAGGAAAGGTTAACAAGGTCCAATGAGTGTCAGCATTCTCTCAATATTCAAATCTCTTAGTTTGTTCTTACAGCTAATTTTAATCACCAAGAGTTTTATTGTTGATAGTGGTTTGTTCAAGAACATCTGATACTAACATCCTGCTCAATAAATATACAGTTATTGTACTAGGTAAAATAAGTATTAACAAATTAGTTTTCACAAACACACGTATTTCAGTAGGGTCAAAATAAAACATCTTAATATAAAACAAAAGGACAATTTTTTTTTTTTGCAGGAATTTAATGTGTAAACAAATACAGAAAAATAAACATTAGAGCAACAAAACAGTTTTGTATCTTATATATAGAAGTTTTATTTAAAGACACTTTGCCATCAAGTATGAGGCAAATCTCTGCACTAAAGTTTACCTTCTTACAGAATAATTTCACAGTCTTAGATTTTAAGCCAAATAATAAGATTGCCACTGTTAAAAGCAAGCTGCAAATACTTTCTGCCTGTTCTTACAATTAGTCTACTTTAAACTTATGAAAAGATCTTCCCAAGGAGGAAGGCAATGCACTTAATAGACATGGCTGGGCCTCTCCAGCAAATCCTTGCCCATAGTAAATGCTTTATCATCTGTAGGACTAAAATGGTGGCAACAAACTGAAAGCCCGAAAAAAAGATTCCTGTATCTTTGGTGTATTTGCCTGATTCACATGTTATCTTCAGATTCGTAAAAAAGGAAGTAAACAGAACAATAAGGTAAGATTTGTATAAATTAAATAGTATTTAGCTGTAGTACTAAGGAGTTGAGAGAACAGAAACATGTAAATTACCAATCCTAAATGACTATTGCCCATTACAACTGAAAGGTGAGAACTCTACTCTTAAGTAGACTGCTACTTTAGAGTGTTTCATTCATGTTTTCCATTTATAATCTAAAATTTTTCATAAACTCCTTTAAGAAATCACATAGAATCAACACAATACTGAATAATGGCCCTCACACCCATAGTGAATTATCTGAGGAAATATTACAATTCAAAGTGGTCTTTTTTTTTTTTCCTGAGAAAGCCATATTACAAAATGGCACAAGACAATACACATTTTTTTCCACAATAAAATGAGATGGGAAAATCAAATTTCGATATATTTTTGTGAGGAAAATAAGTCTGTCTCTCAAAACTGTTTTCAATCACTTTGCCAGTTAACAATTTTTTTAGAGGGTGAGAATCAAATTTAAGAATGATCATTTCCACAAGGTGAGAGAATGAACACATATGGTAAACTTTGGTTGGAATTTAAGCAGTTTTTATAGAAAATTGTTTACAAGTGAAGAAACTAAGGCACAGAAAACCTAACCAAGCTCAATTTCAAGGCTGAGTTTAATAGTACAGGTAGAAACAGAATCTAGAGCTCTGGTTCTCAAGTCAGAGGGCAATGGGTGGTATCTTCCCAAGAGGGAAGAAATTATTTCTTTTGGTGAGTAATGTTAACAAATCATTTAAAAAATACATAATATGAATTTCCTTGAAAATCTTTGGCATATGTAAGTCATCAGAAGCTGAAGTTTTTAGATATCCTCCCTCCTACCCCAAACAAAAAGGGGAGCTAGTTTTTAAATGAATCAAGAAAGATTAATCTCAATTTCAAAGTGACCTGAGTTTTATTCTGCATTGTTAAATCAATTGGACAGTTTGAGTCCTATGAAACGTAACAGAGGCTACTACACCTCAAAAACTACACATATATGCATTCTGCAATGAGATTTATACAACTTGAACTTACTCCACATTTTCATCAAGTACAAAATTAAATATCTCAGTCTAGTTTTTCATTAACCAATGACTCAAAGATAACAAACTTGTTACAGTGGGATGATTAATTGATCTATAGGATGGTATGAAGTTAGCCCCAAATTCATGTATTTATTTATCCCAGGTCTTCGTATTGGTTTGAGATGTAAGTTATGAAATTAGCTCAGATTGGCATTTCTCCCTGTGTGTGTGTTTCCAATCACAAAACTTTTAATCTCATAAAATATGCATTTGTAAGAGCTCAGGTAGGTTTTTGTAGTCATAATATAGTAGCACAGAACATTCCATGTAAAAGTAAAAAATAAAATTATTTTCAAGTTTCTTTGTTTCTAAAGTGCTCCATGTGCAGTATTAAACCAACTTTCAGATTATAGAAATCCATTATGATGACTAGTAGCAGTTTTAGAAAAGATCAGCAGTTAAATAAGAATAATTTGTTTAAGTATGAATACATGGATTAAAAGATGCAAAAACTTTTAAAAAAGATGCAGAAACTCTTTAGGCCCATTCTAATCCAAAACATAAAAAAAAAAAAAAAAATCCACTTGAATACATAAGAGAGATGACAGAGGTGTTGAGAAGGAATGCCAGTGTCAGAGATTAACTGGTAAGGTAACTAGTGTGTAAACTCAAAGTGGTTCTGAATATTTTAATAACAAGTATCTTTCCAACAAAACAGTAACAAAAATAAAGTACTTACTCATTGCTTATCAGAAATAAAATAGAAAATAAGTCTGTACAAATGTTCAGAAGCTGTATCATAAAAATATTTTTTGAGAAATTCCATAGCTAGTAGGTTGCTTCATCCATGTTGTCGTCACTGTCTGCACCAAAATCATCTCCATCTTCAAAGTAGGAATTAATGTAGTCATTTTCCTAAGTGAAATGATATACTCCTCAGTAAGCTTTAAAAGTATGAGTAGTAACATTAAAGAACATAATGTGGGCTGTCCCTTTAAGTTTATAAATACCAAAGTTAGGTAACTAGAAACTATGCCAGGCTTAAAAGAAGTCTCTGTTATTTCAATGCTTAAAGCATTACCTTTCACACATCTACCTGTGCTCTTTCTTCCTTGAGACCACCATCCCCTACTAGTCTCAGAAACCAGCTAGCTTAGAGAACACACACGGATGCCCGTTACCAGGATACATCTCATTCATTACACCTCAGAGGAGGGATGATAGGTGGTTTAGCTAGTTTAACCACTATACACTTACTCCAAACAAATGTACAAACACTCAATAAAGGAAGTCAATTTACACTAACATTCATTTGAACTAAGAACTAAGGTTTTCAGTTACAATAGCTGAGCATAGCAGAGATTTTTGCTTTCTATCCAAAAAAAAAAAAGACCTCAAGATACTGAATCAAACATAGAAGATGACATATTACATTCCATCTAGGGTGGTTCAGTTTCTTTGAAGAGAGATTAATCCCCTGGGAACATTCCAATTCTTATGGGTGAGTAAGACTACTATCCAAGTAAATGACTCAAGATATTTCTGCTTTCTACCAAAAATTCAAAAATCCATTTTGGATATAGATTAAAAGAAATTTAAGGGAGTTATTAACCAACTGCAGCATATGGACTGTCGCTGGATTCCAACTGGAACAAGGAAAAATTTTTTTCCAATCAAAACAATTTGAACACTGGTTTAATACTTGATGATATTAAAGAAATACATTTTATTCTGTTAGCTATGATAATGTTACTGTGATAAAGAACCCTTATTTTTGAGTACATACTCAAAGACTGAAATATTGAAGCTGAAATTCCCAATACTTTGGCCACCTGATGTGAAGAACTGACTCACTGGAAATAACCCTGATGGGAAAGACTGAAGGTGGGAAGAAATGGGGACGACAGAGGATGAGATGGCTGGATGGCATCACCGACTCAATGGACACAAGTTTGAGTAAACTCCGGGAGTTGGTGATGGACAGGGAGGCCTGGCATGCCGCAGTCCATGGGGTCGCAAAGAGTCGGATGTGACTGAGTGACTGAACTAACTGAAATATTTATGGATGAAATGATACAATACCTGGGATTTGCTTTACAATGATCCAAGGCAGCTGGGGCTTTGAAGGGGGCTGGGGGGCATGAGTGGACTGGGTGGATGAAAGAGTGGCAGAAAGCCTGGCTATGAATTGATGATTGTTAAAGCTGAGTGATGAGTCTGTAGGTGTTTTTATCACTAGTCACTAGTTTTTGAACATGACTTTAATTTGCCATAAAAAAATTAACCTCCAAGATACTGTTTTGAGGGTGTTAGCCTGCTGTGGACCCCTTTGCCTGGCAAAGCACAAGTTATTCTTTACTACTTCACGCCCTGCCAAATTAATCTCCATATCTCTATTGTCTATAGCAGGAATGATGACAGAGTAATTAAGAAATAGAGACTATTCTCAAAAGAAAGCCTCCTGGATATCATCTTCTTTAGGATCTGCATGGTGGATACTATATATAAATTCATATAATGTAAGAAAGGTAACTTGTATTATTCAGATATGTCTTTCCTTACTTTGTCCTCCCTAAACACTTTAATTTCCTGTTTCCAACTAAGACCCTTATCATATCTAGGGTTCTCCTGGTTTCTCTGCTGCTAAGAGACCCAACAGTCTGGAAGCCTGGTTGAATCCTGGGAGTAGTGTATGGGGGGGGGGGCGGTGGCAGGGTTCAAGCGAGGCCCCCTTTACAGGAGACCTCGGTAAGGACACTGGTGTGAGACTGTAAGCTAGTCAGTTTATGCACACAGGTGGAAATGAGTAAGGAAGAGACCCTGTATTTCAAACTGAGCATACGCTACTTGGGTTTAGACACGAGCGCCACCAAGTGTGGTCAGTGATTCACATTTGGTAATTCTGTGAGATTAGTAATTTTGATACACAGATTGGTACAGAGGCAGAACCTGTTGAAACTGATGGTATAAAGGATTCTTGGCTTCATTTGGGCCCCTGGTTTTTTCTTTAATTACAACATTCAAAAGGCTGAAAAAAAGTCCATATTTTCTCAATTTTACATGTAGGTGTTATATAGATAATTCGCTCCATTTTACTCTTCCAAACAAAATGCTTATCATATCATACACACACACACACACACACACACACACACACACACACACACATATATCTCAATGATTTAATTAGCAGTAATTTTTCATTAGTTAACTGCTAGAAAGAGCAAAGAGTAACTTTAAATATGGATACGCTTTGAGCTTGCTTATACCCAGACTCACCTAGCCTCACCCTTAAAGTATGTATCATTTGTTTATTAAAGTAGAAAGTTGGGTTTTTAAAAAATGAAATACAGTTATATGAACCCACTGGTGGTGTTTAGTACTCTATTAAGACCCAATATAGAATTCTGAAATTACTAGAATTCTAATGTTTGTTGTTCTTGTTAGGACAGATGTTAACGTCAATACAGCTCAACTCAAATCTAGACTTTATAAAGAGAGCATTTCAGAAGCCAAAGAATATTCAGGAAAATTTCAAAAAATAGTAACACACTCTTAAAATATTAACAAATAATGAGAAGTTTCTATTAATTGGAATGTCTTAGTGATGATTCAGACATAGATCAATGGAACAGAGTCCAGAAATACATCTAAGCAGATGAAGGAATCTAAGAGCTGATAAAGGAGAATTTCAAATCAATGCAGAAAGAAAATTATTTAGTACATGAGGCAGGCAGTTGGCTAGCCATTTGGAAGCAGATAACAATGAATCAGTACCCTTCCTGCACACCAATATAAATTTTTTAAAACCAAAATTTAAGGCAAAGTAATTGTAGCATATAATTAAGATTTCTTAGGTGGAGCAGTTCAGGTAAAAGAAAGATTCATCAGTGTGGTGTGTGAAGTTGAAATGGAGTGAAGACAATGGTCACTGGAATGTATCAACAGAAGAAACTCAGCCTTGGGTTACTACGTGAGGCATCTACAAAGTCCCAAAGACGCCGTGGCCAACAAACTCACCCTGATTGATTGACTCCAGCTTATTCTGAAATGCACCTTGTTTCTGAAAGTTGGAAATCCCAAATCTAAAACACTGAGTCCTGACTCAGTCATACTTGAGGCTGAATTATGAATGTTCTCTGATAGCGTCCACAAGCACTTTGGGATTTAAAACCTGATGGTATTTCTGGGATTCCCCCTCAAAATATGACTAAACCCGTAATTTATACCTTATTGCTGACTTAAAGTGGTAAGTAGATAAATCTCAAACTAAATTGAACTATTTCCTTAAGTTATGGACTTCCACGGTCAAAGCTGTCTATCAAGTTACTCTTACCTCCTACATTCCATTTGGTATCACTACAATTTCAATGCTATAAATCTCCTAGTATTAAAAACTTGATGCCATTGGCAATAATATACCCCTGGTTCCCATCAGCTCGGTGTTTAATATTTTAATTATATACCACATATTTGATTCCTTATTAGAGCATGCTTGAGTTTAGGAACTTCGCTACTCTCCCAGAACAGACCCTTACCTCTTCCTGTTCTTCTTCATCATATTCCTCTTGTTCAGCAGCATCATCTTCCTCATCATCATCGCCTTCTTTACTTTTCTCTTTGCCTCCTTCTTTCTCTTCATTTTCCTCATCTGATTTTTCACCATCACCTTTCTTTTCCAATTCCTGGTATCAATGAGCTTCATTAATTTAAATGGAAACAACCAGACTCTGACTTTCCTGCTCAACTTCAAGAGAACAGTTACCTACCACCTAATTCTAACCCTCCCTTACCAACACCTCCAGGCCCTCACCTAGGACACTGTGAGCTACCTCAAGAAAGGAGGTACTCATTGGCTCGTCATTACATTAGTACCTTCTTTGATTTTGTTATTTCACAAGTCGGTCTTGGGGGAATTCCCTGATGGTCCAGTGGCTAAGACCCTGTGCTCCTGATACAGGGGGGCTGGGTTCCATCCCTGGTCAGGGAACTAGATCCCATGTGCCACAACTAAGAAAGACTCTATGCAGCCAAATAATAAAAATAAATATTAAAAAAAAAAAAAAAATCCAAACCTCACTCTTGGGTAACGCTGTGATTTCGGCTCTACAGCATAGTACTTTATTTTTATGATTACTATTCTACTTCCTTCTAAAATATTTTGATTCAGCTTATGAAGAACTTTCAGAATATTATTTTGTTTCCCTTCTTCATGAAAGGAGAAAAGAGAATGTAATGGTAACATTTAAAAGTGTCTATGTTTTAGCTGCTAAGTGAAACTGCTTAAAATAATATCAAGTCATCTTGGGGTGAATTATCCTATTTGCACATTATCCATGTTTTTTTTTTCCTACCATTTCATTATTTTTTTTTTTTTTATTTTTAATTGGAGGATAATTGCTTTACAAAGTTGTGTTGGTTTCTGCTGTAAGACATGATATCTATGTTTTCATCTCTGTTCTCTCTCGTTATTTACTTCCCATATCCAAGGATTTTTGTTTTGTAATGTATCTGGCAGGTTGAAAAAAAGAGAGATTAAAACTCAAATCTGAGTCAATATTAGCACTTATTAGCACCCCTAAGAATGGAGGCAAAGAAGAGATACAGAGTTAGAAAATCTTTGATTATGTGATGGCTCCACTTACCTTGTTAAAATCACTATGCCACCTTCTCATAAGACACAGATCTAACTTTAAGATTACATCTTTATATTTTTATTATGACTACCAACATTTATTTTCCATTTGATAAAAGTGATTTGTTTTCATTACTGTTATTATCCATTCACTAATCTGTCCTAAGTTTAATTTGCACAAGTGACAGAATTTCAAAAGTTTTCTAAGAGGTGGGGAATAGCAATAGTTTTATATATTAATACTCATAATTGAGGCAGAAGATGAGTTTAGCTAAAACATTATTAATCAGTAATCAGAATACTAATTCATAAATCTGTAAGTACTGCACCTTATTTTAAGATATTTGCTCTGTAGATTACAACAGAGAGAAAACATACTTTGTATTTGGCGTAACAACAACTTTATTCCATTTGGCTCTTAAATATTTTTAAAAATCCATTCAAATATGAATTTAAGGAAAGCAAAGGCAATGAAAGACTACATCAGATAGTCTCAATTTTTAATAAAAATTCAAATTCCACCTTTGTTGTCACCCTACTCTCACTTAGCTAGAACAAATAAAATGAAGGTAATAGATAATAAGATGATTTATCTTCATACTGGGGCTACTGACCCATGTTACCTTTTATGAATTACTACAATGTAATGTGTGAAATTTTACCAACTGACAGTCCTGTTGCAAAATTGCAAGCAAACAAAATAGTATTTATAGATTTTTTGAAATGTCTATAAATACATACCTACATATAAAATGATGCTATGTTAATGTTAGTGAAGATATAAAATTTTTATTTTCTATTTTAATCAAACCCTAGTAAAAAGGCCTACATCCCACAGACAGTAGTTTAAAGTGAATTGTAGTGCTATTTTTAACTCTGTGCAAAGTATATGCTATATCCGAAAAATCATGCTATTAGCTCTTATTTCATAATTAGCAACAGAATTATTTAAACTAGTTATGTGCAAATATTTTTAAAATATAGAATTCATTCAGTCTATGTAGGGAGTGGGAGGTCTTGATTTCCAATACTGCCATCTCAATTATCTTCAAATAAATAACCTCAACTTTACTTCTATCACGTAGACCTAAATCAAACCAATAAAATACCTAAATCAGTTAACAAATATCAGATTTATAAAATTTAGAAAAATGATCTCACACACACTGTCTCATCACTTCATTCCTTTTGTGTTAGGTTATCAGTTTTCATTTGTCTATTTAGTAGTCTCCATTTTCTCTTCTGTGAGATGTAACTATTTACCCTTACTACTTTATGGATTAAGAACAACATGAATAACGATGTAAAAAATACAATGTGAAAACATTTTGAAAACAGTTAACTTATGGACAGGAAACAGTTCTTTTTGTTTAAATACTGTAGACCACCCAACAGAGACACCCACCTATAAGCGTGTCATACAGAAATAAGCTCAAATATTAGTTTACTGCTGTCTGAGTATTCCCACCATTAAGATGTGACTGGATGTCATTCCCTCTCCATAGAAGTTTTATTAAAGAAAACTTGCAATGACTTTTGCTGAAGAAATGAATAACTGAGTCATCTGGAAGCTAACTGTTCTATTAAAGTTGCTAACTTATGGGGATTTCTAGATTTAAAACTCCAGTTTTAACAATGTACGTGATGAAAAAGGTGTTTAAATGTAGGGCATAAGGAGATACAATTTGTTCTGATGAGAAACCACATCCAGAGGTCCAGACTAAATTTCCTTATAGCACATGTCCTCTAAGCAGCTTCTTTCCAGGAAGTTTTAAGAACAGTCAGAATCTGTGTTCAGTCAATACAAGGTGGCTAGTTCTGCAACCCCATTCATCATTTCATCCCAGTTAAACCTGACACTTATCGCTATTCCTTCAACAATCCTCCTGGTTTGATTTTCAGACAAGTGATCTTCAGCGCCTGTACTGGTCAAAAGTAAAATTTAACCAAGATCTCCAAGCTTAGAGCAAAGACGTGGAGGAGCCTGAGGAATAGATCAGGGCAGCAGAGTAGTCCAGCAGACAAGCTGTGGCACCATGGCTGAGAGAGGTGGTCCTGGGCAGCAGGAAACCCTTCAGAGACTGACCAGAGACCACCACCTTCTGTGTTGCAGCCAACTAAGTCCTAATCCTAAACAGTAAAGTATTTCAGTTCACATCTTACCTTCTTCCGGAGAAGGCAATGGCAACCCACTCCGGTACTCTTGCCTGGAAAATCCCATGGACGGAGGAGCCTGATAGACTGCAGTGCATGGGGTCGAGAAGAGTCGGACACGACTGAGCGACTTCACTTTCCCTTTTCACTTTTATGCATTGGAGAAGGAAATGGCAACCCACTCCAGCATTCTTGCCTGGAGAGTCCCAGGGACGGGGGAGCCTGGTGGGCTGCAGTGCATGGGGTCGAGAAGAGTTGGACACGACTGAGCGACTTCACTTTCCCTTTTCACTTTTATGCATTGGAGAAGGAAATGGCAACCCACTCCAGTGTTCTTGCCTGGAGAGTCCCAGGGACGGGGGAGCCTGGTGGGCTGCAGTGCATGGGGTCGAGAAGAGTTGGACACGACTGAGCGACTCCACTTTCCCTGTTCACTTTCATGCATTGGAGAAGGAAATAGCAACCCACTCCAGTGTTCTTGCCTGGAGAATCCCAGGGACGGGGGAGCCTGGTGGGCTGCTGTCTATGGGGTCGCACAGAGTAGGACACGACTGAAGTGACTTAGCAGCAGCAGCTTACCTTCTTCTTTAGACACTGAGGTTTTTACACCAGAGATTGTTCCTAAGTGCCTTCCATCAGCTGTGCTCATCCTATACCTTGCAGGGAGTAGAAACTTAAAGCAATGTTCACTGATTAAAGGGTGAATGAAAGATTTTTCCATAAAAGAGAAATGAGGGGGGAAAAAAAAGTTTCTGTTACCATGTAGCTATGCTAACTTGGTCAGGCAAGTTTTAAAGCCTTGACTTCCTCATGGGTAAATAAGGAATAATAATACCTATTCTAATAATACCTATTCTATTTGTTGTTGTTAAGTCTTAAGGACATAACAGATGTAAACCGCTCATCAAAGAACCCGCTATATAAAAAGTTCTCAAAAAGCAATAGCTGCTATCATAATTATATCATCATCATCATCATCATCATCACTATCACCATCAAGGCAAGGTAATCCATGCACTGACAGTGGGAATAAGGGAATAAACTGGTATAACCTCTGTGGAGAATGATCTGCCATTATTTATGCATATTATCTATATTTTCTATATTACACAGTACATATAACAATTAACCTAGCAAACCTACTTCTAGAAATCTACCTTACACAAGTGAAATCACATACTTAACATGGATTCACTGTTCCACTGTTTATATATATATATATTTTTTTTTTTTTTTAATTAAAAAAAAATTTTTTTGGCCATGCCATATGGCATGTGGGATTTTAGTTTCCCAGCCAGGGATCAAATGCGTGTGCCTTCTGCAGTGAAAGCTCAGAGTCTTAACTACTGGACTGCCAGGGAAGTCCTAGCATTACTCCTAATAGTGAAACACTAAACGAAACACGTGTGTGTGCTCAGTCACTTCAGTCCTGCACGGCTCTTTGCGACTCTGTGGACTGGAGCCTGCCAGTCTCCTCTGTCCATGGGATTCTCCGGGCAAGAATACTGGAGTGGGTTGCCATTCCCTTCTCCAGGGGATCTTCCTGACCCAGGGATTGCACCTGCGTCTCTTTACGTCTCCTGCATTGGCAGGCAGGTTCTTCACCACTAGTGCCACCTGGAAGCCCTCTGGTATTTCACAGAGCTTCCTATCCTCTGAGAAATACTTTTTAATGAACAATCACAGCCAGGACAGCCATGTATGTAATGTCCATCAACAGGTTACTGATTAAATTTATTATGGTTCGTTCTTATAGTGTAGCCAAAAAAAAAAACAAAGAAAGAAAAGAATGATGGAACTCTTTTGTAGACTGATACAGAAGCCAACATATTTTAAGTAATAAGATAAAAAGGCAAAAGAGGGCAATATGTTACTTTTTGTTATTAAAAAGAAAAAATAGTATTTTCTATGTATAAAATGTTTCTGGAAGGACATATAAGAAACTGGTAACATTGGTTGTCTCTAATAGGGGATTTGGATGGATGGCTAGGGGCAGGGATTGGAGGGCATTTTCCCAGTTTATTAATTTTTAGAATTTTACATCTTTTTATTTTTCAAATATTTTTTAAAAGGCAATAAAAATAAGTGCCATAAGAAAGGATTTTCCCTCAATAGAATCTTTTAGACATAAGACAGAATAAAAGCATTAAAAATACACATATACCAATGAGAGAAAAAAATGAGAGGTTTTTGGAGATATACATTTATGTTTCCTGCCCATGCATAATTCAAGAGGAAAAGAGGAATAGAGTGGAAAAGAGGCAGATGATAGAAGGTGAGGCAAGCTGACAGGTAGGTAGTAGAGAGAATAGGATGGAGCCCCCATAGCTCCTAGCCAACACTGTTCAAACATTGCTAGCTACCCTATATGCTGGGCTTGACTCTGCCAAATTCACAAGTCATTTAAAAGAGACAGAAGGTGGAAAGGCTGCAGAAGACAAAAAGAGGTATGACGTTTTCTCAGTCTGTTCTTATAGTGAGAAGAAAACCTTACCTCAATTTTTTTCAATACATCCGCAGGATTTGTGAGTGAAGGGCCTTTGCCTGTATCCGTTGCCTTTTTGGATCTGGGGCCTGCTGAAGTAAAACCACTGGTAACACATTTTGTATAACAGCAGTTGTGTATTAAATGTCTTCACCTTTTAATATGCCATCTAGCAGGGAGGTATGCCACACCAGACACATAATTTGCAGGCTGAATTAACTTAAAGAATGAACAAGATAATTCAGCACACATCAGCAATTTTCCATGATAAGGAGCAAACGATAATCACTTAATAGGATACTTTCTAAGACTGCAACTGTTACCAAAATCGCAAGCCCATGTGCCTGATGCACAGTGAAGCCCATCAATACTAAACATCAGAGTTTGGAACAGAGAAAGGTTTATTACAGATTCGTACAAGGAGATGGGTGGCTCATGCCCTAGGAACCCCAAAGCTACTGAAAGCTTTCAGCAAGTCCCTTTAAAAGCAAAAGGTGAGGGATGGGTGTGGTTAGTAGTTGCAGACTTAAGTCGGGTCATGACCAGGTAATGATGTTCCTGAAAATCTCTACCAGATGAATGTTATTCTCTGTCCTGACAAGAAAGGGCAAAGTCCCAAGGCACAACGTTCACCCTCCAAGGTCCCAGTCCTGGCTAAGAGGAGGCAAATCTCAGGTGGGGGCTCCTTCAGGGCCAGGTTCCCACATCCTGCCCAGCCATCACCCCTGAGGGAGTTAGGCGCCCAACTCAACTGGCCCTCAGCCTCCTCAGGCCCCCCAAAAGCGGGGACCAGGTCTCACGGACTGTGACCCAGACAGACGGCCTCTGCTATTAGATTGCAGACACAGGTGTGGGGGAAAGGTTCACCGAAGGCCTGAACCAGGGCTAGTGGAGGGCTTCAGTGAGGGCTCTGGAGCCCAGCAGGACACAGTCCCCAGTCTGTGCCCTGGGCCCTCCTGCTCACCCACTGGCCCAAGACTGGGTCAGCTGAAGGGCCTCCAGGAGAAGGCCTAAATCTGCCTCTGACCTCACTCTCCACATGATGACCCCCACACCACCAATCCTTGACTGAATCACTTCCCCAGAGGTCCCTCATTGACAGCTGGCTGCCTGGGGACAGGGCCCACTGAGGCAACGAGCAGTAGCTGAGCAAAACCTGTTGCTTGGTAACAGCGTGCAGCGTAATGACACACGGCAATAGCTACCTGCTAAAGGCTATGTTCATCTTGGTCTGTTTTACAACCAGATATTTTACTAAAAATTTTAACTGGCAAATTTATGACATCAGGGCAAAAACGGCAACAATGGTAGAAGCAGAATATATTTAGAAGAGGTGGCAAGAATACACAGAAGAACTACACAAAAAAGATCTTCATGACCCGGATAACCATGATGGTGTGATCACTCACCTAGAGCCAGACATCCTAGAGTGTGATGTCAAGTGGGCCTTAGGAAGCTTCACTATGAATAAAGCTAGTGGAGGTGATGGAATTCCAGTTGAGCTATTTCAAATCCTAAAAGATGATGCTGTGAAAGTGCTGCAGTCAATATGCCAGCAAATTTGGAAAACTCAGCAGTGGCCACAGGACTGGAAAAGGTCAGTTTTCATTCCAATCCCAAAGAAAGGCAATGCCAAAGAATGCTCAAACTACTAAACAGTTGCACTCATTTCACATGCTAGCAAGGTAATGCTCAAAGTTCTCCAAAGTAGGTTTCAACAACAGAACTTCCAGACGTACAAGCTGGATTTAGAAAAGGCAGAAGAACCAGAGATCAAATTTCCAATATCCATTGGATCACAGAAAAACCAAGAGAATTCCAGAAAAACCTGTGCTTCTGCCTCATTGTCTACACTAAAGCCTTTTACTATGTGGATCACAACAAACTGTGCAAAATTCTTAAAGAGATGGGAATACCAGACCACCTGACCTGCCTCCTGAGAAATCTGTGTGAAGGCCAAGAAGCAATAGTTACAACCAGACTTGGAAAAACGGACTGTTTCAAAATTGGGAAAGGAGCACGTCAAGGCTGTATACTGTCACCTGACTTATTTAACTTATATGCAGAGTGAAAGTGAAAGTGAAAGTTGCTCAGTCGTGTCTGACTTTGTGACCTCATGGGCTGTCGTCCATGGCATTCTCCAGGCCAGAATACTGGAGTGGGTAGCCTTTCCCTTCTCCAGGGGATCTTCCCAACCCAGGGATCGAACCCAGGTCTCCCACATTGCAGGAGGATTCTTTACCAGCTGAGACACAAGGGAAGTCCTTACATCATGAGAAATGCTGGGCTGGATGAAGCGCAAGTTGGAATCAGGACTGTGGGGAGAAATATCAATAACCTCTGATATGCAGATGACACCACCCTTATGGCACAAAGTCAAGAAAAACTAAAGAGCCTCTTAATGAAAGTGAAAGAGGAGAGTGAAAAAGCTGGATTTAAAACTCAACATTCAAAAAAAGGAGATCATGGCATCCAGTCCCATCACTTCATGGCAAACAGATGGGGAAACAATAGAAACAATGACAGACTTTATTTACTTGGGCTCCAAAATCACTGCGGAAAGTGACTGCAGTCACGAAATTAAGACACTTGCTTCTTTGAAGAGAAGTTATGACAAACCTAGACAGTGCATTGAAAAAAGAGACATTACTTTGCTGACAAAGGTCCATATCGTCAAAGCTATGGTTTTTTCCAGCAGTCATGTATGGATAAAAAAGGCTGAACTGAAGAATTGATGCTTTTGAACTGTGGTGTTTGCAAAGACTCTTGAGAGTCCCTTGGACTGCAAGGAGATCCAACCAGTCCATCCTAAAGGAGATCGGTCCTGGATGTTCATTGGAAGGACTGATGCTGAAGCTGAAACTCCAGTACTTTGGCCACCTGATGCAAACAGCCAACTCACTGAAAAAAACCCTGATGCTGGGAAAGATTGAAGGCAAGAGGAGAAGGGTGATACAGAGGATGAGATGGTTGGATGGCATCACCAACGCAACGGACATGAGTGAGCAAACTCAGGGAGATGGTGAAGGACAGGCAAGCCTGGCATGCTGCAGTCCATGGAGTTGCAAAGAGTTGGACACGACTGAGCGACTGAAAAACAACAAAATCAAGTACACTTCAATTAAAAAACAAACAAGTGCAGAATAAACACATTTGCCAGTGGTTGAAGAGATGAGAAAGAGGTTCTATTAAGAGCAACACAGCATTATCTTTGAAATGAAGAATAAAATATATAAATGGAACATACCAATCACATGAATCTGAAAACTCAAAGCAATAATAAATAATATGTTTTAATGGCTTTGTGTGTGTGTTAGTCACTCAGTTGTGTTCAACTCTTTGTGACCCCATGGACTGTGGCCTGCCAGGCTCCTCTGTCCATGGAATTCTCCAGGTAAGAATACTGGAATGGGTTGCCATTCCCTTCTCCATCTTCCCGACTGAGGGACAGAACCCAGGTCACCTGCATTGCAGGTAGGTGCTTTACTGTCTGAGCTACCAGGGAAGCCCTTTAATAGCTTTGGGATACATAATTTTTAAGCTATATCAAAAATATTGCATTTTGAGGGTATTGTGAAACTGCAGGGTATAGAGAATTGTTTCACATATAGATCTTGCTAGTCAGTTACCAAAATTGACATGTTACAAAAATTATGATGTTATGTTACAAAATTGATAATGTCACAAACTTGTCCCACTGTGATCACAAAGTGTTATCATCCTTTCCCAAAATCAAGCTAAATACTTAGAAATTACTTGGTAACAGGAAAATATGACTCAAAAAGATGTAATTTTGTTAAAGATTAATTTAACCTACAGAAGAAGAGATTTTTAGATTGTGGTGCATGACCCATAACTGATAGAATTTACAATTTATTGTTTTATACCAAATTGCCCCTTGGGGAATCTCTAAGTTAGAAACTCCTGAACATATATATTAGTGAGGTTTTGCTCAAGCAAAAGCTAGATTTAATGATGGGTAACTTTCTCTGCTTCCCTTGAGGGCAAAAACTGTTTAATCTTAATTGTAGCACATAAAATATCATATCATATATGAACAAGCTCTCAACATATATTATTGATGCCAGAAAATACTAGCCAGCAATGTAACTTACATCAAGAAGTCTTTTTGTCTAAGGAACTTTTGTCAAATTATTTAAATTTCATAACACATAAATCTGCTAAATGGATATTATAGAACACGGTCAGGTAAATAAACTTATAAAAATTATTAATCTCTTAGCCAAGAAAGTCACAGCTGCATATTCAAGTCCATTCAGCAATTTTTGCTACATTCCATTCTTGTTTTATGTAATGCCAATTCTTTTATTTATAATTGGAAAAGAAGTGTAAAATTACTAAAATCTGTTAAAAGACTGTTTCAACACCAAAACATTTACATTTTTAAAAGAAATCTCTGGCCAAATACATGCATATATTTGAATTTTTTTATTTCTTTCAACACAACACCTGCCAGTAGCTGGACCTTCAAGAACAAACCTTTTCTGTCTTTGGATCTTTAGGTGTTATCTACTTTCTTGTAAATCAAGGGAGACCATTTTTAACAAAAGAGAGTATATAAGCTTACTGGGAACAAAACACAAAAAATTGTATAATATGCAACAAAAATATGAGAGCAGAATGGAAAAGGAAAGTTTTGCTGCTGTTTCGTTTTCCAACAAATGAAAAACCTGACACGCTGGAAGCTTTTACTAATCTTTAATGTGTCCATGGGCTTCTAAGGATGAGCAGCTGTGGGATGTATTTGAACATGAATTCCTGCAAATCAGATATATTCCTTTCAGCCCTTTAAAGTCTGCTAAAAATTCGTGATCCACTAGGTCATGACCGGTATCATTTGTGGGGCTGAGTGTGCTTAGGCGTGTCCAACTCTTTGCCCCCATGGATGTAGCCCGCCAGGCTCCTCTGTCCGTGGGATTTTCTAGGCAAGAATACTGGAAAGGGTTGCCACTTCCTTCTCCAGGGGACCTTCCCAACCCAGGGATCAAACCTGTGTCTCCTGCATCACCTGCATTGCAGGTAGATTCTTTACCGCTGAGCCACTGAGTAAGCCCATTGATGCAAATGTTTTTTATTGTGAAAATAATATATTTGCCCAATAAAAGCCAAGGGTATAAAAGAAGGCAGGGAAACTATATCTCAATGTATAATATTCTGTCCTCAATCCAAATAAATGTTGTAGCTATGAAATGAAACAAAACGAAAATACTTCTGTTTAAAATACATAATGTCAAAATTTTCCAAGTTGTATGTTTTGAATATGTGCATTTTATTATATGTCAACTATACCTCAATATAGCTGTTGGGGGAAAGAGAGCTCTTTCAAAAGACAAAAGGAGAGGGAATACTTCCTAACTTATTCTATAAGGTCAGAATTACCCTAGTACCAAAATCAGATACAAGAAAGAAAACTCTCATGAATAAAGATAGAAAACTCAACAAAATATTCTTAAATCCAATCCAACAATATATAAAAAGAATTATACATCATAGCCAAGTGGGATTTATCCCAGAGATGTAAGGCTGGTCCAAAATCAATTAATGTAATTCATCATATTAACAAGCTAAAGAAGAAAAATCACATGATCATATTAATAGATGCAGAAAAACATATGTCAAAAACCAAACAGCCATTCATGATAAAAACTGTGAGAAATTAGGAACAGAGGAGAAAATTTTCAACTTGGTAAAGAAGTTGAAAAGCACCCTGTAGTTACATTATGCTTAGTGATGAAAACTAGACATCATTAGTAATAAAAAAAATTTGAAACTCTCCCACTAAGATCAGGAAGAAGGCAAAAAAGTTCCCTCCTCATTGCTGCTTTTCAACATTGTACTTGAAGTCCTAGCTAATACATTAAGATAGGAAAAGGATATAAAAGGTATGTAGATTGGGAAGGTAGAAATAAAACTTTCTTTGTTCATAGACAATATGTAGAAAATCTGAAAGAATGGGCTAAAAAACTCTGGGACTAATAAGCAATTACAGCAGGATTACAGCATACAAGGTTAATACATAAAATTCAATAGATTTCCTATATATGAACAATGAGCTAGTGGAATTTGAAATGAAAAACACAGTGTTATTTACACTAGTATGTCCCAAAATGAAGTACTTAGGTATAAGTCTAACAAAAAATATATATACATGACTTGTATGAAGAAAACTCTAAAACTCTGAATAATGATATCAGAGAAGTAAGCAAATGGAGACATATTCCATATTCATTGGTAGGAAGAGCTAATATCTTCAAGATGTCTCTTCTTCCCAATTACATCTATAAGTTCAATACAACCTCAATCAAACTCCTTGTAAGTTATTCTACAGATATCAGCAAACAGACTCTACTATATATATGGAAGGCAAAAGACTGAGAACAGCCAACACAATACTGAAGAAAAAGAACAAAGTTAGACAATGGTACTACCTGATTTTAAAAACATACTATAAAGTTATTGTAATCAAGACTATGGTTCAGGTGAAATAAATACATTGATCAATGAAACAGAATAGAGAGCCCAGAAAGAGACCCATATAAATACAGAAAAATGTAACTGGACTTCCACGTGCAAAAAATTTAAATTTACACAGACTTTACACCCCTCACAAAAATTAACTCACAATGGATCAGTTCTAAATGTAAAACATAAAATTATGAAACTCTTAAAATATAGCATAAGAGAAAATTTAGGTGACCTTCAGCTTGGTGATGACTTTTGAGATGCAAAACCAAAGGCATGATCCATGAAAAAAAGAACAGATAACCTGGACTACATTAAAACTCAAAACTTCTGTGTAAAAGATTGTCAAGAGAGTAAGAAGACAAGCTACAGAATGGGAGAAAATGTTTGCAAAAGATATATTTGGAAAAGGACTGTGTGAAATAGAAACAAATATATATTGGGCTCAGCATCTGGTTCCTGGCATAGAACTGCTAAAACCCTTAAAACTTCCTAAGTGATAACAGTATTTTGTTGTTGTTGTTCTAACAAAAATCTACATCCCTTGGAATTTAGTGAAAAATAGGAGTGTCTTTTGGAGTCTCCCTGATGGCTCAGCAAGTAGAAGAATCCGCCTGCCAATGCAGGAGACATGGGTTCGATCCCTGGGTTGGGAAGATCCCCTGGAGAAGGGCAGGGCAGCCCATTCTAGTAACCTTGCCGGGAAAATCCCATGGACAGAGGGGCCACCCATGGGGTCGCAGAGTCAGACACAACTGAAGCGACTACTGCGCATAGGAGTCTCTTGTTCTGAGGAGGTGACTCTCGGTGGGCGGCGGGCGCTTCAGGATGGGGCCATGATCAGAACCCCTGGGAAAGGGGGAAGGGGCTGGAGACTGAGTTAACGACTGGACAGGCCTATGCGCTGAAGCTTCCATAAAAATCCCTAAAGTATGCGGTTCCAGGAGTTTCTGGATTGGTGAACATATTCGTGAACGGGAAGGTGACACATCCCAATTCCACAGACATGCATGGGTGACCTTCCAGACTTGACCTTATGCCTCTTTTCACTTGACCGTGCATCCATCTGGGTCTTTACCAGAACCTTTATTATAGTAAACTGGTAGATATAAGTAAACATAGCACCACGTTCTGTGAGCTGTTCAGGTAAATCAAATCCCACCGGGGAGGGTCACGGGAAGCTCCAACTGGCAGCCGATGCAGAGAGAAGTTGCGGGAAACTTGGGGACACACTCTACTTGTGACTGATATTTGTAGTGGGGAGGAGTCTCCTGGGACTGAGCCCTTAGTGGGATCAGTGCTAACTCCAATTAGTGTCAGAACTGAATTAGATGAAAAGACACGTAGTTGGTGTTGCAGAGAATTTTTTGATACGTAGGAAAAAATAACCATCTATCTAGTGTCAGAAGTGCTATAAATGTAGCACTGGTATGAGAGAAAAGGAGAAACACAGCGGGAATGTTTTTCCTACAGATTAGTATCCAAAATACAGAAAGAACTCTTAAAACTCAACAAGAAAACACACTAACAAACCCGGTTTCTCCAGTGTCACTCCCATGACCTCATCACAGCAAGCTCGTACTCGACATTCAATCTGGAGTTAAACTGCATCTCTTCAACAAACCCTTCCCTGACCTCCCAGTGAAGACAGTGTGCTATGCTCAAAGTCTTTACTCCATCTGGCTGTAAGCTCGGGGAGGGTGACGATTACTCCTCCTTTGCTCACTGGCTTATCCCTCTTAGCACAGGGCCTGGCAATAGTAGATGCTCAAGAGCTTTTTATTTGGTGGAATTATGAAAGAACAGCACAGCAAAAACTTTCACTTCGGCATTTTATGTACACCATAAAGTTCTATTCTACCAGTTCCCAAAAGTTACCAGTTTCAAATGTTGTAGTTAAAAACTTAAAATAAAGCCAGTATAATCATTTAAAAAATTCCAAATATACAAATGAGAATACCTACACAATTGAAAAGTCTTTCCTAGCACATCAAAATTCCTAATTAAGGGAAAAACAAACAAAACAAAAAATAAACAGCAAAAAGCACTAACAAAATAATCAAAATATCAAAAAGACCTTCGGAAAAAGCATTTAGAACATTGAGTGTAACTTTATATTGACAGTTTCATATAGATAGAAGTTAAGCAATAACCTTTTCCTATCTGGATTATTATTACATTAGTTAATGTACCTTTTCTGCATTTTTTCCTTGGCATCAACTCTCTAGGGAGTCTTCTCCAATCTGTGTGTACAAAAGCAGAAATAAAAATGGCTGTTTCCTCTGGGAATTCCTGGCACTAGGTATATTTAAAGAACATGACGGTGGCAATGGAAATAAAATTTAGTATCTGTATAGATTTAGCTGGGGATTAAACTATAAGAGTGATATATTTTCTTCTCCAAAGAAAAAAATTCATTAAAATACCTTTGAAATACTTATAAAATTCCTATAATATTCTTTTAAGTTACATAATATTTACATAAGTAATTTCAAGTACAGGAATTTTCATAATGAAAAAATGTAGAAAAATATTTATGGTCATGAGAAGTTATTCATGATACACTGTTAAAAAAGTTTCTAAAACAATATATATATATATAATTCTATTTAAAGAATAAACCTAACCTGTAAATGCTTCAACAGATGTATATTTGTGCAGAGAAAGTGCTAGGTTGGAAACAAAATATTACAGGAATTCCTTGTGTTGGGATTATAGCTATTTTCCTTAAATGTAATTTATTATTCAATTACTCTGTATGTTGTACATGTTCTGTAGTTGATGTGTATTTCTTACATAATGAAAAAATTTTCTTCAAAGTTAACATATGTGACCATAATCCTAATAAATGCAAAACTAAACAATTTAATAATTATAGGAAAACTTTAAAATTAAAAATAGAAATAGCTATGGAAAAGTAAATTCCTTCCATTTAATGATTTTGCCTGCATTAGCTAAATAATTCCTCTAATTTGTCACTTGTTTTTCTTTTTTAAGCTTAGAAACAATCAGAAAACTGAAACAACATGAAAATAGATTTAAAAAATGCTGCCTGCTAATAAAAAACTCAGTACTGTTTATAGAAAATACTTATATCTCAAGCTATTTTTCCTGAATTAATAAATTTTGCTTTAAATATTAGGTTGGTATAAAAGTAATTGCAGGTTCAGACTGTGAATTTTAAATCATTATAACTAGGCTTAAACACATCTTTATTAATCAAAATAGAAACCATTACAATCAACACATTTTTGCCAATGAGAAATAAATTTGTTTATTCCTATAGCATAAAAATTCGTGCTTCAGAATTTGAGCAACTCTCGGAAATCATTTTCTGCCTCCAGCTGCTTATGCAAGCATTTTCCCTGCAAAAACTTGTCAAGATGCTTGAAGACGTGGTAGTCAGTGAGAGGTCAGGTGCACATGGCAGATGATGCAAAATTTTATAGCCCAATCATTCAACTTTTGAAGCACTGGTTGCACGACGTGCGGTTGGCCACTGTTGGGCAGAAGAACTGGACCCTTTCTATTGACCAATGCTGGCTGCAGGCACTGCAGTTTTCAGTGCATCTCACTGATTTGCTGAGCTTACTTCTCAGATCTAATGGTTTCGCCAGGATTCAGAAAGCTGGAGTGGATCTGACAGTGGGCATCAAACCACCAAACAGTGACCATGACCTTTTCTTGGTGCAAGTTTGGTTTGGGAAGTACTTTGGAGCTTCTTCTCAGTTTTAACCACTGCACTGGTCATTGCTAGTTGACAGATAAGATCCACACTTCGTTGCACGTCACTATCCGATGGATAAATGGCTCACTGTTGTATAGAATAAGATGACACATCAAAATGACAGTTTTTTTGATTTTCGGTCAGCTCATGAGGCACTCACTTATCAAGCCTTTCACCTTTCCAACTCACTTCAAATGCTGAACGACCATAGAAAGGTTGATGTCGAGTTCTTTGGCAACTTCTTGTGTAGATGTAAGAGGATCAGCTTTGATGATGGCTCCCAGCTGGTCACTACACTCCTCATTTTCAAGGCTCTCATCTCCTTTGCAAAACTTTTCGAACCATCACTGCCCTGTAGGTTCATTAGCAGTTTCTGGGCCAAAGGTGTTGTTGATGTTGACAGTTGTTTCCATTGCTTTATGACCCATTTTGAATGCAAATAAAAAATCACTTGAATTTGCTTTTTGTCTAACATCATTTCCCTAGTCTAAAATAAATATAAAATAAACAGCAAGTAATTTGTCTTTAGCCAAAAAAAAAAGACACATAAAGCAGGAAATGAGCATTAAAATGTAAGTACAACATAACTACATTTATTTAAGAATATATTCCAATATCAAACAGCAAAGTTCAACAAAGCAAAAAACCACAATTACTTTTGTACCAACCTAATATGTTTGTTTTTATAAATGATCCATAGGTGATCATGACAAAGTACTTACAGAGAATCATTTAGAGACAAATATTTATGTAGTAGAAGAAATGAGACACCTAAGAGGAGTGTTTCCAGAGGGACACAACATTATGAACAACTAGCATTGAAAAGAGATGTTGTAACTCAGGAAAGCAACCAATGCTGTAAATGCAACTTAAGCTTCTACATACAGGCAGTTTCTGTAACACACCATGTCAAAGGGAAGTGAGGTGAAATGAGGAAACCTGGGTTTTACTAGTATATTCCAAGTTGCCTTGACAGGTCACTGCGTTTCTATAGCAACTGTTAATTTTCTACAAAATGAGGTAGATGATATCTCTGCAGCCCCTTACCCTTGCCTCTACCCAAGGCAACTTTATGAATGTTGGAAAAAAATAAATACTCTCTTAGGTATGGTTCTGTTGAAAAGGTACATTAACAACTAAAAACAGTCTATGCCTGCTGGAAAGAAAGGAAGATACACAAGCTTGGCTGAAAATATTCTTAAAACTAGACTTGTTTCCTCCTCAAAAGCTATAAAATCACTCAGGAACACAGAAGTGAGTACTATTAGTATTAAAGATGAAAATTGTGATTGTATCAAATGAAAATGGAAAATCCAATGAGTTTGGCCAGCCCTATTTTAAAAAAAAAAGTATACTAAGAACGTCTACAACATCACTTCAACTATTCCTTGTTACAACATAAAAATCTTTTCATCTTAGTTTTCAAAAGATATATGTTGTTAATTAATTACAGGAAAAGAGCCAGACTCTATTTTCCTATAGTCAAAATAGAAAATAGTCCTAAAAAGACATGGGGTAGGGAGATAGCCTTTGAAGATTATCTAAACATTTTCAGTTTTATGGTTACCTGGTATCCACTCTTCTTTGTACACCTTCATATATCTTTTACTATATCTTTCAATATCTAGAAAAAGAAAAGATAGAAAAAAAGAATTTTAAAATAATTGAAAAAACCAGGTAACATCTTTTATTTCCAAAACAGGGAGTTTCCTACATTTGTACACAATGTTTTCCTGGACACATACTGAACAGAGTAATACATGTCTAGGGAAGTGGCCGGAAGCACCTGAGAATAAATGGCTGGGGGCGAGTGGAGACCTAAACCCTAATTAAAGTTCTCAGTATCAGATAATCTGAATCATCTCTGAGAATGTTCACAAAAGCCCAAAGGCAAGTCAGGAAGCCACTTACACAAAAAGTCAGGGGTGGGGGAACGGGGGGAGGGCTGTGTATCTTTTTTCTTCTTGTGACACTGGCCTCTAGCTCCCAAGTTTTAATCTTGTGTAACTGGGAGGTATTAAGTACCTAAGTGAGGATGGAGGGCTGTTTCTTTCCAGCTAGTCTTCTCAGGGAGACACTTTTCACAACCCATTGGGGAAGACAGTGGGGAAAAGGATAGGAGGAGGCGAGGCTGGAGATTCAACCAGTCCATCCTAAAGGAAATCAACCCTGAATATTCACTGGAAGGACTGATGCTAAAGCTGAAGCTCCAATACTTTGGCCACCGGATGCAAACAGTCAACTCACTGCAAAAGACCCTGATGCTGGGAAAGACTGAGGGCAGGAGGAGACAGAGGATGAGACGGTTGGATGGCATCACAATGAGCTACCACTTTATACCCAGTTGGATGGCTAGAACCAATAATAAGTGTTAACAAGGCTGTGGAGAAACAGGAACCCTCATACACTGTAGGTGATATAAAATGGTGCAACCACTTTGGAAAATAGTTGGCAGTTTCTCAAA